>NC_137868.1:41744776-41777276 GCF_963924005.1 Protomyctophum bolini | reverse complement strand
TGCAATTTAAAAACTACTTAGATACAAGTAAACGTACGGAATTGAAAATGTACTTGAGTAAAAGTACAAAAGTATCTGCATCAATATGTACTTAAAGTACTAAAAGTACTCATATTGCAGAATGTCCCATTTCACAAGTTCAAAATGTGTACAAAATCTATTGAAAATAGCAGATCTACAGTAAATAGTAGATCTGCTATATTCAAATAGCCAAAATGTATAGTATATTAAAGTGTTTAATGTATATTTTCTAATCAAAATTGAAATCACCAAAGTAACTAGTAACTAAAGTTCTCAAATGATTGTAGTGGAGTAAAAGTATACAACCTTTGTCTCTGAGATGTAGTGGAGTAGAAGTAAAAGTATTGGAAATTGGAAACACTCAAGTAAAGTACAAATACCTCAACATTGTACTTAAGTACAGTACTTAAAAAGTACTTAGTTACTTTCCACCACTGGAAATGAGTGTAACCCCCTGGGCTTCGTGTCCAGCTCCTCCCATACGACCCTCTCTCTCCTCCTGCCACCACGCCACCACGCCATGATGCAGCCGCTCAAACCCGGGCTGGAGAGAGGGCTTCCCTGGGGTCGCGACCTCTTCACCTTTGTGACCTCGGCGGCGGGTCACGTGATGAGGATTCTCCAGAAGCCGCGGAAAAAGCGGCCGTCCAAGCGGCAGGTCAACCATCGGAGGTTCCTACACAACATGATCCAGAGGTGTGTGTGTGTGTGTGTGTGTGTGGTGGCGCCGGAGTGACCTATAAAAGGCTCATTTATAGTTTTCTGCATGGCCTTGTCGCTCACTGAGGCCTCATTCACACGTACCAAACACCAATCAAGCAAATGTTTGGTCGTTATTTTGGGGCACAACACTGTGCTTTTCCAATGGGACTCACATGGTTTGATCAAACATTTGTGTTTGATTGCTGATTGCTGGTGGTGTTTTGCCCCTCCCCCCTCATCAAACAAAAATGTTCGGTCAAACCATGTGACTCCCATTGGAAAAGCATTGTGGTGGCCCAAAAAAACAACCAAACATTTGCTTGATATACGTGTGAATGATAGGCCTGAAAATGATGACAACATGATTCAGTTTAAGTCATTTTCAGTTTGATTAGGTTATTGTCAGCATCAAAGGAGAAGAAGAACAGTTACCATACGTCTACCATAAGTATACGGGCATAAGTGGTTAAAACTATGAACAATTGAACATAATAACTTCATCTAACCTCACTAATATATCCTTGAATATCCGTCTCTCCTAACAGGAAGTTTGCAGACATCGAGGCAGCAAACCACCGTCTGGCCTCTGCTCTCTTCTCGACAGAGCAGGAGAATAAAGTCCCCTGTCTGTCAGTGAGAGAGGAGCGGTCCCACGGCACGTCCCGCGGCGCTTCCCAAACCCGCCCAGAGGAGGCAGATACGGTCAGCGACGCCCTGAAGGACACAAAGAGACTGTCAAAGTCCGGCTCTGATTTCCCCCACGGCTCACCTGACCCGACTGAAGGCAGTGAAAAGAATCAGTCAAACTCCGCAGGCCAGCAGTGGACACTGAACCACAAATGTCAGTCCGACACTTACACAGCTAAGATAAGCAGTCAGGACGAAGGAACGCACGAATACGCCGGCCGCGAGAAAGCCAGCGGAGACCGCGAGCTGGCTAAAATACCGGAACACGTGAACGTTTGGGAGGAGCACTTTCAGACGGGGCTGCGCTGTCACGAAAACCCACCGGAAGCGGCCGACGGACCCCCGCAGAGCGGTCTCTGTTGTGGCTGGACCGAATGCGACTCACTCTCCAAGACCATTCCGCTGAGTCATCGTGACCTGGACGCCTGTGACTCACCGTCCCTCTCCCTGGAGCTGTCTTTGTCCCTCTCCCCACTTTCCCTGGAGTCGTGCGACTTCTCGCTCCAAATGCTCCCGGACATCCCGGCGTGTTCCCCGCAGCCCAAGGAGGACGCGGCGGCCCACTGCGTGGCAGAGGGTCAGCACCAGCCTATGGACGAGATGTATCCGCTGGAGTCAGACGTCGCATGCGACAGAGACTCGGGGCCCTGCGTGGACGGCGTGGAGGGCTACGTCG
Source organism: Protomyctophum bolini (assembly GCF_963924005.1). Taxonomy (NCBI): domain Eukaryota; kingdom Metazoa; phylum Chordata; class Actinopteri; order Myctophiformes; family Myctophidae; genus Protomyctophum; species Protomyctophum bolini. Next base: position 41,775,190 of record NC_137868.1, on the reverse strand, counting down.
ACAGCGGCTGCGCTTACCGGGGAGACGGGGGAACCTATTGGGGAGGGGCCGGTGGGACGGGCGCCGATGGCGCCGCTTGTCCGGAACGGCCGGGGGTCTTTGTGGACGAGATGATGCTAGTTCACCGAAGCAACGGTCATTCTGCGAGTGAGGTAGGGCGTTCTTCAGAAGTGAACTATGGCTATGGACGTGGTGGTGGTTGCGGCGGCGGCGGGAGAGACCATGCAGGAGACGTGGTGGGAGAGACTCTGTGCTACCAGGAACAACAGGGGAATTCACACTGTAGGGTGGCGAGTGAACGGCAGGAGCCGACAGAGATAGACTTCAGCCGTTTCGAGCCGTCCGCCCACTGCGAAGGCGTCGTCGTCCCGCAACAACTTCAAAGCACGTCCGAGACTTACCGTTTTTACGACGTCTTACCGGAGACGTCCTCCTCCTCCTCCTGCATGTACCAGGTCGTTCCCCGACGGCGAGAGAGCTGCTTCATGGCGCTGGGCGGCGTCGGGGCTCCTAAGAACGTGTCCTTTGAAGGCGTGGCTCAGTCCTTCTCCGTTCCTCCTCGGTTCTCCTCCCAGCAGCAGCGTCCCGTTCTCAGCCTGCAGCCCCTGGAGGAGGACTGGCTGTTCACCGATATCTTACAGGACAGGAAGTCACCTGACCCGCGTAACGGGCAGGGACGAGGGTCATTTGTTACAGCATAATCTATTCCCCAAAACTACAGGAGGTGAATCGTTTGAACTAAGGGTACCGCTGTCGTTTAGTGCTAAATACAGCACAGCCGATTGATGACAGTTACCTTTTCGTAACTCAAAGTGATTCAACACTAACGTTTTTCAAAAATGTTCATAGCAGATGTACAAGCTTGCATTTCGTGCCACTGTGAGCTTGTATATTTGCCCTCTTTGAATAGCCAACATTAAAATCTAAAATGATGCATGCTTTCCGGGTTTTAATGGGTTAAGAAATTACAGTAGCTCTGGGCGGACACGCACACACGCACCCTTTCTAATAGACTATCTTCTTGTGGAGCCATGGTGTAAAAACAGTATAGCTGAAGCTGTCAGCAGCAAATTCGAGTGTAACTCTCGGGGGAAATTCTGATTCGAAATAGACTCTCTTCTTCTGCGTGTGCGTGCGTGCGTGCGTGCGTGTACACTTTAACCATTAAAACCCGCTATACTTCATTGACCGGAGTCCCACAAGGGTCTATAGTAGGCCCCCACATTTTATTTTTAATTGCAATATCAATAATATAAATCTCAGAGGTCATAGGGTAGACATAATGAAAAGACGTTATTGCGCAGAACATGCCCCTTCAAGAGAAAATAATAAACATTTCTTCCCCTTCAAGTCCCAATTTAGTATAAAAAGGCCCCCACGTTTTCTACCATTCTTGCCTCACTGAAATCGATGAGCTCAACCTGTAAGAAAATGTGTTAAACAAACTGTAACAGCTGTAAAGTGGCCTCATTCATCAATCAACATGCGGGTACAGTTCTGTCAGTGCTGTGTGTGTGTGTGTGTGTGTGTGTGTGTGTGTGTGTGTGTGTGTGTGTGTATGTGTATTTATATGTGCGTGCATGCGTGTGTACTCTGTGTAAAATAACTGTGATGGTGGCGTTGTGGTCCAATGTCTCGTACTGTAAGTAAATAAAACAACCCCTTTTGGTTTTGCATTATGTTATGCTTTAGCTATATTGAAAAATAGCAGATCTACAAGCTCATATAGTGCGGCACCGAGGGCCACACAACGAGCTTGTAGGTCTGCTATTTTCTGAAAAATCGTGAAAATGTGGCGCAAATCTTTGAATGTATATTCTTTCAGAGCGAACATTTTCAACTCTCATCTTTGCTTCTGGAAAACAACATATTTTCAGCTGGGGGTCGGCGGCCAATTACACATATTTACACCATTATTGATTTGATATTTGAGCCACGGACCACCATTTGATGACATTTAGCCTCTCAGACCCTAAACTAAAGAATATTCGGTTGTCGTCGGATAAGATTATGTCCACAACTCTTTCCAAATGGATGTTGGCAGCATAGGAGAGACGACGGATTAACAATTCTTCTACATTCTCTAATTGTGTAGATTTCTTCTGAATTAAAGTAATGCAGATGTTTTAACAATAATCTAACCCTTGAGAGCGTAACATGAAACCAAATGGACCATTTTACTCTCTCAAGAGTTTAAATCTATAAGGGTCCATTTGGGTACCAACTCTCCATCATTTAGCTGGGGGGACCACCTGGAACCCCCTCAAGGACCACTGGTTGTTTCCCGGACCACTGGTTGAAAACCCACAGCTGTACTGCACTCATTTATCTATTATACTTTCTCTATTATTACGGTTATTTTTGCAGTCAGTTTGAGGGGGCTGGGTCGCGATACATGGTCAAAGCATTTCCGGAATTCCGGGGGTCCCCCCCAGCCAAAAGCGTTGAGAACCCCCCTGCTGTATATATGGGATAAATCAGTGAAGACTTAATTGTGTGCATGACATGTTGTACACGTATGAGATGAGAGTGTTTGAATTGATTGAAATGTGTGCAACATATATATATATATATATATCCCCCCGCCACCCAAGAACCAAGCACAGGAACGCAGAGCTGAAAACCAATGACATATATTAAAGTCAGATTTTCGTCAGAATTACAGCATCATGAACAAAATGAGTCTAAAACAATAAAACACATTTTCAAAAAGGTTTCAAGTTCCACAGTAGCCATAAACAAACAGAGAGAGAGAGAGAGAGAGAGAGAGAGAATCAACACCATCGTTGGAATACCCAAAGAGTACCAGACACACACAGATCTTCAAGACAAAGTTATATCTCTACGATAACTGTACCTATGGATGTGGAAAGGTTTATTCACGCAGGTATAAATCCCTCTCTGCGAAAATCTAACTCCAAAGACAAGAACGTTAGCGCATCTGCTGACCCGGCCAGTGTAAATTTGTTGAAATCGAGATTGGTCAACGTTGTCCTGAAGATCTATATTTATTTGTGTGTGTGTGTGTGTGTGCCGCAATAATACCTTTTTAAGTTTAGGTATTCACCACTGGAACGATATATAGGACTTTGGTTTAACACCACAAATAAAAATACTGAGAAGGCGCATCCTTTCAAAAGATTCTAAATAGAAGATAAATTAACACCTTTTTGAAGAAGCACCGGTTTTGATATAGTATCCTTCTACTGGCGGAACGTCTCATTGCTGCAGTTTTTAATCTCTATTTCCTTCGAGAGGTTCGTCCAGTGTCACCTGAACGCCCAGATTCAGACAAACACATGACATTTGGAAATAATCACAGATAAATGAGAACACGGTCCGAGTGACAACAGCGATAACCTTTTGTCGTTGCGTCTTCCAGCTCATTTTTTTTACAATTTCAGCATTGTTCCGTTTCCCAAACTCTCCAATAGCAGATCGATAATTAGCAATCTGACGATGTCTGTGTTTTTAAACCCCTTACTGGTGATGCATAAAGTGCAGCAATTCAACACAGAAACATACATAAACAACCCCCCCCCCACAGAATCATTTACATATCACTAAAAGAGACAAATCATACAGAAAGAGAAAGAAAACCCCCCCTCTGGCAGGACATTAAATATATGTCATTGTTGTTCTTGTTCAGTAGTCACACAAGGTCAATCTTAACGGCCCAAATCCAGCCATGCTTTGATCTTTCTTCACTCGTTGCTAACATTGAATCAAGCTGAAAGCTGGCTTGGCAAGGAAAAAAAAAGAAATAGCTTATCATCATCTAAAAGAAAAAAAAAACTTATATTTTGGACTTTAGGACAAGGCGGACATTGGGCCCTGCATTGACACAGGCTCACTGCTGTTTTGTTCCTCAGTGCAAATATTACTTTTGCATTGTAGTTTGGAGTTTTTTTCCCCCCGCCCTGTACACATTACAACAGAGACGCAAAGGTAATCAAAAATCAATTATCTCAAGCAGACAGACCCTGTTTACCTAATGATTACAGGCCCTGTGTGTGGAATCAATGTCAAACACCTACTGCATTGTTCATCCCTGGCTCTATATGGACTTCCACCATGGAATTAGGAATAACAGTTAAGGACATGGAACCTAACATATCCTATAGCAACCTCCATTGTCATCTCAATTCCACAGCCTTTTGCATTACCGGCTCGTTGTCTCTCAAAAATAAAAAAAGGTGTAATCCACATCACTATGTAACAGATTTATAGTGAATTTAAGCAGCATGGCCCTGTTTAAGACGTTGTTTTCCAATAGATAAGATCCCTGTACACACTCACAGCTGTCCGTGGGGAGGTTTATCCACAAACACACAAACGGGACATTTTGTTAAATGACACGCGACAAAATGATCACAGACATGTCGGGGGAAACTGAGACGTTTCTTATATGCGGAAAGAAATCTCAAATCAAACCTGTTGTTTTTGAGTGGTGCAACCACTCCAAGGAACAGCAATGTCCGTGGCCGTGTGTTCACCTACTGTATGTGTTCACCTATGTGTTGGTTAATGAGCACCAGTATAATGAGTACCAGTAGGGGCGCTGTTGTGCCAGAAACAGAGAGGGATAGTGCTGGGGGGGGGGGGGGGGGGGGGGTGGTGGTTGCAACACTCAGTTCACACGGGTGTGATTTCTTTTTGTTTTGACAACAAATGCATCAATCAAATGTTATGAGTCTTTAGCTTGAAAGACATACATTTTTACTTCAGAGATATGCACGTCATATCAAGATATGCACAGATTCATCCCACATCGCCTTCCGAATCTACTACTACAGTACTAGTACTGTCAACTGGTCTTCTGGTAGTTCTTCTACTATGGGAGGCTTAGAACCTCTTTTCTAACAAACTCATGCGGGCCAAATCTCTGGAAGTCAGTGGAAAACCTTTGCACACCGCTACTGCTGTCGGCTACACTAGTCATTAAGCCCCGAGTTATACACAGATGCACACAGGTGTCGCACGCAGAAAATACCAGATCTACAAGCTCACAATGCATTGTGCTGCAATATGTTGTGAGCTTGTAGATCTGCTATTTTCGGTGAGCAAAACTAGTGCCACACGACTGAGAATAAATCGGGCTTTACTGCTACTCTTTCACTACACGCTGAAGTCCCTTTTCTCATCCATACGCCCACCATTTGGTTAAACACACACACTTTGTTTCAGTGGATACTTTACACAGTTAAAATTGATAAAAATCAATATGACATTGTACAAGATGCTTGTTTAAACAAAAACAAACGGAATATGTTAAAAGACAAACTTTCACACTTCGTTCTACACAGGTTGTTTTCAGAGTTAAAAGTCGTTTTGCTGTCGTACGTAACTTTTTCCCTGTGAAAAAGGCCAAAGTGAAACGCCAAACATTTCCACATTTCTCTCTCTCGCGGCGACATTAAAACCTGACGGCTCTAGTTCTCCGCCAGTCAACCGCTTAAGTCTTCCGAGGTCGTCCAGCTCAATGGAAACGGAAAACAAACACACCGACGCTGCCATATGTACGCTTAGTTCCTCTACGTTGAGAAGTTTTGTCGAGTTCAAGCTAAAAAAAAAAGAACAGAACCCGACATCAGTGCTGTCAATACCAGTAGTACTCACATTGATCGTTCATTAATCATAAGGACAGTGCTCGCCAACAAGACAAAAACAATGCAACAGGCAATCAATAACTTATTCATATTTAGATTGATACAAAGTATAGGAATCTGACTGCTTGTTGTCAATAAGAAGATAAGAAGCAATATGTTTAAGACTTTATTTAAATAAACTAACTAGTACTACCTAGCTACCTCCCTACAGCAATACCTAACTACCTATCGTTACATAATATTACCTAACGTTACTGGATGTGTTGAAAAAGGTTATAATTTATTTTAAACAAATCCTAAGTTGCTTTTTTACACCATAAGCATTTATGAAATCATGTTATTGTATTATATTACTGTGCCATAGCATATTATGACACAACATATATGAAATCTTCATATATATATATATATATGATATGAAAAATGGATCTATGTGTAAAGAGACTCGTGGAGTGAACCGTAGATACCGAGTTGCGTTCCAGTTCCTTATGATTGATCAGCCATGTTCAATATTTAAAAAAGCTGATGCTGGCTTTATCCGTTTGTCTTTTCAATGTGACTTTTGTGATCGGATGCGCCCAATCAAAACGCAGCTGCGTCACCATACGCGTGACACTTCAACGCGTCATATCGGATGTAATATTCCTTAGGCAACAAAAAATAAACGGAAAGAGTAAGACAAAAAAAAAAAGACAATACGGAAAATAATGGCACTTGGTGCGAGAGAAAGCCTTATTGTATATTGTTGTAATTGTGGCATACCACAGAGGAAATGAGTATATGTTTAATGCTGATATTGTGTTCCTATTGCGCATCATCATCATCATCAATCTGGGTCTATACGCTGCGGCACATACTGTAAATGAAACACAGATTTACACGCAACACGCGTTGTGTAGGGAAGATGACCCGAGGCTTGATGTTTAGTAAATGATACAGGCATCGCCCACACACACACCTCACTGGAGATCTGCTGGAGATCAGCTATCTGGAGATCAGCTAGATCTGGAGATCAGCTAGATCTGGAGATCAGCTATCTCGGCAGCCAGATCTGTACTGGTCTGGTCTGGTCTGAGAGCATACAAACTGCACAGCTATCAAAAAAATAACGTTGACCGGAGTCCCTCAGAGCTCTATATACTACTAGTGTCTTCTCTCTGTTTTTTTTGCCTCTACATTAAATATATTCGCCCCGAAATAGATCTTCTATTTTCGGTAAACGTTCTTATCCCCCCCCCCCCCCCCCCCCCCCCCAAATACAGATGCTGCATGGGGATTGGTAGGGATCATCACATGGTCAGTGCATTATGGAGCGGTTGGACAAAAGTTGCATTGAAAAGACAGGATTTAGATTGATGCGCGCGTACAATTATGACTGGCTCTCTTTCGCTCGTTATACAACTCTTTTGAGTTCTTCCAGCTGCACTTTCTTCCTGGTCTAATTAAGATTATGGCAATTGTAAAAATTCCAAGATACTTTATTTCGGGTTTTTTTGTTTGTTTTTCTTTTCCTTTCTTTTCTTTTTTTTTTACTGAAATATAAATACGTTAAGTTGTCTGCCATGCTAGCGGCCAGTTTAATTTCTCTTCCCAACTAAACTTTTATTTTCCTTTTTTCTGCAAAGTGTAGATTGTCTGAACACCTTTCCCGAACTATTGTCAATCTTGCATTCTCTTTCAGAAGAAGCCCAGGCAGATTATAAAGCAAAAGAGAAAAAAAAGAGAAAGGAAAAAAATAAAAATAAAGAAATCTCCCCATCATCAAAGAGCTAAACATGGCTTCATATTGAACTGGCTCCTAAAGGAGATCACAGCATCCATATATTGTTTCCCGCCATGGTTTCGTAAGCACTGTACAGCATCCTTGTATCCTGCATACAAACAGCGTCCCTCCCTCACTTAGACCTCTGGGAGATGTAGTTTGGTTTCCCCAGAGGTACACTGTACTGTAGGTAGAGACATTGCAGACATCGCACAAAGTCTGTGGTTTTTCTGTTCTGTGTGAAAAACAAATGTCACTTCCCAGTTTTCCAGTTGTCTCCGGCTCGCTCTCGCTGCGGTCGGTTTGCGGGTATTATGCACGTGTTCCCTGCTCACGCTATAGCAAAAAAACAGTAGCCGATATTGTAAAAAGCGCTAGATGCACCAGTCCGTTCGTTACACAGTAGCTAAGTGTGATTGTGTTCACTCCTAATGTGCGCACTGGACACGGAGTACATCGGTGCGAATTTGCATTCATGTACTATGTTACTCCGTTATGTGCTGTGTGTGCGCGTGTGTGTGTGTGTGTGTGTGTGTGTGTGTGTGTGTGTGTGGTGATGTGTGTGTGTGTGTGTGCGCGCCTGCAGTGTCACTCGGTGTTGTTGATGCTGTATGGTGGCGGGGCGTCCATGCCCCCGTCCGAGGACGGGGTGGGGGTCCCCGGGGCACCGGAGGAGGGCGTCGGGGAGGCCGGGGGGTCCTCGGAGTCAGAGTTCTCCAAGGAGAGGTCGTCCACCAGCGCTCGGCGGCCACGCATGGCCAGAGGCAGTGGAGCGCGCCTGTGGAAGAGTGTGCTTTCGTTTAGTCGTGTATAGCGTTTGGAACGTGAGACCGGTTCAGACCGGTTCAGACCGGTTTACAGGCAGTGGATGGAGCACGTTAACTTTCATTGATGATGAGCACCTTATCCATCCGAGCTTTTATGGAGGCCACTATTGCACGTTTTCTAATATTTTGCGGAGAGAGAACTGATAATGTTGCTGACCACAATCTAAAATGAAATGAAGTTAAATCAAACGTTGCCTATCAGTATCATTAAATCAACCATTCATTAATGTGCTTTAAGTATATTATGTACTGTAATAGCTTAGATAGCACTTTATGTAGACTTAGATAGTATTTTAAATATAGCACTTTATGTAGACTTAGATAGTATTTTAAATATAGCACTTTATGTAGACTTAGATATTTTAAATATAGCACTTTATGTAGACTTAGATAGTATTTTAAACAGACTTATAGCAGGTTACGTAGACAGCACTATAATTGCATTTTATGTATAATATATAATATAGTATAGTATGTATAGTTTACATAGATACTCCACTGTTAATTCTTAGCTTACGCATGTTTCATGATAACTACTTTTTATATATGTGATGTATGCCATGCTTTTTGTTATTGCTTAATGTAAATCGCTCTGGATTAAGAGCGTCTGCTAAATGCCTAAATTGTAAATTGTAATAATTACGAATAAATGTCTCTTCAGCTCTTTCTAAACAGAAAAGGTATTTAACCAAAAGATATCACTTGGACTACATTTTAGTAGGGCCTTCAAATATAGTACAGACAGAAGGCAAGTAACCTTTTTACTTTTGTAAAATGACATTGAAGAAACTGTTAACTGGTTAATGTGTGTACTGTCAATTTAAAAGGTTTCGAGCTCCATCACAGGGAGAGTGAATTTCTGGTTGCTGACTCGCAACGAGAGCACAGATAAAGAGGCCCGACTTGGACTGACAGTGACGGTGTGCTCATTGTCAGACAGGTACAATCCCAAAGTTCTACCAGAGTCAAAAATAGCAGACCTACAAGCTCGTAGCGCGGCACTCGGTGCCGCGCTATGAGCTTGTAGATCTGCCGAACAAGTCCATAGATTGGACAAACTAAAGCATTGTGACTTCAATCGTAACGTTAGCAGGAAGAGACGGTCCGAGCAAAGACATGATAGAGAAAATTAACTTAAAATGAAATTAAGGTAATGGAATTAATGATCACGGTGATGATTAATCACACAGAAAAACTAATTACGGTGTATTATATCATGCAAAACATGCTAGCACATGCAGTGTGTACACAGCACACACACAGTCACACACGCATGCACACGCTCACGCAGTCGCGCGCACACACACACACACACACACACACACACACACACACACACACACACACACACACACACACACACACACACACACACACACACAGTGTCAGTGTGACCTACTTGTCTGGTCTCCATTCAGGCAGGCTGAGTGACGGACGGTGTGATGCAGACAGGTGTGTTAGATGTGACAGGCACGGGGGGGGGGGGGGGGGGTTGTTAGGTAAAAACACAGCCACAGAAAAACACAAACCAAACCATGATGTTAACTGAGGGCAAGGCTAGGTAAGTCAGGCTTAATGGGAAACAAAATGCAACGAGTGAACAAATGGTTAACCTTAAAATAATAATATAGTCATGCAGGACAGGTGTGAGAAAAACAGCTCATGCACGTGAACAGCTATTAGACACACTCGCACACACACAGACACAGACACAGAGACACACACACACACACACACACACACACACACACACAGTCACACACACACGCACACACACCTGAGCTGGTTCCGGAGGGCGCTGATCTCTCGGCTCATGCCCTGGCTGCTGTCCGTCAGCTCCTCCAGCTCGCGCTGCAGCTTCCGGCGCTGAGCGTTGGAGCGAGAGTTCTCCTCCTCCACCTCCTCCAGCTGACGCTTCAGCTGACGCAGCCTCACCATGGACTTATCCAGCTGGAGAGAGAGAGAGAAACGTTTGTTTCAGCCTCACCATGGACTTATCCAACTGGACGGGAGGAGAGAGAGAGAGAGACAGAGAGAGAGAGAGAGAGAGAGAGAGAGAGAAAGGAGCCAGCTGAGGTGGATTCGGGCATCTGGTTAGGATGCCTCTCGGGCGTCTCCCTATATAGGGAGGTCCTCGAGGCACGTCCCACTGGGAGGAGACCCCCGGGGCAGACCAAGGCGCAGTTGGAGGAAACATATCGACTCACTGGCCTTTGGAACGTCCATAATACCTGTTCTCTGTACTGGTCCGCGTGCCTCCTCTCATCCTCCGCCTGCATCATCACCTCCTTCAGCTTCTTCTCCGTCTTCCTCACCAGTTTGTTGGCCATGGCTCGCTCCCTGGTGGGGAGGGGAGAGGGAGGGAGAGAGAGAGGGAGGGAGAGAGGGAGAAAGTAATGGGATGAGCTACAGGACATTTTATACTAAGCAAAGGAGAACGTCAGTTGATAACGGAACGTCAGTGTGTGTGTGTGTGTGTGTGTGTGTGTGTGCGCGTGTCCTCTCACTGTCTCTCCTGCTCCAGTTGCTCTTCCATGGTGTCTATCTTGGCCTCCAGGGCGGCCACGCTGAGCTTGTGTTTCCCGCGGATGGCTCCCTCCAGCTCGCCCAGGCGAGACTTCAGCTCCTTGTTGTGTCTCTCCAGCTGCTCGCGCGACGCCTCCGCCTTCTGGCACAGCGTCCGCTCTCCCTGCAGCTGCACCGTCATGGTCTCCATCTGCACGGGGACGCCATGGGGTAGACGCCGGGCGCTCATTTTTCATCTAGCCTCGACACTTCACTCATAATGAATTGCGTTTTACAGCGCTTTTCTGTAAGTGCTCAAAACGCTTTAATGGTTCATTCATTCATACATTGGGAGGTGAACAGTCGACGCCAGCGTCCTCACTTCCCACATTCACACACCGATGGTGGCAAGCAGTGGCGTGCACAGATAGACACTAGGGGGTGCTAGAGCACCCCCTGCCCTTTTGGCAATGTGCCCTTTTGGAGAAAAAAAAGCTTCTAATATATTATTTAGGCCCCAAAATCTATAAATCTCACACTATTAAGGCAACCGTCCGGTTCCGCGTGCTGCACAAGGTGCCCTTTTTTTCACTTGAGCACCTGCCCCTCTAAATGTCTGTGCACGCCACTGGTGGTAAGCTAGCACTGACCGACTCATTGGAGGCAACGTATAGGGTTCAGTGTCTTGCCCGAGGACACTTCGACATGTGGACAGGGGGAGGAGGAGGAGGCGGGATTCGAACCGCCGACCCAGGGATCGTCGGACGACCTGCCTCTACCTCCTGAGCCACAGCCGCCCATATCCTAGCCTAATTGTGTAGACTTCTTGCAAATTAGGTAATGCAGATGTTTAACGATTAACTTAAGGGCATAAAATGAAACCAAATGGACCTGTAGGTAAGGGTCCATTTGGTTCCACTATATACACAGGTGTAGTGTGTGTATGGAGTGTATATACCTGCAGTGCAGTCTTTCTCTGTCTCTCTGCAGACAGCTCAGAGTTACTCTGCTCCTCTTCCAACTCCTCTTCAAGCTGGGCAACCCTCGCGTCCAATCTCCTCTTCTCCTCACACAGAGCAGACCTGGCACACACACGCACACGCACACGCACACACACACACACACACACACACACACACACACACACACACACACACACACACACACACAGACACACCCACGCGCATGCACATTGTCAGTAATGTACAGATCATTAATTTGATAGCATATTGTTTAGAATGATGCCAGGTTGCTAGGTTTTATCCGTGATCCTGGTTCACTGAGGCGCCACATACTGTCTCTCTCCGTATTTGATGTGCTTATCGTAACACGCTCTGAATGAGTCACGTCTGCGAAATTCCTAAATTGTAAATTGTACTTGTAGTAACGCTAACACAGTATACCCTTACTTTGTACACACAGTTTTTGGTAGAAAATAAAATAAAAAATCCATACAGTGGAGTGGAGAATGGAGTGGAAATAATAGAAATGCCAGACATAAGGGATATTTCACCCCAGACAGTTTGTAAGTTGCTCATACATATCTAGTATGTTTTGTCATGTACATACAGTATACACACAGTGCATCGGTACTCATTATACACAGTGTATGTATGTACACACAGCCCATTGATAGTTTGGTGTAATTGATACTGACTTCCCAGAGGTGCTGTTCATCATCTCTTCCGAGATCTCATCTCTCTCCTGCTGGGCTTGTCTTCTCTGCCTGTCTGACACCGACAGCTCCTACGCACACGCACACGCACACGCACACACGCACACACACACACACACACACACACACACACACACACACACACACACACACACACACACACACACACACACCAAAGATTGCATTAGGCCGGTAATTGTCGGTTTTGGACAGTTTTGTTTTTATGAGTTTATCCATCCATCTATCCATCCATCAATCAGACAGATTTGAAATGATCTGTTCCGCAAGTTCTCTCTCTCTCTCTCTCTCTCTCTCTCTCTCTCTCTCTCTCTCTCTCTCTCTCTCTCTCTCTCCACATCCACAACGTTGATCAGATTGGATACGTGAACTACATAATACACACCACGGTCCCATTCTGTAAGCAAGATGAAGCTCTTTTCAACCCAAAATATTATGCTGTAGCACTCGTTAGGCTACATTTAGGCACCTGCTTTTCGATAAACACGCTTGATACGGAACGCACGCACGCATGCACACATGCACGCACGCACACACACACACACCTCAGTGAGTTGTATCAGTTCGGCCTCCAGCGTTTGCAGGCGTTTCTCGCTGTCTTTAGACTGAGCCACGACCTCCTCTCTGGCCAGCTTGGTCTCATCCAGCTCCCGCAACATCTCCTTCATCTGGCCCTGGTTAGTGGCAACACACACAAACACAGTTTGTTTTAAACCTATTGTTTTCTCCCAATTTAGGCAGTGTAATTGGAGACTTGAGCTTGAACACAGTGACCCCTAGTGGTTCAGACACATATCGACACAGACACAAAGCCCCCCCTCGAGGTACTCTTACTCTTTATATACTTTTCAGTAGAAACTTAAAGCTGATATAGTTTCCAGTGTTTGTACACAGAATTCAAATAGCTCCACCCCCCCTCCCCCTGTCATTCCATTGGCCGAGCCAGGTCACTTCAGGCAATGGGATTGTTGTTGCTGCTGGGAGAGACGCTATGGATATTGCGCTCGTATGGCTAAATATGACATAAAAAAATTATGAATTTCTATCGATATCTTAGTTACAACTTACAACAATGACATTGAGTTGACATGTTTTTTTTTAAGGGTAACTGTAGCATAATCGCAATACCACACGACTGACACGACGAGTCCCGCAAATGAGGAAGTAGCAAGTAGCGGAGGAGACTCTCAATTAAATTCTCTTTTATTTGTAATCGTGCATATAAAACATATATTGCCCCTCAAATGCCCCAGCCACTACAGCATCGTTCATGTGAACTACTCTGTCCACGGTTATTCAGTGCAATGACGAAAAATCGCTATGATGATCCGCGACGGCTCACCGTTGGCGAGCACGGGTTGAATGCATGCTTCAAGCCGGCCGGACCACCCAACCATGCGCTATACATAGCGATTCTCATAATTTCAATAGGCTTAGGCCAATTTCACATGAACAATGTTGGTGAAACTAAGATATGGGGATAATATTATACATTGCAATGAAATCACATAGCGTTTTCATTATAATACTGCTGGGTTGAACACACCGTCACAGGTAGGTCTGCTATTTTTTTTTTATAGAGAAAATGCAGCACAAATCTTTGAATATATATTCTTTCAGAAGACTTGTTTTTTATTTTGACGTCAGGCCTAAATGGGTTAACATTATTACTGTCTGTCAGTAATGTCTGTGAGTGAAGTTGTTTGTCATATCTGCTCTACCTGTGAAACGTTCGATGCCAAAAACACAATTAAATCATTTCTGTCACGTTCCCCGTACCTGCAGTCTGCGTAGCTGCTTGAGCCCCTCCTCCCTGCCGCGATTGGCTGCCTCCACCTGGGACTCCGCCTCCTGTAGCTCCGCCTCCAGCTGCTTCTTCACGGACAGAGCCTGGGAGCGCTGGCTCCTCTCCTCCTCCAGCTGCACCTCCAGCTCCCTCACCTGGAGGGAGGTTGGTACACACACGACAATAATACATACACTGTATGTATGTTTTCTAATCCAAAATGAAAATCTCCAAAGTAACTATAGTAACTAAAGTTTTCAAATAATTGTAGTGAAGTGAAAGTACAAATCTTGGCTCTGAGATGTAGTGGAGTAGAAGTAAAAGTACTGGAAATTGGAAAGTTACTTTCCACCACTGGATATTTGGGTCATATGATCAAAATAAGAACATTACAATGATGAGTAAAACAAAAGAAATTGCCACGGACAAGGGCAAGTCTTTGCCACAGACACATTTGTCCGTGTACGGACATGTTGATGTCACCCTGGGTGTAGTTCTCAGCTGTGTAAGCGACATGGTATACCTCATACATGGTATACGGTATACCTCATACATGGTATACCTCATACATGGTATACCTCATACATGGTATACCTCACACATGGGAAACTGGCGGTCAACATGCGGCCCCCACATTCACTTAATGCGGCCCTCAGGTTAATGTCAGAATACTGCTTTACTTACTTCAGTCTAAATTAGTAGCTTAAAGGGTAGTATTTTAAATGTCCTTTTTATGTCCAATGTATTTGTATTGAGTTCATAAAAGTTAACGTAACTATAATTGAAGGCATTTGCAATTAAATAAGAATGTAACTTTTCAGGATTCCAATTGAAAAATAGCAACAACAAAAGAATTCAGTGTTTCAATTGAAATAAAAGCAAAAATAGCCGATCAACAAGCTCAAAACGCGTCTCAGCGCGACACGTTTTGAACTTGTAGATTGGCTATTTCTTTGCTACGACAGTAATATGAAACGGTTGCCCCTCTGGAGTGAGGGTGTAGATATAGAGGCCCCTCTCCATGGTCAAAGTGGCCCACCCTGCCCTGGCTACTATACCTGTTTGCTGAGGGCTCTCCTCTTCTCCTCCCCTTTCTCCTCCTTGGTGCTGATCTCCCTCTCAAACTGGGCCCGGAGGGCCTGCAGCGTGACCTCCAGGCGGAGCCGGGAGTTCTCCGCCTCGGTCAGCTCCTCCTCCAGCTCCTGGGTCTGAACGCGCAGCGTCTGGGCCTCCGTCTCCAGGGCCCGCCGGGCCCGCTCCAACTCGTGCACCTGAACAACACGCAAAACATATGACTCTGCTGTGTTGTTTTTGTCGACTAAAACTAAGACAAAGATTTTTCGTCGACTACCTTTTGACCGCTGACGAAAACTAAATGGAAACTAAATGAAAACTAAGCTATGGTGACTAAAACTAAGACTAAATATATTGACAATTTCGCTGACGAATATGAACTAGACTAAAATGTTAGGAAGGGACTAGTGGACACGAGATCCAGTATAAGTTATTTTACATTAGGTTGCATGCTGAAAATAGCAGATCTACAAGCTCACAACGCGTCGCAGCTGCGACACGTTGTGAGCTTGTAGATCGGTGTAATAACAGTCATTACGACGGCATCAAGGCCCGCCAAAATTCATTTTAGTCGACTAAATCAACTGTAGATTTAGTCGACTGAAATCTTATGATATTTAGTCGACTAACACTAAAACATTCCAGGTGACTAAAATGTGACTAAAACTAAAATAGAAATTTGCTGCCAAAAACAACACTGATGACGCGTACCGCACACATTAGAATGTACACTACAATTCATATTTTGAGCCACCCACGAATAGTCAAAATATATATTGTTTTAGATATGTATACATTTGTAAGTAACTTAAAATTATATCAGAACTACAGTATATATATTTAAATGAAATATTATTTAGTCACACACAACATTGTATTATGTTTTATCTACTGTAGCAAGTGATGATTTCACTTACATTGTGTTTTATCTAGCCAGTGACGGTTTACTAAATAAATGTACTTACATTCTTGCCAACATCGTCTTTTTGGTTGACAAGCTGTTCCATCTCCAAACGTAGCTGTTTATTGGATCTCTCCAGCTCTTCTCTCTGATCCTGAGCTTCCTACACACACGCACACACACACACACACACACACACGCTTTAAACGACCGACCGACTGTCGGAAAACATTAAGTATTCATGAAAATAGTACGGTAATAAAACCAAGTGTAAAGTCCATTCAATTACCCGCGGACTTTAATGGAATGAAAGTTCTTCTGCAACCGACAGCAGCCAGCAGGGGAAATATATAATAGACACCATCTCTATATAAGGCCATTAATGAAAACTGCAGCGTTTTCATTATCTCTGCATTGGTATCGATTTTTCTGCGGCGGATACTTGCCGCCTGCTAGTACTGAGATATACTTTTTACTGCACTCACTATAGCATCAACAGTGTGTGTGTGTGTGTGTGTGTGTGTGTGTGTGTGTGTGTGTGTTAGGGGTGGGAGATATTGAAAAATATAATATCACGAAAATATTTTTTCAAGCAGTATCACGATACAAATTTGAATTTCCCCATGCGGTTAATTTTGGCTAACAAAAAAGTATAACTTACAAAAGTATAAATTAAGGTATAGAACTGCAAATCGTAGACAGTATTCACAGTATTCACTGTGAGATTTAGTCGACAAAAATCTTATGATATTTAGTCGACTAACACTAGACTAACGCTAAAACATTCCGGGTGACTACAATGTGACAAAAAAACCAAATGAAAGCTATTCAAAAGACTATGACTAAAACTAAAATCTTGCTGTCAAAAACAACACTGCGTGGCCTTGGCCATGGCTCAGTGGTCCAGGCACCTTGGCTGGTAATCCAGTCTGGCAGTGTGCCGCGGGTTCGACTCCCGATCCCGACGGCCTTTACTAATGTCTTCCCCCCATCTATCTCTCTCCCCATTTCCTGTCAGCCTACTGTCTGTCCCTCCATAAAAGATATAAAATAAAAGGCGAAAGCCACAAAAAAACACTGTGTGTGTGTGTGTGTGTGTGTGTGTGTGTGTGTGCGTACCTGCAGTGCTCTGGCCAGCGCCAGCGAGCGTGTCTCCTTCTCCCGGCTGTCGGCCTCGGCTCGGTCCCTCTCCTCCGCCAGACGTGCGCTCACAGCCTTCTCCTCTGCCAGACACTGAACACACGACAGGCAAGATGGATGGGCTTTAATCCACTGTGTCACCTTATAGCTTTTAACCACTATATTCTTAAACTTTTAGCCGTTGATCTACAAGCTCATAGTGCGGCACAGAGTGCCCCGCTACGAGCTTGCAGATCTGCTATTGTTTGAAAAATCGGACAGGGCTCAGTGACAGTCAGGAACACGTTGCTACTAATGGGCGGTGCTCAGCTTGCGTGTAACTGGAGAACAATGCATAGCTATGCCCAATCGAAAGCACACTATGTAAATACACGGAGGAGTGTTCACACCCCCAAAATACGAGAGAGAGAGAGAGAGAGAGAGAGAGAGAGACATTTTTGCAATGTAAATATAACCATTTGATGACTTTAAAACGACTATCTGTTGGAAGAAAAACCTTCGAACTGTATTCATATGGCTAAAAACTAAAAATACAAAAAATAAATAAATAAAATGTTTGGTCGCATTACTGTCGTAGCAAATATAGCCGATCTACAAGCTGCGTTTTGAGCTTGTAGATGAGCAATTTTATCTATATTTGAATTGGAATCCTGGAAAAGTAGCATTTTTATTTAATTTCAAATTAATTTAGTTATGTTAACTTCTTTAGGAACAAAAAAAAAAAAAAAGACTATAACATTCTAATACTAGTAATTAGCTGAAATCAGTAATATATCAATGTTCAGACATCAATCTGCATGTGCCCCTAGACTAAACTGTTAGGAAGGGACTAGTGGACAAGAGATCCAGTATATAAAATAGTTGTTTTACAATTGGTTGCATGCTGAAAATAGCAGATCTACAAGCTCATCACAACGCGTCCCGCTGCGACGCGGCCTGCCAAAATTTTAGTCGACTAAATCAACTGTAGATTTAGTCGACTAAAATCGTATGACATTGACATTTAGTCGACTAAAACTAGACTAACACCAAAGCATTCCGGGTGACTAAAAATAAATAAATAATAGAAAATGCGCTGCCAAAAACAACACCGTGTTCATAGCCGGTCGGTCCGGTGGTCTCTCTCCTCTCCTCCTCCTCTCTCACCTGGTCAAACTTCTTCTGCCTCTTCTCCAGGGCGCCGCAGTTCTGCCTCTCCCGCTGCAGCGCCAGCGTCATGTCCTCGATCTCCTCCCGGAGCCTCTCGCGCTGCCGCTCCGCCCGCTCCTTCTCCTCCTCGCGCTGCCTCTCGCGCTGCACGGCGCCGTCCAGCTCCCGCTGCAGCTTCCTCCGTGCCTCCTCGCCGGCCTCCCCCGCCGCGTTCACCTCCTCCGACTGCTTACGCAACTCCGCCAGCTGCAAGGGGGGGGGGGGGGGAGGGACACAGACGAGCAAAAGCACAGGGATTTGAGTGTGTGTGTGTGTGTGTTTTTTTTTAAAAACCCCCATTAGAGAGCCGTTAATCCTGCTTTAAAGATATATTTTTTGTAACTTATTTTCGCTTCCACGGCTGGACCCCATATGGACCCTAATGACCCCTACATCAAGGGCCCAATCCTTGGTGCACGCGCGCACAGCCGGCGCGCACTCGGTCATTAGTGTTTTAAATGCTCGGAATGGGCTAAGGTACGATGTTGGGAGCGTAATAAAACATTAATTTGAGGTCGCGCTGACCATACGATAATAGTAATAATAATAGTCTACGCCACACAGCCCTGGCAATAGAGGACAATCACTTCCGGGTCGGCCTTCTTCTTCTCTGCTTATGTCGCGCATTTCACTGTGAATGGCCAAGATGGTAAATAATCGCTTTTCTCGAGATATCTCAAGAATGGCATGGATTGTGTTAAGACCTGAGAACATGCAAATCACCCACCCATCCACCCACCCATTCATTCCACCAACCCACCCTAACCTCCCACCCATCCACCCACCCACCTGCTGTGTGTGTGTCTGTATCTGTCTGCTGAGTTCCTTGGCTCTCTCCTCCTCCTCCTCCAGCCTCTCCATCAGTCCGTTCTTCTCGTCCTCCAGGGATCTGACTCTGGAGCCCAGGGCCAGCTTCTGACGCGTCTCCTCCTGCAGGAGCTCCTGCAGACATGGGAGGAGGTGCAGGGGAGACACAGGAGGTGAGACACACCTTGGTACAAGGTGTGGATGTGTCTGTGTGTGCATTCGTACACATGTGGGTCGCACAGTCTCTTGTAAAACCATATTCATGCATGCGTGCGTGTGTGCGTGTGCGTGCGCTACCTGTGCGTCATGGAGTTGGCTCTCCAGGCTGCTGGCCTCTTTAGCTAGACGTAGAGATTTAGAGTCCAACGATGACAGAGAGCTGGACAGAGATTCTACCTCACACTGGAGCGGAGAGACAGACAGACAGACAGACAGAAAGAGACAGCAGGAGAGAGATTAATTCACTGCAACTTTCAAAAATGTTCATGTTAATAAAAAAGAAATAGAAAATAGCAAAAAGAAATAGCAGATCTAAAAGCTCCGCAAGTCACAATGTGACACGTTGTGAACTTGTAGATCTTGCCATGTTCAACATAATGTCGCGTCGAAACAAAAGGGGTTTAAGTGGTTAATTATCCTTCCACTGCAGTGACCAGGGTGTCCAGCCTGGCACGGCCATGACTTTAGTCTGGAATCTCTACGTAATTTACTACTGGGCCCCTGATTGGTGCCCCACAACTTCGGGGGCATAAGGTAAAGTGTGGCTCAATCACAAAGAAAATATAAACAGATTTGATCGAATAGATTAGAGACCATAAAAATGTAACATTTTACCATGCTTGTTGTTCCTTTTTCAGTCTTTACCTGAAGATCAGTTTGTTAACGAGCAACACATTGGACCAGTGGCTTGGACCAAGCCATATCCCATGTTGTGACTTCTGTAGATCTGCTATTTTCAGCATGCAACCAAGTGTAAAGGGTGCATTTATATAGCGCCTTTATCCAAGGCGCTTTACATAGATTGTGCATGACATTCACCCATTCACACACCGATGGCAGCGGAAACCAGGCAAGGCACCAACCTGCACATCATGAGCAATTTGGGGTTGAGTGTCTTGCTAAAGGACAGTATAAGTCGACGAAATCGACACCGGTACACACACACACACACACACACACACACACACACACACCTGTAGTTTGTGCACCCGCTCCTCCCTCTCCTCCCTCTCGCGGTCGGCCTGCGCCAGGCGCGCGCCGAGCTCCTGCAGCTGGCCCTCGGCCCTCTTGCGGCCCCTCTCGCTCTCCACGCGGCCCCCCTGCAGCGCCTTGAGCTCCGAGCTCAGGCTCAGCCTCTCCTCCTCCAGCACGGCCTTGGCCTTCTCCATAGACTGACGCGCCTGGAACAGAACGGAACAGAACAGACATGTTGTAGAGCACCACGACAACGCTGGTCGCTCGCTACTGGGCAAAAAGCACCCGAGCGCTATGAGCTTGGAAGCTTTTGAAAGAAATCGTGAAAATGTGTGCAAATCTTTGAATTAGACTCGTGTTGCTACTTGCTACACGATTTTTAAAAACGTTTTCTTTTAAGCGTGCGTGTGTGTGTGTGTGTGTGTGTGTGTGTGCGTGCGTCTCTCACTCTCTTGCTGTTATCCAGTTGTTCCTGCAGGTTGTCTATAGCGGCACAGTGTTTGACTCTGAGCTCAGACAGCTGAGCCTCATGTCTCCTCGTCTCCTCCTCCACGCAGCGCTGGAGGTCACTCAACTCTGCCTCCCTACGAGACCTGAGGAGAGGAGAGGGGAGGAGAGGAGAGGAGAGGAGAGGAGAGGAGAGGAGAGGAGAGGAGAGGAGAGGAGAGGAGAGGAGAGGAGAGGAGAGGAGAGGAGAGGAGAGGAGAAGAGAGGAGCCTTTAGTTCTTTAGTTGAATAAGACCATTCATGAAAGCGTGCAAATGTCCAAACCTCTTCCGTCCTCGACAATTCCAGCCTAAATGGGCTGGGACTACTGCGTACCTGAGCTCCTGCTGTGCTGTGCTGGCATTCGGCGTGTGTCTATAGAGACTACAGCGTACCTGATAGGGCTGTGAATCTTTGCGTGTCCCACCATTCGATTCGATTCCGATTCTTGGGGTCAAGATTCGATTCAAAATAGATTTCTTTTTCCGATTCAACTCGATTCTCAATCCAAAAACGATTAAAAAAAAATATTCTAAAGCTTTTTTTTTTTTCCAGATTCAAAACAATTCTCTATTCAAAATGACTATCGATTCAATGCATATAGGATTTCATCACAATCTACTCCGGCCAACTGAAGTGACTATACTACAGTAACTTGAAAATAACTGAAAACATGAGGTTTACTGTGATTAGCGTAAGCTTACATTTCATATCACAAACACCATGTAGTGAAAACTGTAGTGAAAACATGTAGTGAAAAAAAAACAGAAAAAAAAACAAAAACAAAACGTAAAAAAAAAAATTATGAATCAATTTAGATTCGTTCATAACGTGAATAATTCTAATGGATTTTATTTGACAGCCCTAGTACCTGAGCTCCTGCTGTGCAGCCGTGGTGTCCAGCGTGTCCTCCAGCTCCGTCCTCAGCGCCTCCAGCTCCTCTCCCAGGTCTCTCCTCTGCTTCTCCGCTCGCTCCCTCATGCCCCGCTCGTTCTCCACCTCCTCCTTCAGCTCCGACACCTGCGACAGCGCCTCCCGCAGGGCGCGCTGCGCCTCCGCGCGCCTCGCTCCCTCCTCCTCCAGCCTGGAAAGGCAAGGCAGGGCGAACGACGAGAGAAGGTGAAATAGGTTGTTTTTTTTGTCGTAGTATTTTATTTGAGTAAAGTTTAATTTGGTGTTGGTCATATTTTCGTCTAGTATTTCAGTGTTTAGTGATTTAGTAGATTTAAATATCATAAAGATTTTAGTTGGCTAAACTTTGGCGGGCCTTGATAGTGTCGCTATGGCCGGTGGCCAATTTTACACTTGGTTGCACACTCTGAAAATAGCAGATCTACAAGCTTACAATGAGCCTGTAGATCGGCTATTCTCAGAGATCGGCCAATGTACATTGACACGTTGTGAGCTTGTAGACTGGCCATTTTAACTATTCAAAAATGTCTATCAAAATAGTAAAAAAGGCAAAGAAGTTTAGGGATAAGGGGTTCAGCGGTGACGAAAATGGAGCCCTAAGACTAAAACTAAAAATCTAAATTTGCTGCCAAAAACAACACTGGTGTGTGTGTGTGTGTGTGTGTGCGTGCGCTCTCTCCTCCTTACCGCCCCTGTAAGGAGGTGATGTCCTTCTCCTTCTGGGCCAGGCTGCCCCGGAGCTCGGCGGCGAGTAGGCCCAGGTCCGACAGCTGCTCCTGGGCCTCCTGAGACTCGCTCTCCATGCGCCTCCTCCACTTCTCCTGCTCCAGGCGGCCCTGCTCCTCGCGCTTCAGACGCTCTGCAGGCCGCGCACGCGCACACGCACACAGTTAAAACATGGATCATGAAATCAGATTACATTCGTTGAAGAGAATCAGTTTAAACCAAATATTCCATTTTCCGCTAACTCTAATGATCTACGATGCACCAGACCAGACAGAGGGCTCCATTTTCGTCACCGCTAAACCCCCTTATATCCTTAAACTTCTTTGCCTTTTTCTTTTTTACTATTTTGCAAAACATTTTTGAATAGTTAAAATGGCCAGTCTACAAGCTCACAACGTGTCAATGTAGATTGGCTAGTTGAACTATTCAAAAATGTTTTTCAAAATAGTAAAAGAAAAAGGCAAAAAAGTTTAGGGATACGGGGTTTTAGCGGTGACGAAAATGGAGCCCAGAATGTCTTCTTGTGCATTGTAGATGATGACTTTATATCCCCGATTCTAGTAATAATTAAAATTCCGAATAGGAATGGAAGTGCTGCTGATGAGACGTGTTACGTCAGTGTGTTTTATACCCTCCAGGTCAGCGATGTTGGCCTCCTGTTTGTTCTTCAGCTTGTTCAGACTCTTGGTCTTCTCCTCTTCCTCAGTCAGCTGGTCGCTCACTTCTCCGAGTCTCTCCTCCATCTGCTTCTTCTCCTGGAGAGGCAACACAGTGGAACGATTACAGTTTACAATTCATAGGCGTTTGGCAGACGCTCTTAACCCATTTCGACCTGCGAACGATTCTGCAAATGTCTTCTAAATCCTGAGCTATGAGCTTGTAGATCTGCTATTTTTCAATGGCTAAAGCATTACATAATGCAACACCAAAAGGGGTTCCCACCCCCAAAATGGGTTAATCCAGAGCGATTTACAGTAAGCAAGAACAAAAGACCTGGTAATACATCAAATACATCAAACCGCCTTTTTCCACACCAGATCTCACAACACGATGTGAGCTTGTAGATCTGCTATTGTTGGCAAACATTCCGGCATTCTGGGGTTCAATTGGATAAACCACTTTCAACCTGGTGTCAACATTTTTTCGGCACGTCATTATGAGGAAGATGATGTGAAAATCTACATGGCCAAAGCATTTCCGGGGGTCCCCAGCCAAGCACTTTGAGAACCCCTGGTTTAGGGTACCAACAGGTGACAAAGTGGCGCTGTTGAGCTTCACACTGTGCACAGGTGCATGATGGGAAGCTGAGTTTTTTGGGAAGCTGAGAGCCGACAACCAATAGTCCGACACCCCAACAAAAGTGGCACAATATCACGTAAGCACATGCACACACACATGCACACGCACACTCACACACACACTCTACCTTGTTGAGTCGGTCTCTCTGCTCTCCGGTGTTCAGCATCTCCGTCTCCAGACTCTTCACCTTGGTCTCCAGAGTCACCTTCTCCAGCAGGAGGCGCTGTCGGGCCCCCTCCTCCTCTTCTAGCTGCTCCTCCAGGTCCTGGAGAGAGGAGAGGAGAGGAGAGGAGAGGAGAGGAGAGGAGAGGAGTAAAGAACAGTCATATATTTATGCTATTTAAAACTCAATCAATGAACCACTCAATAACGTATAATATTATAATTAGTTAAGTAAGTTATTTGTGTATAATTTAACTACACGTTACAGTACATTTAAGTGAGGTTACTAGTGAGTAGTGACTGGCTCAAAGACACTTGATGAAATGATTCCCACTGGTTCGAACCGGTGACGTTTTCATTTCACATATATAGTCATGTTGGTCGCGGCGATTCGGCGAACCTGCACGTGCTGCTGCATTCGTTTCTTCTCATTGGTCAGCTGCGTGCTCCTCTCTTCCTCCTCCTCCAATCGGCTCTCCAGCTCGCCCAGCACCTCCTCCAGCTCCTGCTTCCTACTGGCCAGCCGGGCGCGCATCTCCTCCGCCTCGGCAAACAGCTCCGCCTCGGCCTGCAGCTGGTCGGCCAGCACCGCCTTCTCCTCCTGCAGCTGCACGCATGGGAGAACACGCAACGGAACGGGA
Source organism: Protomyctophum bolini (assembly GCF_963924005.1). Taxonomy (NCBI): domain Eukaryota; kingdom Metazoa; phylum Chordata; class Actinopteri; order Myctophiformes; family Myctophidae; genus Protomyctophum; species Protomyctophum bolini. Next base: position 41,750,478 of record NC_137868.1, on the reverse strand, counting down.
ATTACTACTGATTTACCATCTATTTGGTGTATTTTTATTCTTATTTTTATTTTATTTTATTGTCGTATAATGTATATCCTACTACCCATTCAGGACGGGAACCCCCTTTTGGGGGTTCTTGTTGCTATGTACATGCTATTGTATCCATCGTCTTCTTTATTTTTTATGATTAACATTTTTATTGCTTTTTCAGTTTAGTCACACAAACAATTAAGACAACAAATGAAACAAAACTAGACAAGAAAATAATAAATACATTACACAACGAAATCTTTACAGAAAAGATAAAACAATACAGACAATACAATACAACACAATAAAATAATAATAAAACAAATTAATAATTAAAAAAAAAGGGAAAAAGAAATGCCATTGCACCTGGGTAATATTAATTTACACTGTATTCAAGGGAAACAAGAGAGAAAGGGACGTTGCGCTCAAACACCACAATGGGATCTCTGACAGCAATATGCATTATGTATCCTCCCCATTTCCGGATATATTTGTCCAGTCTGTCGGACCTCCTATATGCCATTTCTATCGTCTTATTTTCATGTGTCTGTTTTGTTTGTTTTTTTGCTAATGGTACGAGATACACGGGTTGTGGCTCTTTCGGAGCGGGAACTTTGGGGGGGTGGGAGGGGTATAAGATACACTATTTTGTATGCTATCGTTTTATTGGCCCATACATGTGATTTGGAAAATATGACGCGATCCCCCAGGAGGAAGTTATACTAATGCTGCTCTGGAGAGGGAAGTCTGTGGAGCTGTTGCCCCCGCGACCCAACTACGGATAAGCGGTTGAAGATGGATGGATGTGCCACCTGGCTGGTACCGATCCTCATAGACCACTGGTTGAACGAAAACCACTGAACGAGAACGTCAGAACATATACAGTACGTACAGTAAGCAGTGTACGGACGGACACCAACCTGTGTGTGTTTCCTGTCCAGGTCCACATAGTCCTGCTCCACCAGGCCCAGCTTGTCTTTAGCGTTCTTAAGCTCCGCCTCCCTCACCTGGATCTCCTCGTCCTGCCGCGTCACCTGCAGCAGGGGCTTCACCTGGGGGTCACAGGGGGGGGCAAGGGGCAAAGGTCACCTAACTGCCAGCAGTAAATTGCAAATATCTAAATTCTAAATATGCAGTCGCCGTCAGGTCACGGCGACGACTGCAGATCTACAAGCTCATAGAGCGCCACCGAGTGGCGCGCTACGAGCTTGTAGCTCTGCTATTTTTGAAAAATCGAAGAATGACTGACATTTTTAGAATCTGATCTCAGGTCAGAATGGGTTAATCAGACCAGTGTGTGTCCAGTGGAAACCTCGTATGAATCTGATCTCAGGTCAGAATGGCCATCACACTGATGCAAATAAGCCTGCGTTCGTTTTGAGGTCAACCGCACCAATGCAACTCCTTGAATTGCACTGGTGTGGTTGACCTTTTGTTGCAAGGAGTTGCAACCGCTGTGGGTTTGGGCTTTAGAATCACTACATTGAGAAAGGACTGCCTCTCCGATAGGATGGTTCTGTGTACAGTGGGGACCTCATGTTTATGTATTGTCTTGACGATGTGTTTTTCTGTGCTTGTTGTGTGACTGTGAAGACGAATATCCTTCGGACATCATTATTATTTATTACTTTTTTGGGGGGTAAATAAAATATAATTTTGACCAGTGAAACTGGATAATTACTGTATAATTTTAACATGTCCAGTTAGTACCTTGATGAAACATCAACATTATATAGGGAAACGTGTTGCTGTATGATTGAATGTGTCCTGTATACCTTAGTGAACAGCCTCCACCACTGCCAGTTCCTGAGTTTGAGGTAGGCGGCACAGTTCCTCTGCATCACTCTGAGAGCGCTGAGCTGCTGTTGTTTCTTTAGGTAGCACCTGAACAGGTGACAGGAATACAGCAATCAATTAGCAACCAATACATGTACAGGAAGAGCAAATAAACACATGATATGTATATGGGGGGGGAAATGAGCATGTACAATTTGTACATGTGCAGTTACTGTATGAACTTTGTCTTCTAGACTCTACTGTGTGGTCCTTATGTGGTACTCATTTGCAAAAATATAAATAGCATGCCAGTCTTTTTTTAAAACAAGGCAACTTAAGAGAGGTGTGCATGATTGAGCTGCAAGGCTGTTTCACACTCACAGCCCAAGTTTGTTTTGGTGCTTTGAGCACCCTCTGCTGGACTAATACAGTAAAGCAAATCAAGACAGTGTTAGTTAAAATGAATGATAGTTTTGAGTGAAAAGACTAAAGTTAATTTGTATGTTTGTTAAACCAGCGCTTCAAATGGCATTACTGAGAACAAAACCCCACAGTACACCTGTTAACTAGCATGTCTGAAGTAAAATCAGACAGAAGTAGAATGTGCTAGTATGTGACTAAATCTGATGTTGAAATCTAAATCTGATGCTGAAAATAGCCGATCTACAAGCTCACAAGCTTGTAGATCGGCTATTTTCAGCATGCAACCAAATGTAAAAGGACTTATACTGGATCTCCTGTCCACTAGTCCCCTTCCTAACATTTTAGTCTAGTTTTTATCCGTTGATGAAATTGTCAGTACATTTAGTCTTTGTTTTAGTCATCATAGCTTTTCCTTTTGTTTCCATTTAGTTTTCGTCAGTGAAAAAAGGTAGTCCACGAACATATTTCGCCTCAGTTTTAGTTTACGAAAACAACACTGGTATATATAATAGAGTATATAATAAGCGATGGTACGGTACCTGCGGGCCAGGTAGCCCCTGGAGGCGCTCTGGAAGCGGATGATGGTGTCGGTGATCTTCAGGTCCCTCTCCTCCTCGAGGTGGGCCAGGACTCCGGCCCGGAAGAACACCTTGCTCTGACCCACGCGGAACAGGTTCCTGTCCAGCTCCAACGCACTGATCTACAAACAAACAAACATGCTCTACATGGTCGGCTGTTTTCACAATTATGAAATGAATTGACCTTCTAGCTGTGAGGAGGTGCTGTCGCCTCACAGCTAGAAGGTCCCGGGTTCGATTCCCACCGGGGGCGTGTTCTGTCCTCCTCGGCGTCATCAGTGCCTATACCCTAGTTCGGGTTGGCAAAAGGGCCTTTCTTTTTTTCTTTACAATTTTATTCATACATTTTCAGGTTTAAAGACAAGACATACTTTACAAACATTCACATCACATATACAAGCAAAAGGGCCTTTCTGTGTGGAGTTTGCATGTTCTCCCCGTGTCCCCAAGGGTAGGTACCCTCACCGCGCTTTTTTATACTTTTCATTGGTTCAATATTGTACAACCCACACATCCTTCAATAGCACTGATTTATGAAAAAAATACATTTTAAATAAAAAATAAAAGATAAAGTGGTTAAAATAAAATAGAAGTGGTTTCTGTCTTAAGTGATACGTATGTAATGTCATGTGATATATGTGATGTTAAGTGGATAAGCGAGAGACAATTGCTCCTATCTGCTTACACAGTGTGAGTGTGGATGCCGGTGGTGGTGTGTAGGTAACAGATACACGTGTCACACTCACTCACCATGAGCTCTGACGCGTGCTTTCCGTCCATGAAGGTGCGAGGAATGGCGTTGGGCGTCAGGATCTCATACCTGGAAACGGAAACATTGGTCACATTGTGATTGTGTGAGAGAGAGAGAGAGAGAGAGAGAGAGAGAGAGAGAGACAACACTGCGAACTGAGAGATCTGCCCAAGCACATGAGACACAAAGTGTGATGGCTCGATATACGAAATGTACAGTGCATTCTATCATTCTAGTTCACGCACACGCACACAAGCGTGCAAACGCAAAAGCACACGCACGCGCACACACACACACACACACACACACACACACACACACACACACACACACACACCTCTGTCTGAACTCCTGGAAGGGGATGCGGTTGGGGAAGCCCTGCCGGCAGATGCGGATTCCCTCCAGGACGCCGTTACACCTCAGCTGGTCCAGGACCAGGTGAGGACTCAGCTTACCAGCCTAGTGAGAGAGAGAGAGAGAGAGAGAGAGGGGGGGGGGGGGGAGGTTAGTTCGTTGTTATGCTTTCTTTAATAATAACACAACTGCAACTTTTATTCCCAAATTTGAACTGGAAACACATATTACTCACTGTCTAAAGTGCATTTCTTTGTAACGTTTTTGTAACTCAGATAGCATTTCAAAGAGCACATCAAAGAACCACTGACATAGAAACATAGCCTTTTCAGAAAACTGTCAGGATGTAAAAATACATTATTTTTTTTAAATCTGATCTCAGGTCAGAAGAAGGGGTCTAACATAACACTCTTAAGGTCCTCGTTCGGGGTGTCTCACCCTCTTCTCGTGGTTGGGGATGATGCAGCGCAGGAAGTTGGGGTTGGTGTTCCTCAGCGTGGCCATGAGCTTGGTGAGGGACTCCTTGTGGAGCTGCCCCACCGTGCGGAACATGCCCTTCTTGGTCTTCAGGCCGGCCGCGCCGAACGGCAAGGGGGCGCTGTTGTCCCCCGACGACACCTGGTCCAGGCCCACGATCCTCTCCACTGAGCACGCGCACGCACGCACGCACGCACACACACACGTCAAACACACATACACGCACCCGCACAGTCGCACAGACGTGTACGTATACACATGTAATGTGCACACACGCACGCACACACACACACACACACACACACACACACACACACACACACACACACACACACACACACACACACACACAGAATGAGGGGTACATTTCTCAGTTACGTTACATCAATAGTGATGAATCAACGATGTGTTTTATCAAGTGCATAAATATATAGAGAGTGTTTGGCAAAAGTGGGTTCGACAGAGCAGAGTGGTGCGTGCGTTGCTTGCGGGACACAGACGACGCCCATGTTTGGTTCCACGCCGTCGTTTCGACATCGTCGTGTGACAACAGACACCGTCTGTCTGTCTGTCTGTCGCCCCGGGACAACAGACACCGTCTGTCTGTCTGTCGCCCCGGGACAACAGACACTGTCTGTCGCACCGGGACTATTGGAGCCAGTTATGGACCTCCGCTTGCCAAACTCCTCTGCATGGTCTCTCTGTGTGTGTATGTGTGTGTGTGTGTGTGTGTGTGTGTGTTTGCGTGTGTGCGTGCACGTGCGTCTGTGTGTGCAACTGTGCATACTGCATAGCAGTGGTGGAAAAAGTACTCAATTGTTTTACTTAAGTAAAAGTACCAACACTGCAATTTAGAACTACTCTGTTACAAGTAAAAGTACGGGATTGAAAATGTACAACAGTATCGGCATCAAAATGTACTTAAAGTACTAAAAGTATTGCAGAATGTCCCATTTCACAAGTTCAAAATGTGTACAAAATCTATTGAAAATAGCCGATCTACAAGCTCACAATGCGTCGCAAACGCGACGCATTGTGAGCTTGTAGATCGGCTATTTTCAAATGGCCGAAATGCATAGGGTTGAAGTGGTTAATTTTCTAATCAAAATTAAAATCGCCAAAGTAACTTACGTTTTCAAGTAATTATAGTGGAGTAAAAGTAAAAAAATGTGGCTCTGAGTGAGAAGTTAATGTATATTGGACATTGGAAATGCTCAAGTAAAGTACGAATACCTCAAAATCGTACTTAAGTAAAAGTACTTAAGTAAAAGTACTCAGTTACTTTCCACCACTGCTGCATAGCGATGATGCTGAAGTGACGGAGAATCCGG
>NC_137868.1:41727276-41742276 GCF_963924005.1 Protomyctophum bolini | reverse complement strand
ATTACAGAGCTGTCGTATACGGCAGCAGAACACAGGTCTACACACGTTATCTTAGCATGTAAAGGCATAGTTTTCATTAAAAAAGACAAAGAAATCTGGCATATCTTACTACCATAATCACCAAGACATCACAATATCATCCCCCTTTATCATACAACAACAGCATGTGGGTGTGGCTTCAGTTCAGGTGGATCACCACACGTTCATCCACCAGGCAAACCAGGCATACTTAATTAACTGGTACATAAAAACGACATTTTATACTGTACACAATACCTGATCATGTTTTAGGGTGGGAAAAAAATCACGGCACAAAAACAATGGCCTTCATAAACAAAAGGTGTGTGGATGGAGGTGTGTATACCTTGCCAGCGTAGTGAATGATGGAGAAGTCGGCCTCCTGCCGTGGCTGCCGAGGTTTGAAGAACTTGGGATGGCCGCCTTGCTCACCTGACAGCTTGTCCACAAAGGAGCGGTCCGTCGCCCGCGGGAACCAGCACTCCTCGTCCAATAGGGCCAGCACGCCAGGTGGGTGGGCCTATATACGCAGGGAGGGGGAGGAGCAGTGACGTTAAGAGGCCCAGTCAGTCATATGGAAACGAGTTCCAAATATCAGTGGTTGGAAAAGTACACGCAAGTATCAAACTATTGATTTCAGCTGTTAGAATTCCAAACATGCAAACGTGACCCGCTTGAATTACTTCAGTCTAAATTAATATATGAGTAGTATTTTTAGTTCTTAAAGTTCATAATAAAAGGCATTTGAAATTAAAAAATATATATACTTTTCTGGATTCCAATAAAAAAATACCCCAAAAATTATAATCAGGATTTAAATTCAAATATAGCAAAAATACGCACTGCGACGTGTTTTGAGCTTGTAGATCTGCAATTTTTGCGATGACAGTAATATGCAATTATTGTGGAACTATAGTGGCCCTCTGGAGTGAGTGTGGAACTATAGTGGCCCTCTGGAGTGAGTGTGGAACTATAGTGGCCCTCTGGAGTGAGTGTGGAACTATAGTGGCCCTCTGGAGTGAGTGTGGAACTATAGTGGCCCTCTGGAGTGAGTGTGGAACTATAGTGGCCCTCTGGAGTGAGTGTGGAACTATAGTGGCCCTCTGGAGTGAGTGTGGAACTATAGTGGCCCTCTGGAGTGAGTGTGGAACTATAGTGGCCCTCTGGAGTGAGTGTGGAACTATAGTGGCCCTCTGGAGTGAGTGTGGAACTATAGTGGCCCTCTGGAGTGAGTGTGGAACTATAGTGGCCCTCTGGAGTGAGTGTGGAACTATAGTGGCCCTCTGGAGTGAGTGTGGAACTATAGTGGCCCTCTGGAGTGAGTGTGGAACTACGTATAGTGGCCCTCTGGAGTGAGTGTGGAACTATAGTGGCCCTCTGGAGTGAGTGTGGAACTATAGTGGCCCTCTGGAGTGAGTGTGGAACTATAGTGGCCCTCTGGAGTGAGTGTGGAACTATAGTGGCCCTCTGGAGTGAGTGTGGAACTATAGTGGCCCTCTGGAGTGAGTGTGGAACTATAGTGGCCCTCTGGAGTGAGTGTGGAACTATAGTGGCCCTCTCTATCGTCAAAGTTTCCCACCCCTTCCCACCCCTTCCATATTATTATAGGCGGTAACGGGACCCTTCGTTTTTTTGTTTCCTATACATTTTGTTTTGAGTAATTATAATTTAAATAAAACACAAAAAAAGCTAAAGTTTTCATGAATAAATACCAAATTATTTGAACTAATTTCTTGAATAAATAGAAATTCCATAAGTTAGAAAAACAATGTTAAAAGAAGTAGTGAGGCCCTCCTCTCTTGGATAAAACAAAATCAGCCTGGGAACAGGACCTGAATTTAGAGCTGGAGGAAGAGTTGTGGGAACTCTCTTTGAGGCGTATTCATACAACCTCTTTATGTCTTAGACATTGCCTAATTCAATTCAAAATAGTACATCGTTTGCATTTCTCGAGAGAAAAACTATCTAAAATTTATCCTGACATTGACTCTACTTGTATAAGATGTCATCTGGAGCCAGCCTCTGTTGGACATATGTTCTGGGGATGCACTTCCTTGAACCCATTTTGGAATAGTATTTTTGATGCTTTCTCAACCATCTGTCATATGCCAATTGCGCCCAACCCGATAACTGCTATATTTGGAGTTCCCAACGACGATGCACCAATTACTTCTTCCCAAGCCAATTTCATAGCTTTTGCTTCACTCATAGCGAGGAGACTTATTCTCCGCAATTGGAAATCTGATAAACCTCCAACATTTACAAGTTGGGTCAAGGATGTTCTATCCTTTATTCCATTGGAGAAGCTCAGATACAACAGGTTCAAATCTCGCCAGAAATTTGTAAAGGCTTGGTCCCCTTTCCTTGAATTCACCCTTTCACTGTCCTCCGACTCACTGTCCTTTGATGATGTGTCCTAAGTGTTTTTCCTACATGTAATTTGGTTCACTGTGTAGCCCCTTAATCTAGTAAAAGGCAAAAAAATTATTTTATTGTATTTACTTAATTTATTATTTATATCCTTTAATACCTGTTTATTTTATTATGATGTTTTTTTTTTTTTTTTTTTTTGTGTGTGTTGTTGTTGTCTTGCTTTGTGATGGAACCGGGGAGGGTGGGGTATATGTGGGGTTGTTTGTCTACAAAATTGAAAATCTTATAAATAAAGTTATAAAAAAAAAAAAAAAAGAAGTAGTGAAAATAAACCGATCTGCTGTTTTCACTAGTTTTGGGTCCCGGGGCAGTTTGGGTACCACTGGCTGTCTATGAGGTCGCAGGGCTGTGGCTGTGTGTGCGTGTGCGTGTGCGTGTGCGTGTGCGTGCGTGTGCGTGCGTGTGTGCGTGTGTGTGTGTGTGTGTGTGCGTGCGCGCAGCGTTACGTACCGGCCTCTCTATGAGGTCGATGCAGGGCTGCAGGTCGAGGCCGAAGTCGATGAAGTTCCACTCGATGCCCTCCCGCTGGTACTCCTCCTGCTCCAGGATGAACATGGTGTGGTTGAACAGCTGCTGCAGCTTCTCGTTGGTGTAGTTGATGCACAGCTGCTCAAACGAGTTCAGCTGGGGGAGGAGCACGACGGGAGAGAAGAAACGCCGTCATTCATTTGACCCGTTTTGACCTCGCGTTCTGAAATTGTCTTCTAAAATCCTGGCAGTTTTCTGAAAAAGCTATGTTTCCGTGTGTCAGTCGTTCTTCGATTAAAAAACAAAAAAGAAAGCAGACCTACAAGCTCGTATATGTGTATATGTATATGAGCTTGTAGATCTGCTATTTTTCAATAGCTATATTATAACATAATGCCAACACATAAAAAGGGGTTCCCGCCCCAAAATGGGTTAATTCGTTTTGAAAACGTCAAATGTCCAAAACCGTTCTTTTCTTATTATTTACAAATAATAATAATTAGGTAGCGAGTGAGGAGTTGCGAGTGTGTAGATCTGCTATAGACACTGTTGTATGATGAAGTAGGGCGCTGATTAAAGTAAAAAGGCGCTAATTAGAGCAAAAACGAAATAAAAACGAAATATGGAGACACAAGGTTTCTGCCCATAATGTGCGATACACATACAGTACAACAAACAGATAGTATGCATGGCTGCACGCATGCACACACACACACACACACACACACACACACACACACACACACACACACACACACACACTCCCACACACACCTGGAAGATCTCAAAGCCAGCGATGTCCAGGATGCCGATGAAAGACGCTCCCTGTCTCTGTCTGCGGTCCAGAGCTCTGTTGATTCTGTGGACCAGCCATCTGAACAGACGCTCGTACGTAGCCTTAGCCAGAGCTTCTATGGCGAAGTCAGCCTGGAGCGAGGGAGGGAGAGAGAGAGAGAGAGAGAGAGAGAGAGAGAGAGAGAGAGAGAGAGAGAGAGAGAGAGAGAGAGAGAGAGAGAGAGAGAGAGTGAGAGACAGAAAGAGAGTGAGAGAGAGAGAGAGAGAGAGACAGAGAGAGAGTGAGAGAGAGACAGAGAGAAAGACATAATTCAAGAGGTGGCAAAATGAGGGGGGAGGGCAGATAGAGAGAGCAAGTGAGAAAGAAAAATAATGAGACAATAGAATCAAGAACTACAGTACAGTGTATATATAGATGAACTGATATATAAGATAAGATATACTGTATATATAATAATAAGATAATAAGATGTATATAAGATTTACTGATAAATAAAGATTGATCGATAGATAGATAGATAGATAGATAGATAGATAGATAGATAGATAGATAGATAGATAGATAGATAGATAGATAGATAGACGGACAGACAGACAGACAGACAGACAAGACAGGCTTCGTACACACATAAAGAACAACTGTTCTGTGCTCTGCCTGTGTTTCATGGCCGCCCCAATGCTTTTCCAATGGAAGTCACGTGGTTTCACCAAACACTTGCGTTTGATTGCCCCCCCTCCCCCCATCACACACAACTGTTTGGTCAAACTCAAACCACGTGACTTCCATTGGAAAAGCATATGTCTGTACGAAGCCAGACAAGACAAGACAAGACAAGACAGGACAGGACAGGACTGGACTCACCTGTTCTTTGGTCTGGGCCTTCTGGACGTACTCCCGTCCCACCTTGATCCTGGGGGTGAGGATGGCCCTGGAGAACTCCAGCACGCTGATGCCCAGCAGGTGACACAGCTTCTGGGCCGCCGTGTCGTCGGGCATGGAGGCCTGGTCCTGGTTCTTCTCCTTGGTGAACGAGATGTTCCCGAACTGGAGCACGGCCGAGATCACCTTCAACATGGCTATATCCACAGACAGGACGGACAGGACAGACAGACACATTTGAACAATGCAAGAAAGAAACAGAACAGTCGCTGCTGTGTTTGTACAGTATAGACTATTATGATCTGATTCTGTGCATGTGCATTTTTAACACTGTTCTAATTTAACCACTTTCAACCAGGCTTACTGTATGTAGGCGTTCTGTTCCAAAGCGCACCGATTCCTTTTAGGTCGGCTATTTTTTTGCTATTTCATCGTATCACAGAGTTTATGGTGCTTAAAGTCTTTATGGTGCTTAAAGTTGTTCCAGGGACCCCCCCCCAGAAGTAAAGATTTGAGCTAAAAATGTTCGCTCTGAAAGAATATATATTACATATTTCCGCCATATTTTCACGATTTTTCAAAAATAGCAGACCTACAAGCTCGTAGCTTGTAGATCTGCTATTCTTCAATAGCTAAAGTATAACATAATGCTTCTCATCTCTCCTCCACACCTTCAAACCGTCTCTCAATCTCGCCTGTCACACTTTATCCCCAAAACGTCTTATTATTTTTTTCAGGTCGTCATGAACGGGACTCAAACACGCGACGCGCTGTCAGGCCAAAGCCTATATGTGGCATAATGCACCTGGACCACTAGGCCAGCGGGCGCCCATCCCCAAGCCTTCTAACCTGAAATGACTACCGGTACATTAGAGTCTAATTCTAGATCCTGTCAAACCTTAATTGTCACTCGACTCCTCATGGAAATCATCCTCAACTCAGCCACCTCCAGCTCTGCCTCTTTAGAAGTGGGGAGTGGGACCCATAAGACACGTGCTCACACACATGCATGCGTGCATATTTGCGTGCATGTGCGTATTTGCGTGCATGTGCGCAACGCGTGCAGCAGACACGCACTATAAAAACATGCAGACGTGTAAAAGCCTATTTAGAAACAGTGTTTACAATGCTTAATTGTATCCACTAGTCCTTACCCGTTCTGAATATATGAACAGCAAATATATATATATATATATATATATAGAATATTAGTAGTCCATGACATGAAAATGATGTTTGACAGTCAGCAATATTGTTGCTTATTCTAGATGTATTTTCGGATTTTCTGACTTTATCTGGCCTGTTAACATTTTCATAGACCTGGTTGTTTGTTTCCCTCTCAGTCAATGTGGCAACCCTGGTCATGTTGATGATGTAGCTTAGCACACAACAGCTAGGACGATGTAGTAGCCTGCTGGCGTCATGTATAAAAGTATTGTGCGCAATTTATGTCCCCGAATGTATGGATATGGACTTATGGCTCCATCGCTGGCTCTTTCTTTAGTAGAAGTAGAAATTTAACGTGTTGCTGAGTGTTTACCGTCGCGAGCGCACACACACACACACACACACACACACACACACACACACACACACACACACACACACACACACACACACACACACACACACACACACACACACACACACACACACACACACACACACACACACACACACACACACACACACACACACACACACACACCGCCTCCTGGCCTGAGGGGGTTGGAGTGATGTAAAAACAATATTTGTACAGTGAAATACATCGGTAAAATCGGTAAAATGTATAGGGCACATTTTGTTGTGTTGCAGCGGTAGCTAGAGGAAGCATGCCAGTGGGGTAACGGTGATAACGGTGGCCTGTGATGCAGGTGTCGCTAAGGGACGGAGGTGCGAGGTTAATTCACTAATAAATTCATTATTAATCATTAATGTGTCAAATGGGGAAAAGGGCTCCGTTAAGACCTCCATATAATTATGGTCCATGCCTGTGTGAGAAGTGGGAGTGATTCGTGCAGTTAATGATGAGATAACGAGCTGTCAGTGACATTCAGACAGACAGACATTCAGACATTGTTAGAATTATTATTTAGATATATAGCCAAAAGCATATTTTTGCCCAAAAATACATTTAGCCTTGAGAGAAGTGGGGTAATGTACAGATGTACAGCATGACTGGACTATATATTCTTTAATGACGCTTATAACAATTCCCATCATGTCTTACAGACGGACTCCTCCTTGTTGAAGCCCATGATGGTCATGGAGTCCATGGTCTGGGTGAAGTTCTCCGCGTCGCTCTGGCCCGGCAGAGGCACGGAGCCCTGGCTCAGGAAGCGGTACTCGTCGGCGCCGCCCAGCAACAACTCCGCTGTGGACGGAGACAGCCAATGAGAGGAGAGGTGGCAGGACATGACACCCAATGAGAGGAGAGGTGGCAGGACATGACACCCAATGAGAGGAGAGAGAGACGACAGGACGTGACGTCAGACAGACACGTCAGAAATCAATACATTTTCGGCACCTTGTAGCTGTGCTGGTTATACGCGGGACATGTCCCACTGAGGCGGGATCAAGGCATACACAGTCCTGCCTTGATCTTTGGTTCCAAACCATCATTTAGCTGCGGGGACCCCCCTGGAACTCCCTCAGGGACCCCTGGGGGTCCCCGGAGCCCACTTTGGGAACCACTGATGTACAGTATAGACTAGGGTCGCAGTCCCGCCCCCTTTCATGACGACGCCAGGCCCAGGAAATAATTCCTGATGCCTTTTCCCCATAGACATTTCAAAAAGTCTTTATTTAAAGACCTTATAAGCGTCGTAATTTGTCAACTAACTCGAGTTGTGACAAATCATGACAACAAAACACAATATTTTGGACCAAAGAAATAATTACAAAGAAGTCACGACTCCACTTGGCTTTGTCCGCGGCGTAAAAAACGTCTTTTAAATAAATACTTTTTGAAAAGCCTTATGAGGAAAATGAAAGGGTAATTATTTTCCGGGGTCTCTCTCGACGGGGGCGGGACTGCGACACTATAGTGTTCTCTGCCTCCCTCCCTCTCTCTCTCTCTCACCTCTCATCTCCTCTGACGCTCCACACAGCATCTGGTAGAACACGTGGAAGGTCCTCTCGTCCTTGGCCTGGCGGATGGCCCGGGACTTCTCTAGGAGGTCTGGGTCTCACAGGTCAGGATCAGCCACAGAAGCATTGGCACACAGCTAGTTTGTTTTTGGCAGCAAATTTCTAATTTAGTTTAGTCATATAGTCTTTGGAATGAAACTTCATTTTAGTTTTAAGTCACATTTTAGTGTTTTAGTGTTAGTCTAGTTTTAGTCGAATAAATGTACAGTTGATTTAGTCGACTAAATTGTATTTTGGCGGGCCTCGATGACGTCGTAATGATCTACAAGCTCTACAAGATCTTGTACATCGGCTATTTTCAGCATGCAACCAAGTGTAAAATGACTTATACTGGATCTCTTGTCCACTAGTCCCATTCTAACATTTTAGTCTAGTTTTTATTTGTTGACGAAATCATATCGACAAAAATATTTAGTCATAGTTTTAGTCAGCATGGCTTAGTTTTTATTTCGGTTTTGTCAGTGAAAAAAGGTAGTCGACGAACATTTTCCGTCTTAGTTTTAGTCGACGAAATCAACACTGTTAGCACATCATACCCAAGTATGATCTAAATCTCTCTCTATGGCATGTCACTTTAGGCTCAGTCCTTTTATTCATGGTAAAACTGAGTATAACAGTGGACTATTTACTCCATCTTCTCCGTTCTCAGTAGAACTTATATATACTTCTGAAAATACACTGTGTAATGACATGCACCATTGTAAACGAGGGTTAAATACATCAGTGGATTGATTGATTGATTGTCTATTACAGTACACATTTAAAAATGTCATCTTATCTACCATATCTGTCAATATGCACTCAATCCTTCTGCAAAGGATACAGGTCTCAATGTTGGCACCGACAATGTAGCCCGCCACATCGAAATTAATCCGGATGAATTTACCCTGAAGAGAAAGGACAGTTTATTTAATGTTCACTTGATAACATGCAAACACGTTAATAGCTTGTTTAACATAGATTTCCCCACATAAACAGTAGGGGTCAAAAAGGGAAAAGGGGCTCAAAGCACATATAGATATTAAAATCTGCAAATATCACAGGCCTCACGCCCCGCCTACCAGGGACGTGCACACATTTACACATGTCCTTTTACCCGTCTGTAAAACAACTGCCCTTTTACCCGTCTGTAAAACAACTGCCCTTTTACCCGTCTGTAAAACAACTGCCCTTTCCAGACCACGAATGTACAGCAGCATTTACTATGGTGAAAGAAATGCTAATGCCACTCCTTTCCTTGCCATGCAGCATTCAGGAGAATTGCTTTTTTTTCCCCCCGAAGTCTCCTGAACACAGTATTTTGCGTTGAACAAATTTGTTTAGAAATCCAGGCATGTCGTTACACACCGCATCTCCACATAGCTAAAGAGTGCCGGGTTGCGCTATACGGAATTTTCGCTGTTTTTGTTCAAAAGTGCCCTCTTACGGGGATTTGAGCCACATGCCTCTCTAGCACTCTCTGCACGTCCCTGCCGCCTATACCACCAAAATGGTGTCAGGTTTCAGCAAATGGTGAAGCTCCCCACCCATCATCTCCAACGGAGGAATGTGTACAGGACGCCCTTATGGCTGAAGTTCTGCACACAGAACAAGCTGCATGGTCAAAGTCATGGAGTTAAGTGTAGAAAGACACGTTTTTGAGTGGAGGGGTAGTGTATATATGCTTGCCCTCTTTGTTCACGGAATCTTTCTCTCTCCCTCTTCATGACTGGTTCTGATTCTATTTGCTCCTTTTTCTGTTCTTGCTCAATTTGCTAAACAAACAGATTTTCGTTGATTTTTTGTCAAAGTTCCATAGTCATTGTTAATTCTCATTGTACGCTGCATTCAATAGCAATCCGCCCCAAGCATGCGACACGCACGCACACACACACACACACACACACACACACACACACACACACACACACACAGTGGCTGTGGATGGTCACATGCCTCCTCTCTGGCACAGACAGAGACAACACCATGTTGACATGTGACACCTCACAGTGAGTAGCGCGTAATCAGCCCAGAGGAGGTTCCCGTTATCTCCCCCAGCCAATGCAGAGACCGAACGAGGACACAGCCGCGTTACAAACATCTTTAGAAAATAGCAGATCTACAAGCGATGCGACGCATTGTGACGCTTGTAGATCGGCTTTTTTCCCCCAATGGCCGAAATATAGGGCTGAAGTGGGCAGTGCAGGTTTTGAAATTATTAAAAAAAAAGTAACTATAGCAGGTTTTCAAATAAACACAGCGGAGTACAAGTATACAATGTTTGTCTCTGAGATGTAGTGGAGTAGAAGTAAAAGTATTGGAAATACTCAATTAAAGTACAAATACCTCAACATTGTACTTAAGTACAGTATACAAAAATGTACTTAGTTAC
The DNA here is from genome assembly GCF_963924005.1 of Protomyctophum bolini. NCBI lineage: Eukaryota > Metazoa > Chordata > Actinopteri > Myctophiformes > Myctophidae > Protomyctophum > Protomyctophum bolini. The sequence goes on along the minus strand of NC_137868.1, from coordinate 41,732,161 downwards.
TTTCCACCACTGTTCATTTCAGTGTTTTTTGTGTCATTCATTCAACTGAAACTATCTAACGTAAATAACCCCCCCCCCCACGATGTTCTTACAAATCTGGAGGAGTTGTCGTTCTTGACCGTCTTGGCGTTCCCGAAGGCCTCGAGGATGGGGTTGGCCTGCAGAAGTTGTCTCTCCAGCTCCCCCTGACGCACGCGCACACACACACACACACACACACACGCACACACACAGCACAGGACACAGCCCCGGAGGATCAGATCAGACACCCGACACCGGGAACACAACCGTGTCAGCAGCAGCATCCTCCATTCAACCACCACATGGAACTATAATCTAGAATCCCATCCCCGGAAAGGCCACGGATAAGGTCACCCATTCAGAGCATAAAGACAGTGTTGCATTCCCAGGGGTCATCGCCATGATGTAATGTACGTATGGCTTGTTATGGTGGACTTTTTTTTTTGGTCACATTTTTTTAAAATGTTGCCCCACGGACATACTAAAAGGAGTGGACAATAATATTACCAGAAACACAGAGTGACAAAGGAATCCCTTTTGCGGGGTCCATTTGGTTACCATTTGGTTACCATGATAAAACATTTGAGAACCACATGAACGCGCTGCCGTTGAACGCGCACGAACGTGCTGCCGTCGTGAACGTGCACAATGATAGTCAACGGACCAGCGCGTTCATGTGTTTGGGCCCATGCTGCAATACCAAATTCGGCCATTATGTCCATTTCGCCTCAGGGTTTCCTCTGGGTGCCGTCTTTATTCATATATACTCTAAGGTTGGGACTCCTAATATGCCGTAGTGTCATCATAGTAAAAAAGTGTCATACAGTACATATTCTGAAGAAACCGTGCTGACTTGACATTCGGTAATTGGGGATTATGATCAAAATAATAAGATTATAATGTGTAAATATATAATCTGTATACATATTGATGACCCCTGTGCATTCCGTTTCAGAAAGACATTGGCTTCAGTGTTGTTTTTGTCGACTAAAGCCAAGACGAAAAATGTTCGTCGACTACCTTTTTTCACTGACGAAAACTAAATGGAAACTAAATGAAAACTAAGCTACGACGACTAAAACTAAGACGTATAAATGTATTGACAATTTTGTCAACAGCTAAAAACTAGACTAAGATGCTAGGAAGGGACTATAGCGGACAAGAGATCCAACTAAATGGAAACTATTCAAGAGAGACTTGCTGCCAAAAACAACACTGTTTGGCTTAATAGCAACTGAAGAGCTCTGTTTCATAATGCTATATAAATATACAGATACACTATGTCGTTCATTATGTAAGGAGACTCTTCAGTTATACCACCAAGGCAGGAGGTAACAAAAGCAAAAGCAAAGCAACGGTCCGACATTTCTCAATTGTTACTGACAAAAATGGAAACAAACATGGAGGAGGAGGAGGAGGTCATCATTTCAGAACGTTGTTACTGACAGACAGGTGTATGCATCTGCTTTATTCATTTAACCGTAATAATATTTATTACAAATTTTCAAAAAATGTTGTGCTGTTATATAGGCCTACTGTTATGTACAAGAACCTCAAAAGGGGTTGCTGTCTTATAGGGTAAAAACACTAAAGGGGTTCCCGTCTTATAGGGTAAAAACACTAAAGGGGTTCCCGTCTTATAGGGTAAAAACACTAAAGGGGTTCCCGTCTTATAGGGTAAAAACACTAAAGGGGTTCCCGTCTTATAGGGTAAAAACACTAAAGGGGTTCCCGTCTTATAGGGTAAAAACACTAAAGGGGTTCCCGTCTTATAGGGTAAAAACACTAAAGGGGTTCCCGTCTACTGAGCTATACTGTAACTTGCCCACTTCTGCTTGCAATGTAGCACTTGCCCTAGCCTCAGCGACCTTACAGGCGTATGCAAAGGCTAAACTTAAGTAACTTTGATAGTTTTTTAGCACTCTATAGTGTGTATACGTATAGTTTTACTATATAGATAGTTCCACTGTTATGTTCTTATAGCTTACGTATGATTCATGAGGAATATTTTGATGCATTTGATGTATTACCATGTCTTTGTTCTTGCTTTACTGTATGTCGCTCTGGATTAAGTACTGTACTGTATCCAAATATTGCTGTGGGCGGGGGAGCGGGAGGTCAGAAATGTGGGGGCGGGGTTAGGTTGCAAAAGCAGGCGAAGTATGCAAGAAAAGCAACACTATAAGCCACATACTGTAGACGCACGCTTGCACACACACACACACACACACACACACACACACACACACACACGCACACACACACTTCTCCGAAAGGAATGCACCAACTACTCTACAGGTAAATTGCCTATTGCATTTGCCTGCTATTGCTGTATAAAACACAGCCCTCCACCCAGACACAGCGATGCCACAGCAAAGCCAACAGCGCATATAGACAGAGAAAGCCTGCAGAGGCAGGGCTTCAGGAAAGAGGCCACACACACACACACACACACATAAATAACAGTGTACACAGAGTAGAGATGATCCTCTTATCCGTATATAGCTGGGCGATATGGACCAAATATCTCCGTGAAACAATAGTGTACTAACTGGCAATGATATTGCATTGTCACATTTTGAAGGATAAATATGTCTTATAACCCATTTGGGGAAAGCATCTGTGTCACTTTTTAGAATCGTTGGGGTTACTCAAAAACAGCAGATCTACAAGCTCGCAAGCGTGTCACTTCATGCCGCGCTGCGAGCTTGCACATCTGCTATTTTTGGGGGAAAATCTCGAAAGTGGGCATTTTGTCGAATCGCCCCCACATCATGGGTTTAATAACGGGTCATGATGTGACTAAAACCAGGAGCATGCAGACAACGCTCGTGTCTCATATCACGATATTATTGATTATCCAAAATGCCAGACGGAATACGGTCTGATTATCATCTCCTCATCCATCGCCCAGCTGATAAGGAGTCACATCAGCTCTTTACACTGACTCCAGATCTATCTAAGCAACCGGGATTTCATCTGAAGCTCATAATAACAGAAGACTGGATATGTTGGATACTCACATATTGAACACTCTGAAAAACAGTTGAAGGAGGGGAGGGGAGGGGGGGGGGGGGGGGAGATGTGGGGTGGGGTGGGGTGGATAGGGTGAACAAATTAATGAGGTATAAAACAAACAACAGATAAAAAGTATAAGACGACAGCAAAAACAAACAAAAAAAATGATACAGTCAAGAAGGATTGTTAGTTCAGTGATGAAGGAGAATGTCACCAAAATGCACCCGATCGATTTTTTTTCCCTTTTTGTTGCAAATAATCTCACACAACATTCCATGAAACTTAAAATTGTATCACAGTCACTTGTTTCCCTTTACAGCAAAATATGTCATGGAAATCACGAAACTGCAAAAAAAAAACTAAAGACAGACACAGAAAACTCTCTGATGGGCTTTTGGGGTGAAAGAGTCCTTTAGAGGAGGTTGGTGAGATAATTCTGTGGGTTAGTCGGTATAGCGTCACGAGAGGCCATTTTAGGCAGAGAATAAAACAATAATACAGGAGAGAGACGTGCAGAACAGAACATGCAGGGTCTCAACTCACTCTGTTTACTAAAGAACTACCGCGAGGCAGAGACCGATTGCCGTCCTGGAGGAAGCCAAGCAAGGAGAGAGAGAGAGAGAGAGAGGACATTAAATGTTAATAAGAAAGAATGAAGGGGAGACAGCAGCAAGAGTTAGATTGACACAAGGCAATCTACAGATCATTGGTTAGAGCAGTGGTTCTCAACCAGTGGTCCGGGGACCACCAGTTGGTCCTTGAGGGGGTTCCAGGTGGTGGTGAGTGTAAAATGAAACCAAATGGATCCATATAAGGGGTCCATTTAGTTTCAGTTTACACCCTCGAGTTAGATTATTGCATTGCTTAAGTTAATTTATAAGAAGTCTACGCAAAAATAATTCTTATCTTGATCAACGTTTGCCTGTTATATCTCTCCTATGGTACCAACATCAATACAGCATGCGGACTATGTGTACATATTCCTTATAGTTTTGGGATCTGAGAGACTAAATCTCATCAAACGGTGGTCCGTGGCTCAAATGTAGAATACAGAATGGGCCTTGATATTGAAAAGGGTTGAAAGCCACTGGATTAGAGGGAAGACTGCAGGCTGGGTGGGACATGAATTAACACAATGCTGGTTAGTTTGTCTACACTGACAGCCATTTTACGCTCCTGTTTGGCTTGTAAAATAGGGCAAGAAGCTAAAGAGAACATAAAGTCAGAAAATAGTGGAAGACGACAACAATAGAAGGTAATATGGCAACATAATACAGTTGTTATCATAGTCATACATCTTGAAAAAAAAGAATGAACAAAACCACAATAATAATAATAATAATAATAATAATAATAATAATAATAATAATAATAATAATAATAATAATAATAATAATAATAATAATAATAATAATGGATTGCATTTTGATAGCACTTTTCTATGCACTACATATCTATTGCACAAAAAAAAACTACAAATAGAAACTGTGTTCAAGGCTTTCTTGTCCTGCTCTGTGTCTCTATCCAGGGTGTCATCAGACTCCTTGCCTCAAAGCTAAATCAAACTTGTTAAATGGGCTTCTGGCTTCATACCTGCATTGACACCTTGTTTAATGTGCTTCTGGGTTCATACCTGCATTGACACCTTGTTTAATGTGCTTCTGGGTTCATACCTGCATTGACACCTTGTTTAATGTGCTTCTGGGTTCATACCTGCATTGACACCTTGTTTAATGGGCTTCACATAGTATCTGCATTGACACCTTGTTTAATGTGCTTCTGGCTTCATACCTGCATTGACACCTTGTTTAATGGGCTTCACATAGTATCTGCATTGACACCTTGT
>NC_137868.1:41677276-41724776 GCF_963924005.1 Protomyctophum bolini | reverse complement strand
ATTTAGACCGATAAGGCTGATTCTAAAAGAATGTCTTCTAAATGTTTCTATGTCAGCGGTGCTCATCCTTTTTCATGTCAAGGACCCCAGAAATATACGTATATTGGCCGCCGACCCCGGTCTGAAAATATGTTGTTCCAGGGACCCCTCAGAAGCAAAGAGTTTAAAAAAACGATCGCGCCACATAAAAAAAAAAAATAGCAGATCTGCTACTTTTCAATAGCTAAAGAATAACATAATGCTTAAAACCAGTTAAACCACCAAAATAAAATAAAAGGGGGTTCCCGTCCAGAATGTCTTTAAGTCATCTAGAGCGACTTGACTTGAACCTGCGACCGTGTAGACCACTTCTAGATATATACTTGTCGTACACAACAAATGGGGAAAATAGCTGATCTACAAGCTCACACCACATCACTGTGCGACGCGCTATAAGCTTGTAGATCTGCTTTTTTCTTGTCTTTTCCAGAACACGGTCTGTGGGAATGAATGAATGGTGGTTGCCAGGTCTCAGCTGGTGACATCATGGTCCCCACCAGACTCTGACACGCCCCACATCCTGCCATTACGGACGCCAGGTTCAGAACGGTAAAAGAAAACTGTGTAATAAACTAAAGCCGTTCTCCAGAGATAGTTTTATTTTGACTTCATTATCAGCACTAAACTGACTGATTCTGCGTTTGCCTTGTTTTCCGATTAGCAGCATAAGCGGTGGATATGTTCATGCTGTGCTCTGAACGGTTGCCCATACCCCTGCATAGATCTTATCTCACGATCACGGATAAAACCCTCGTCAGCAGGCCTTAATCACAGTCCTTTGGCCTCTCTCAGTGTGACTTTAATTGTAGGTTTGAGGTGAGGAATGGAGGTTATCTAAGGAGCAACCTGCCCTAGTTCCCTGGCCTGTGCAAGTGGAGCATCTCCAAACTCAAACCTCACACACACGAGACATACTGTACAGTACACACATAACCGTTGCACAATACACACACACACACACACCATATGCACATACCATACAAAATACACTCGCACGCACACATGCATGCACGCACGCACCAGAATAATGCGCATGTAAGCTGTTCAGACAGGAACAGACGTCTCATACGTCTCAACATACAACATGCACAATTGCACATGGCTGCAAGAAGCCCGTCTTATTACACAAGTTCAACAACAACTTCATGGTCTCACGCCAAAACCCGTCAAATTTTGACACATTGTCCAAGCCAGTGACTTTAACAACACCAGCAGGCGGTGTCAGAGAATGTCCATTGGCACTCAACGTCCCAACTTATCAACGTCCCCAAAAACCGGGACACACTTGAATACCAACACATCAAGTGCGCAATAATAGGGTGCAGCCCCCTGCCCTGTTCCATGAGAACAGAGATTAGGAGGAGAACAAGACTATACCTCCCGCTCCCGCTGAGAAAGACTGCCGTTACTGGTTCAGAGTCAGAGTACCTCGACTCCCACTGAGAAAGACTGCCGTTACTGGTACAAAATAACTGTGGCTCGCCACAGTTTCTTCGCCCTTTCGGAAGCAGAGGTTCACGTGTTGCCGTGCCTTCAGTGTCGCCGTTTTCAGCACGTTGTAGTAGTACTTTTTCCCCCCATGATGCGAAGCGTCCTAAAAAATGGCGTTGTATTATAATCATTGTCGTCTTATATTTTTATGTATGTGATGTATTGCCAATTTGCCATGCTTTTTTTGTTCTTGCTTAATGTAAATCGCTCTGGATTAAGAGCGTCTGCTAATTGTAAATTGCTCAATTATATATATATATTTTTGATTTAATACCAGATAGATATATGTCTGACTGAACTATAAATAGGTGCGCAAAAGTCATGACAGGATACGTGTTCTTGGCCTCGTGCGGACTGCCATTACAACAGAAGTTGCTAGGCCAGGAATCCACACTACACTGACTCACAGTGTCTGTTCTGTGATTCCCACGGACAAACAACTCCCAAAGAATTCAGACTAGTCCTACAGGTTCAATTATTACACACACACACACACACACACACACACACCCACACACACCTACAGAATGAGAGAGAGGGGATGACAGAGAGAGAGCGAGAGAGAGAGAGAGAGAGGGAGGGAGATGAGAGAGATGAAGAGAGAGAAGAACAAGTGAGTAATCAGGCGTTGGTATGAGTTTGCTTTCAGGATGCCTGAAGCGGTAAGTGCTTGTTTGAGACGCAGCCGTCTATAAAAACAACACACGAGACTGTTCTGTCTGTAAACACCTGAACGTGGCCAGAGCGCTCAGCAGTCTTCTGGTCTGTGGAGCGTAAAATAAGAGCACCGTTTTCATATATAATGTGCCGTTATTTCACTGTTGCTATACACTTAAAAATCTAAAATGATGCCCCCATATGTGAAGTGAACCCATAACTATGTAGGTTGTAGGTATTTGGCATAAAGATTGAGGTATGACATTTCTTTTACCCATTATTTTAAAATGGACAGATGTATTTTTCGGGGCATAAGTGGGCATGTAGAACATGACCCATATTTTCCCCTGACGTTGTGGGCAAGTGCCTCCGAGACCTTAGCGTCAACCCCCTGACAGTAATAAAGACAGACGAGAAGAGGGAAAGCAGGACAGACAGACGGAATGAAGACGGAGAGAGAGAGAGAACAAAGGGAGGAGGGTTGAATGAGACAGTTGAACATGTCAGAGCTCACCCAGCCAGTCCTGTCAGAGCCGAGACGACACAACAACACCACCACCACCACCACCACCACCACCACCTGAAGCACACGCGCGTTGTTGCAACGGTCCAAGGCTGACTGCTTTTAACCCATAAAGACTCCAGACCAGATTCTACTCAAAAAAATGTCTTCTAAATCCTGACAATTTTCTGGATAAAAAAACGTCATCAATGGTGCACTGGTGCTCAAACCTTTTCATGTCAAGGACCCACAGAATGATCTGTGTTTGGCCCATCTGAAAATGTGTTGTTCCATCATGGACACCCCAGAAACAAAGAAAAAAAAGCGTGCGCTGGGAAAGAATACATATTCAAAGATGTGCACACGTTTTCAAGTTAGCAGACCTACAAGCTGCGTACCGCGGCACTCAGTGCCACGCTATACGAGCATCTAGATCTGCTATTTTTCCAACAGCTAAAGTATAAAATAATGGTTAAGAGTGGTTAACGGCTAAAGTGACACGGACGCGTTCCAGATCTTAATGGGTTAAAAAACGATTACTTTTTAAAATGTTTGACTCATTCCGTCGTCAACTCCGCGTGACAGCCGAGACAATAAAAGTGTCTCTGAACAAACGTTTGACGAGTGTCTTCTGTATTGTTACAAATAATCAGATATGTGGCTGTTATTCTCGCCACGACGAAAATGCACCGTGTTGCCATTTTGTCATGTTATGACCTACAAAATTAGTACAGAACAGCAGTCTGTCTAAACAACAGCATGGCCTTTCTGTCCAATATGTAGCCGTCAACATAGATAATAGGATCACAAGTTACAGCTGTGTGCCGTTCGTTGGTGAACACAGCTGCAAATGGTTGGTATCGAGTGGCTAAACCCCGTCCATACAGCGTGATTATGAATCCCACCAACGTTCTAGGGTAGCCTCACCATGTGTCTGATTTGCTCCCGGGAAGGCATAGTTTTACTTACTGAGGTTAGGCCGTTCGGGTTAGGTTTAGGGGGGTGCATACTTAGTTTAGACTACGGTAGTCATTGGTTAGACAGGGAGGTTAGGTTTAGAGTGAGGGTTTGAGTTGTAATTGTAGGACTAATGACTGGTCGCAAAAACGAGAACTGTCAATCACAACGACTACTTACTGGCCAATCACAGCGGGGCTTTCCTAGAACTGCGGTGGGATACATAATAACGCGTCCATACAGGTAGAACCTGGATGACAAGCTCCTGTCCTCCTGCTGCCCTGAGAGAACATCTGTTGCAACAGGACCCATAAATCTTCTAGCCTTCCACCAGAGAGTACACCCCCAGTGAGGAGGATTTGTATTGTATTGCATGTGTCCCGATTGTGAATTGAATACCCAGGACGACAATGGAAACTATCCTTTTAGCCCAAGTGACTCTACCTGCACTGTTCAAATGCAGTACTGCCCCCGTACGTGCCCCCGTCTGTCTAATAAAGCCTTCAATCAATCAATCAATCAATCAATCAATCAATTAATCAAAGCCCTCAGGGATTTCTTTGTGTTATCACTTTAGCAATGCTTGAGAGTAATTGAAATTGCGGCACTGTTTGCAATTCGTTAATAAAGTGGTTAAATAAAGAAACTCTCCACAACGACAAAATGTAGACAAGTGACCATTTGAGCAAATGTGAATCTTTCATATAAATGTTAAATATTTCAAGCTTTGTTTTCGAGTCGACCAACGAGAACAAAGTTGGTGTAAACTATGAAATTCGCCGGAAAATACATTTTGTTTAAGCGAATAGATTATCATCAGCTGGCCTTCATACTAGTTTCAGTCCAGAGGGGGCGCTGTTTGACATAGCATAGACAATGACTTGGTAGATGGATACAGCAGTAGACTGCAGTGCTGAAACGTCTGGGGTCATTTCATTCAATGTTTTTAATCAAAAATACTGCTAATATTTCAGCTGTGTACGTTCCAAATTCAAATGTCATACTACTTGGTGTGAGTGGAAGAAAAAAATCATTCGCATTGTCATTACAGTTCAAATTGTGCTGCGGTTCCATGAGTACGAGTACCCGACTCAAAATATGGCCTTGCTTTTAATTTCACAGTACTAGTAACATGTGTCTGTGCGTGCGTGCGTGCGTGCGTGCGGTCCAGTGGCCACTATGACTCTGTGACCCTTGAGCTCATTACTATAGATAGCATGCAAGGTTGCTCATTTTTTGAGCTGAAGCCTTTTCTAGTTCCATATTGCTCTGGGAGAAAAGCATCATCTCTATAGGCCAGTGTTATTCCCAACATACTGTAGGGTTGGTCGTGGACCATGGTTTCATGGGCTTTCTTTCCTACACTTTTTATTATTTTAAATATCTGTCAAATGTTCAAAACAATTTCAAAAAATGGTAGAAATAGCTGATCTCACAGCGTGTGTGACCATGTTGAGACCTTCGGCAACTCTTTCAAATAGGGCTTAAGTGGTTCATTCATTCGAGGGCGAGTCACCAATTGTATGTTTTAGTCCGGCAGTCGGGGGTTGTGGAGTGGGAAGTTTGGTATATAGTATTTTTTATTGACCTACAATATTGTCTATATACATGTATTCATGAATCCACTTGCTTACCAGCATTGTACTATTTTTGTATAGGGGTTTATATGTTATTAACATCCTATATAAAAGGCAAAAATGTCAAACTGTCCTTATGCTTTAAGTTGCATGTGACATGTCAAACACATTTGTCATGACGGCTATGGCCAAAGAAATGTTCAGACATTGGAGTATGCATTTGCGCTTTAGTCTCGAGAGCAGTGTTGTTTTTGGCAGCAAATTTTTATTTTAGTTTTAGTCGTAGTCTCTTGAATGGTTTTCACTTAGTCTTAGTCACATTTTAGTCACCTGGAATGTGTTAGTTTTAGTCAACTAAATATCATAAGATTTTAGTCGACTAAATCTGCAGTTGATTTAGTCAACTAAAATGTATTTTGGCGGGCCTTGATGCCGTCGTAATGACTGATTTTACACTTGCTGAAAATAGCCAATCTACAAGCTCATAGATCGGCTATTTTCAACATGCAACCAAGTGTCAAATGACTCATATTGGATATCTTGTCCACTAGTCCCCTTCCTAACATTTTAGTCTACTTTTTATCTGTTGACGAAATTGTCAGTAAATTTTGTCTTAGTTTTATTTTAGTCATCATCGCTTAGTAGTTTTCAATTAGTTTCCGTTTAGTTTTCGCCGGTGAAAAAAAGGTAGTCGACAAACATTTCCTCGTCATAGTTTCAGTCGACGAAACCAACACTGCTCGTTAGAGTGTAATTCCTGTCACATGTGCGTGTGGACAGAGAGGACAGTACGTGTACCTTGCAGCATGCTGCGGTAGGCCGCCTCGGAGATGGCGTAGATGTGCGGGGGCATCTCGTGGCGTTTCTTCCCGCGGTACATCTCCACGATGGACTCTGTGTAGATGGGCAGGTTCTTGTAGGGGTTGACCACCACGCAGAACAGGCCCGAGTATGTCTGTGAGTTCAACACACACACACACACACACACACACACACACACACACACACACACACACACACTTTAATTTCATTGATTGCGGTAGCAGAGTTGTACCGATAAAATTGAAATGCTGGTTTTCGGTATATCGGCAAGTCTGCCAGTCATTCCGATACACCACGTCATTTTATCACATGGTGATACTTCATTCACAGCCATATTTTGAATCCTTCAGTTGATTGTTGACTCTTTTGAGAACCAGTGAAATAGCTGATCTATATACAAGCTGCGGACGTACGGGTTGTGAGCTTGGCGATCTGCTATTTCCTGGGAAGGTTTTCCCCAAGAATACGGATGCTGGGGTTATAGGTTAACCACATGAACCCCTATAAAGTCCCTATTCGCTGGTAATAGCAGATCTACAAGCTCACAACACATTGCCGCTGCGAGCTTGTAGACCGGCTATTTTCAACGGCGATATTTAGAGCCTATAGTCAGTCAGGTATATGTGGGGTGTTAAACGGTTGAAATTGTGTTACCAATGACACTATTAAAGGCTCTGTTCCATTCTGGTCAAACAGAGTCAGTTTTAAGGATACTAATAAAGGCTCTGTTCCATTCTGGTCAAACAGAGTCAGTGTTAATGATACTAATAAAGGCTCTGTTCCATTCTGTGTCAAACAGAGTCAGTGTTAATGATACTAATAAAGGCTCTGTTCCATTCTGGTCAAACAGAGTCAGTGTTAATGATACTAATAAAGGCTCTGTTCCATTCTGTGTCAAACAGAGTCAGTGTTAATGATACTAATAAAGGCTCTGTTCCATTCTGTGTCAAACAGAGTCAGTGTTAATGATACTAATGAAGGCTCTGTTCCATTCTGTGTCAAACAGAGTCAGTGTTAATGATACTAATAAAGGCTCTGTTCCATTCTGTGTCAAACAGAAGTCAGGGTGCTGCTATTTGCATGTTGGCTCACTGAAAACAACACACCAGTGGGTCTCAACGTGTACTTGAGTGGGTTCCAAGTGGCCCCACTCACGGGTGTGTAACTCTGAGAGTGTATTCAAATGTTGTACACTCTCAGAGTTATGGGAGTCCTTAAAATTAAAAAGTTTGAGAACCACTGTACACTTAATGGAACAGAGCCTTAATTGGTATCATCGGTAACACCTGTGAAGGAAGTATACGGGAAGGGGCCATGCGGAAGTACTACAGGAAGAGTTCTTTCCAAAAAAGGCCACCCTACTGACTGGGCACAAAAACTGCACGTGGGTGTTAATGGTGTGTGAAGCCACTCCCATGAACAACAAAGCATCAGCGTTCACAGAAACAACAACTGAGACACAGGAGGATTAAGATCCTTTGATTGAAGTGCACGTCATCCTGTCATACACCTAGCTGAGGTATTCCAAGTATCTGTAGGGAACCCCACACATCTTTGTTCTGACAGCTGGGTACACCCTTCTATCTATCTATCTATCTATCTATCTATCTATCTATCTATCTATCTATCTATCTATCTATCTATCTATCGTGAGATAGGTTGTCGATGTCTTACTGATGACTGTGTAACCAATGAATATCACAGACCTCTTTTCTATTGATTCAACTGGTTTCTTTGATAAAATGCTGAACCCCCCACCAAAAAAATGATTTTGGCAAAAGAATATGGAGATGGGTGGGATTCCTTTTTTGCGTTCGAAAGTTACAGAAACTGTACACATGGTCTGTGATATCTAATAGACTATGAAGCTCAACAGGGCTGCGACAGTAAGTCAGATTTAGTTGTATAATGTAAAAAAAGAAACGACATATTTTGTATATAGTTCATATACATATAGACTAATGGAGAACGTATTCAGTGAGATAATCTCTCAGAAACTAATCGATAGCTCTAATCTACGGTATCTTTCTCATCTACCCCCCCCCCCCCCCCCCTCTACACGTGTAAGTGGAGACGCTGTGTCTCTCTCTCTTTTCTCTCTCTCTCTCTCATGAGCAGCTATGTAAAATGACTCCCTGGTTCTGTCAACAACACCGACTATCAGTTACACAGGTGATGCACTACAGTATGTGCTGGAATGCGCGCACACGCACACGCACACACACACAACTTATTCTCATCACCCGTTGCGTGGAACGGGTGGCTGAGTTCTGTGCACGTCACATGTTGACAAGGAGACTAGCTGATATTTTACAATTCCAGACCTATCAGTGTGCAACCCGAACGGCACTGAGTCAACAGAAGTGGACCTTGCACCACTCTGTACGGCCCCTCGCTCAGCTAGGCCGGTTGCCGGGCTTTGGGTGGGTTGCCGGGCTTGGGGCACGTTGTCTGGGGTGGGGCAGGTTGTTTGGTTTGGAGCAGGTTGCCTGGGTTGGGGCAGGTTGTCTGGGCCAGGGTGGGGCTGGATGCCTGGCTGGGGGCAGGTTGTCTGGGCCGGGGTGGGGCTGGATGCCTGGTTTTGGGGCGAGGTGCCTCTACAGGGCTCAATCTGCTTCTGACGGCACGCCTGCCGTGAGTTGTGAATAAGAACAGCATTTCCACATTCCAATGGATGCAACTACCAGGAACATTGAACAGCGGCGCGGCAGGGGAGTCCCGCCGTATATCAAATAAGTGCAGTGCGGTCAGATATGTCCTCAATTCATCACTATAGTACGACTCGACAGTGAGAATATGCTGTGTGCCCTGTCAGAGCTTGTAGATGTGTTATTTTTGCTACTTTAGAAAAATCGGTCTATAAATATTTAAGCAATACAAATTAGGTTTTGACAAGAGCTTGGGACTAAATAAAACTACATTGGATCCTTTGGAACAGAGGTTGTAGACAGATTGTGTTTCCAGCAGGAGACTAGCAGTTGCTAATTTACTGGACTGTGAAGGCTAAACGAGTGTGTGTGTGTGTGTGTGTGTGTGTGTGTGTGTGTGTGTGTGTGTGTGTGTGTGTGTGTGTGCGTGTGTGCGTGCGCGTGCGTGCGTGCGTATTAAAGTGACATACTGTCACTTTAATGTATGTGACAAACAGTATATGTCCTATTCAATTTGATAGCTTCCGAACTAAAGACGGTTACAGCATGTGGATGCATTTTGAACATTGGGGGAGTCAATACGTCTGTCTGGAGAAGACTATACTCATGACATAACATGATCTGCGGAGAGTCTTATAGCTTGGAGGTTTACACGCCCGGCCACAAGTCCTGCATGCAGGCAATTAAACCCTATAGTCTTCAAGGCACAATAATGAGGCAGGAAGGAAAAGAAACAGCCAAAACATGGTGTGAGTGGTGCTCATTTATCTCATCATAAAACTCATTACGGTATATCTTTGAAGTTCTACCGCTTAGCGTGACAGACACGCAGCGTTTTGCAACCGATTCCAGTAGAGCAGGTTGCGCGTTGTCGCTCTCGGGCATAAATCTTGTACCGCCGCCATGTTTCAACTTCTTTTTTTCTTTCTGGTAAATGAATGCCCTTCTTTGTCGTACCAGAGTGTATCACTATAAGCTGGCGAAGCGTTGCATTCGGGACGCGCTGCGAGCTATAGTGGAGCTAGCGATTTGGGCTATTTAAAAAAAAAAAAGGTTTGAAGTGATTAAGTCTGCCTGTGCGTTTTTTTTTAAATGTGTGCCTTGAGACTTTTACTGTGATTTTGTGCCTCGTGCACAAAATAATAACCTCTGCAGGCTAGTAGTAAGGAATATAAGGGGGAATGTTATGCTTGTACTGTAGAGTGGCCATTTTCTTTTGCCAAACGTTTGGAACGCCAGGGCCCGGGGGGTTTATGTGGTCACGGCGGCGGTTCGGGGAGTCGACAGTATACTCACGTAGATGAGTCCCGAGAAGTATCTCTCGCGGAGGTTGTGGAGCACCGAGGCCTCGTTGAGGCACGTGAGGTCGGCCATGTCCTCCACCTTGCTGAAGCGCGGCGGGTTCATCCGCTGCACCTCCTCCCGGGACAGGGTGAGCTTCCTCTGGCTGTCCGTCAGCTCCACCTCCACCTCGTCGCCCCGCTCCTCGCGGATACCCGCAGACTGAGAGAGAGAGAGAGAGATATGGTGGCAGGGAGAATGGAGAGTAGGGGGGAGAGAGAGAGAGAGATACAAGGAGAGATGGTGGGAGGAAGAGAAGAAGGCGGAGAGTTGAGAGATACTTCCAAGAATCCATGGACGGTACAAAGATTGGGCCCACGCACACACTTGTATAACAGCTTGTTGGATGTGTAACATTCTATGTTTGGTTGCACATTGGTGACAAGGATAAACTGCTTTAACTGAGACACAGAGAGAGAGAGAGAGAGAGAGAGAGAGAGAGAGAGAGAGAGAGAGAGAGAGAGAGATTGAGGAAAAGGGGTAAATAGGACAGAGAGAGAGAGAGAGAGAGAGATTGAGGAAAAGGGTTAAATAGGACAGAGAGAGAGAGAGCTGTTAGCTGTTGGACACTGAGAGGTAGAGAAAAGCTCTGACACAGCTCTGTTGACTCTGTTATTCCCTTTTATTTGTACACATTCTTCTTAGTTTCAATTGTTTCATTTCAACATTTGCTTTGTGGCAAATGTAAAAGGTATGTGTTCATCGTGCCAGTATAAAGGCCCTTTGAATTGAATGTAATTGACGACTCATGATTGATGACTCGAGTCATATGTACGGTTCCTTGGCCACATAAAAGGTCCACTCAGTCATTGTCGAGCCATTGCTAACATGATGCCATAGCTAACATTCTGACCTGAGATCAGATTCTAAAATGTCTTCTAGATCCTGACAGTTTTCTGAAAAAAATCTATGTTTCTATGTCAGTCGTTCTTAGATTTTTCAAAAAATAGCAGACCTATAAGCTCGTAGTGCGCCACTCGGTGGCGCGCTATGAGCTTGTAGATCTGCTATTTTTCAATAGCTAAAGGGAGGACCTTATGAGGAACAACAACGCACCATGGATAATGTATAATTCTCAAGTGGTTGTCCAACAATGTTTGTTCAAAGATTGCTGGACAACCACTTCAGAAACATCCACGTATGATAACAGCAAGGAATATAATAACCTCTAATACTAGCCATGGAGAATATAGGTTGCTACCTTCAGGAAGGAGATGGTGTCCCAGCATACAATGAGGTCAGACTTAAAGAGGTCCTTTGTCCACCAGTCGACTTTGAGGCTTAATCAGGAGCTCTTGTCTTCATGTTTTTATGTACAGTATGTAAATTGTATTGTTCTTTGTGTTATGTCAAATGTGTGTATATGTGTTCTCCATACTTGGCTGCTGGGTCGCAAGACAAATTTCAGTGTGAACTGACAATAAAGTACTATATCATATCATATCATCATATCATATCACCCCGCCAACCCAGCCTGGTGCAAACTCTTACCAGTCTCCTGGCTCAGTGGTTCTCAACGCATTTCCAAATTGATATAGCCCACGGACCCACAAAAGAGACGTTGTTAGAAAGGCTATAGCAGTGATTCTCAACCGTTATAATTTCAAGGGACCCAATTTGATATGAATTAGGCATTTTCATTTTCTGGGACCCTAATCTATACACTGTAAAAAAAAAAAGTGTCCATCATGATGGTCCATCATTTGTACAGTCTCCGAGTTACAGCCGCCATTCCAACTAGCCGCATTACTAACCCTCTCCCCAACACTAACCCTAACCTCAGGGTTAGCATTACTAACCCTCTCCCTAACACTAACCATAACCACAGGGTTAGCATTACTAACCCTCTCCCTAACACTAACCCTAACCACAGGGTTAGCATTACTAACCCTCTCCCTAACCCGAACCTCAGGGTTAGCATTACTAACCCTCTCCCTAACCCGAACCACAGGGTTAGCATTACTAACCCTCTCCCTAACACTAACCCTAACCTCAGGGTTAGCATTACTAACCCTCTCCCTAACACTAACCCGAACCACAGGGTTAGCATTACTAACCCTCTCCCTAACAATAACCTTAACCGCCCACGGAAGCCACGTAGTCGGAATGGAAGTGCGTCGGAATGCCACTCTGTCCCACAGACGCATACGTGTCCGTATCGTTCCTCTCGACCTTTATTTAATCAGCGGAGACCCTTGAGAGCGTGCTCTTTTTTACAAGGACGCCCTGAGTACAATTACAATATATACAAATAACACGCTACGTATGTGTTGCATCCTCGAGTAGTGTTAGGAATGACTCTAGAGACCAGATTGTCCGGCTTAAAGAGAGTCCTGGATTTTCCTCCATTTGTGCGGAGCATAAAAGATGAAAGCAGTCCTTCCTTGTCCTAAAGGGAGGACCAAGCCTTATGACAACAATAATGTTAGTGGTTGTCCAACAATCTTTGTTCAAAGATACATCCACGTATGATAACAGCATCCTAAGGTTTAGCAAGGAATATCACCTCTAATACTAGCCATGGAGAATATAGGTTGCTACCTTCAGGAAGGAGATATGCTGTCCCAGCATACAATGAGGTCAGACCAAAGAGGTCCTTTGTCCACCAGTCGACTTTGAGGCTTAATCAAGAGTTGTAGTAGCCACGGGGTAATCTAGGCGGTTGATATTGTTCTTTATGTCTTTATGTATGTAATTGTCTATGTAATATGTCAAATGTGTGTATATGTGTTCTGCATACTTCTGCAAATTTCAGTGTGAACTGACAATAAAGTACTATATCATATCCAGGGGCGGCCTTAAGGATCGGGAGGCCCCGTTCATGACGTCATCATTGTAATAATTAATAATTATTTTAAAAAAGAAAAGAAAAAAAGAACAGAAGCCAAGTAGAAAATACACAAAAGCAGCTTGCTTGATTAACCCATTCTGACCGGGAACCCGTTTTGGTGTTAGCATCATGTTATGCTTTAGCTATTGAAAAATAGCAGATCTACAAGCTCATAGCGCGCCACCGAGTGGCGCGCTACGAGCTTGTAGGTCTGCTATTTTTTGAAAAATTGAAGAATGACTGACATTTTTAGAATCTGATCTCAGGTCAGAATGGGTTAATCAGACCAGTGTGTGTCCAGTGAAAACCTCGTATGAATCTGATCTCAGGTCAGAATGGGTTAAACAATTTCTTACTTTAAGGTACTGTATAACTGGAAGGCAGCATAGGCTATACAATGATGCAATCGCAACTGTCAGCGCTGCTAGTGCAGTGAGTGCACACACTGGGAAGTGGGAACAATTACAACCAAACAACACACAATACGGGCTCGAGGCCCGTTTCAATTGAAACGATTGAAACACTGATCAGATCATATCATATCATATCACCCTCCAACCCAGCCTGATGCAAACTCTACCCCTCTTACCAGTCTCCTGGCTCAGTGGTTCTCAAGGTATTTCCAAATTGATATAGCCCACGGACCCACAAAAGAGACGTTGTTAGAAAGGCTATAGCAGTGATTCTCAACCGTTATAATGTCAAGGGACCCAATTTGATATGAATTAGGCATTTTCATTTTCTGGGACCTTAATCTACACTGTAAAAAAAAAAAAAAAAAGTGTCCACCATGATGGTCCATCATTTGCACAGTCTTCGAGTTACAGCCGCCATTCCGACTAGCCGCATTACTAACCCTCTCCCTAACACTAACCCTAACCACAGGGTTAGCATTACTAACCCTCTCCATAACACTAAACCTAACCACAGGGTTTGCATTACTAACCCTCTCCCTAACACTAACCCTAACCACAGGATTTGCATTACTAACCCTCTCCCTAACACTAACCACAGGGTTAGCATTAGTAACCCTCTCCCTAACCCTAACCACAGGGTTAGCATTACTAACCCTCTCCCTAACACTAACCCTAACCACAGTGTTAGCATTACTAACCCTCTCCCTAACACTAACCTCAGGGTTAGCATTACTAACCCTCTCCCTAACACTAACCCTAACCACAGGGTTAGCATTACTAACCCTCTCCCTAACACTAACCCTAACCACAGGGTTAGCATTACTAACTCTCTCCCTAACACTAACCCTAACCACAGGGTTAGCATTACTAACCCTCTCCCTAACACTAACCCTAACCACAGGGTTAGCATTACTAACCCTCTCATTAACACTAACCCTAACCACAGGGTTAGCATTACTAACCCTCTCCCTAACACTAACCCTAACCACTGGGTTAGCATTACTAACACTATCCCTAACACTAACCACAGGGTTAGCATTACTAACCCTCTCCATAACCCTAACCACAGGGTTAGCATTACTAACCCTCTCCATAACACTAAACCTAACCACGGGGTTAGCATTACTAACCTTCTCCCTAACACTAACCCTAACCACAGGGTTAGCATTACTAACCTTCTCCCTAACACTAACCACTGGGTTGGCATTACTAACCTTCTCCCTAACACTAACCCCAACCACAGGGTTAGCATTACTAACCCTCTCCATAACGCTAACCCTAACCACGGGATTAGCATTACTAAACCTCTCCCTAACACCAACCCCAACCACAGGGTTAGCATTACTAACCCTCTCCCTAACACCAACCCTAACCACGGGGTTAGCATTACTAACCCTCTCCCTAACCACGGGGTTAGCATTACTAACCCTCTCCCTAACACTAACCCTAACCACAGGGTTGGCATTACTAACCCTCTCCCTAAGGGCCGATTCATACTCCTATTTTACCGCTGTTTCGGCGCTGTAGTGCCAAAATGATTTCGGCTCGTCAGAAATTTTCAGTAGCACCGAAGAGCCGACTTTAGGACGGTACCCGCCCCCCGAACCTCAAATGACGTCAAATTGTAGGCTCTACAGCGCCGAACCGACTTTTATTCGGCTCTAAAATAGGAGTATGAATCGGCCCTAACACTTACCCTAACCGCACACGGAAGCCACGTAGTCGGAATGGAAGTGCGTCGGAATGCCACTCTGTCCCCGAGACGCATACGTGTCTGTATCGTTCCTCTCGACCTTTATTTAATCAGCGGAGACCCTTGAGAGCGTGCCCTGAGTACAATTACAATATATACCAAAAAAAAGAAACAACGAATAACACGCGATGTGTTGCATCCTCGAGTAGTGTTTGGAATGACTCTACAGGGACCAGATGGTCCGGCTTAAGAGAGTCCTGGATTTTCCACTTTCCATTTGTGCAGAGCATAAAATATGAAAGCAGTCCTTCCTTGTCCTCTGTTAATTTGTGGAATTTTAAGTGTAATGTAAGACGGTGAGCGCGTTAGACATCCCGTGGTTTTGGGAATTAAAAGCCAGGATCAATACAGCGGGAGCTTGCCACACACTACACAGGGCCTCATACATAAATAAAACACAGTCTCGCTTCTCTCTACTCTCTCTTCTCGAGTGTTGAGTAAAGGCCAACCCAATTTCTCATATAAAACACAATGATGAGCGTAAAAGCTCTCACCGGTGAACGAAGCGTAAAGCACTGTGGTATGGACTGCATCGAGAGGCTTCCGTATACTGTATAGGTAATGAAGTGTGCCATCAATCATTTAACTGTGGACCCCATGGAACCCCCTCAAGGTCCCCTGGGGGTCCCCGGACCCCCACTTTGAGAACCACTGTCCTAGCCCCGTCATTGGCCCGTCTGTCTCACTGTCTTCAGTGAAGATGATGACAACGTTGTCACTCAGTCTGTCTGTCTGTCTGTCTGTCTGCAGTGAAGATGATGACAACTTCTCCCCAGGCCAAGGGGCCGTGGCATTTGAACCCTGCCTCATGCGCCTGTCAGTCAGTGTGCATTGCATCTCACAGTGAGCGGCCGCTTGGGAATCACAAGGTTCCTGTAAAAGGTCAATTGTTCTCTTTACATTAGAATTATGTCACTATTATGAGCCGTTTGTTGACTAGGAGGTTCTCCTATGCCATTTTAGTCTGACTCAGCAGGGTGGACACCTTGTATGTCGTAAAACCGTTCCTTTTTTTTTGGAGTGGTGCAACCACTCCCTTACGGAGCTATGTGGCTGGGTGGGTCTGAGCACGAAAACAGCATGGTTGTTTTTCACCACCTGTGCGCAACCTAACACACACACAGGCAATTGTCATTTCTCAACCGTTTCGGACGTGGGGCAGCTCGCCGGAATCAGGCCGACACCCTGGGTGCGCTCCTGTGGGTCCGGAACTTCCGCCTCAAATGGGAGTCCGCGGGGCTAATGAGTGTCAATTTGGGGGGTCCTTGAAATGAAAAGGTTTTGGAACCACTGGCCTACATTGTAGACTCCATGGTGGAACAGTGAGGGAACCACTGGCCTACATTGTAGACTGCATGGAACCAGTGGCCTACATTGTAGACTGCATGGCGGAACAGTGAGGGAACCACTGGCCTACATTGTAGACTGCATGGAACCAGTGGCCTACATTGTAGACTGCATGGAACCAGTGGCGTACATTGTAGACGGCATGGCAGACAGTGACAGAGTGTATTAACAGACAGCAACAGAGTGACAAGGGGTCTGAGGTCACGGAGCGAGCCTGCATGGTGCCTGGATAACAGGAAGTACTGACCTCTGACCTCTGATCAGGTCCCTGAATACTGACGGACTTAAACACTGTGACTGCGCTTGCGTGCGTGTGTGCGTGCGCGTGTGTGTTTGTGTGTGTCTGTGCGTGCAAACGCGTGTGTGCATGCGTGTGGGTGTTTGTGTGAGTCAGAAAATCACATGGCCGTGGCGTCTACATGACCTAAACAGGAATATTAAACTGAATGAAATTTTGTGGGAGTGTGTGTGTGTGTGTGTGTGCGCGTGTGTGTCACTGCTTGTTGAACAGTGTCATTCTCAGATCATGGGTATAAAATGAAGTCAGTGTCTGTATGCTGGCCTCCTTAACATTATGTAGTTGAAGGAGACCATTGTTCTATTCATAGAGCTCACTATCACGCACGCACACGCACACGCACACACACACACACACGCACACACACACACACACACACACACACACACACACACACACACACACACACACACACACACACACACACACACAGAAGAAGAACAGAGATAGCACACACAGAACTGTCACGTTATGGAACTCACTACACACCAACCAATGGAGTCATACAGTAGAGACGCGCGCGCACGCACACACACACGCACACACACACACACACACACACACACACACACACACACACACACACACACACACACACACAGTAGCGTTGTGTCAGCAGTCTGAAATGAGTGAAAGATCTTCCAGAGAGCCAGAGGACTCTGACTGTGATCCAAAGCAACAAACTGTGACGCAATCATGCTGTGTTGAACGGAGAACAGTCTCATTGCCAAGCTATGGTGATTCTTTTTGCTGGAAACATTCTGGCACTCTTAGTGAAAACTTGGCTTTATACCGAGTCTGACAGACAGTTAAACGTTCTCCCGTTTTCAACCATATTATCAATTTGACACACACTCTTATCCAGAGCTATTGACAATAAGAAGGTGCGACATCGGAGCAAAGCGGCATGAACTATATCTTTTTCATGTCAAGTATACCGCTCAAGGAAATTACGCTGACGCTTTACAAATCATTCTCTGTGAATGAAACATTCACAGTGATTGGTCAGAAAAATATCGTATCCGGGGGAAATACATCTGACATCCGGATGTTCCGGACCGCCGATAGCATCTCTGCCTTAGGTTGTCACCAGGCTTTTCTCTTTGCAAAGGAGTAAGGCTGGGACCGAGAGGCTATGGTTTACCTGGCATTCTAGTTTCTATGAGGCACTCTGACTCTTCACTCTACAGTATGTGATTATTTAGCTTGTTTATTGGCTAGACCTCATGATTACTTTGCTCTGCTATGGCAATTCTGACCTTGCACTTGTATAGAACACTAACTGTTTCCTCACACAACGAACGGCGTCGCTCGCCAAAAACCTTGCATTGTCAGCTCGAAAGATCTGTTATTTCTGACAACCAACGCTGTTGTGCAACAAAGTATTTATGTTTTTTCCAGCCTGATTCGCTGCATTCCGTGGATTTGATTTGCCACTTCGGTGTAATAGAGCATCTCTGTTTGGGAGCTACAGCAAACACACAGTAACACGTGTGTTTGTTATTACCAAGATCATAAGCACACGCACACGCGCACGCACACACACGCACACACGCACACGCACACACACACACACACACACACACACACACACACACACACACACACACACACACACACACACACACGCGCACACACATGTCACACACACACACACACACACACACACACACACACACACACACGCGAGTGCTTACATGAACCATGTGGTTCATTAACCAAATAAACATCCAAGCCAAAACTTGTACTATTCTGGAGCTGCAGGGGATCAGAGTGGTGGTGGTGGTGGTGGTGGTGAGGGCCCGAGTCATGTGACTTGTGCGTGTCATTGTGGTCCTAAACATATTAGCGCTCATTACCCACCATGATCTAAATGGAGGACGCCATTACAGCCCGGCCAGGGACAGCGAATAGGAGAGGCACTTGTGTCCGTTAAAAGCTCGAAAAGGATCTGCTCTAAAATCGAACCTTTAGATGCCAAGGAATGGGATCAATACATTGCCATTATAGGCTAAAAGGAAAATAAATAAAATACAAATTCACACAAGCATTGTGAGCTTGTAGATGTGCATGTACTGTAGATCGGCTATTGCCACCATTTGTTTTTAAATTAGTTAAGCCTTTTAATAAATAAAGGTTATTCCTCCTTTTTTTACTCCTGAATTCCCGGATCGTCTGTCGATGTTTTTTCTATATAACTTTATTTATAGGATTTTAAATTTTGGTAGACAAACAACCCCACATATACCCCACCCTCCCCGGTTCCATCGCAGAAGAAGACAACAACAAAAGAAGCTTTTTCACATGTTTTGATGCTGTTTGACACGTTTTACTATAGTTGCTTTATTTATTTTTTATCTCCTGCAAACACACCTGGTTGTTCTTGTTTTTCCCGACGGATATATGTTTTTATAACAAAGGGAGTCTACCAACACGCCTCAGCCTGAGACGGCTAGTCCCAGTGCGTCACGGGAACAGGAGAAAGGAATAGACGCTGGAGCAGCTCGGACAAATTAAGCCTTTTTATTCAGGTTTTAATATAATATATTAATGACTATTATTATGACTGTTAGTCGTTGTTATTTATATTAGCACCTGGCGCTTCCTTTCTTCTGTATAATAGTTTTATGTTGGTATCATATTTTCCCCCCATTTTCCTCTCCTTTCCAATTTGCCCCAACTCTGAAAACCTGAATAGAAATGGAAAGTGTGTGGACGCTCATACTGTAATGTATGTTTGGAGGTGGACTCACACACACATCATAGAGAACACACACACACACACGCACGCACACTGACACACACACACACACACACACACACACACACACACACACACACACACACACACACACACACACACACACACACACACACACACACACACACACACACACACACACACACACGCACACACACACACACACACACACACACACACACACACACAGGCCCTGCCTTGCTCTACGCGTGTGACACGCCTATAGTAAAAGTTGCACACTTGGAGGAGCTAATTATTCACCTGCCGATAAATAGTCAAACAGGAATGTGAATGATAAGGTGGGAGTGGGAGTTCAAATGAGCTGATTTTAGGACCAGCTGACTTCAACCGGCTGTTACATCAGCTATTAATCAAATGGCCATCATCATGTCAACTATTCACTGATGCTCTTATGCAGAGCGACTTACGGAAAATGAGCAGGTTCACGGTTTCATTAAAGCTGCAATTGAAATGTATAGTGTTTCTTGAGCTATATAACGGAAAGCCTGTTTACTTGTTTAGGTAGAGAATGTATTTTTCTTTGACCTTCCTAGTTCCTACAACTGGTCAACCAGTCCTACCCGACCACACCATAAACATTTCTCAAAACAAGAGCAACGAGAGACCTACCAACTACCACCAGCACAGTTGTGTTATATCATATTAACAGCTGGTTCAAATTCATGTATTATTCACTTAGAAAAGTTATAGATTGCAGCTTTAGCCCATTTAGACATTTATTCTAAAACCTAACCTATCAAATTCGTATTCAAAAATTAAACATATATAATTATGCTGCTTCATGTATGGCAACAAATAATGAGACAGAGAGGTACTAGCTCCCACATTGAAAGGTACAACAACGTATAGGTCACAACAGGACTCTAAATGGGTTAAAGTTACCGATTATGTGCCATGAAGGACAAAGATTGTGCAGGCTTTCATTCCAAACACTACACCAACCGACTTCACGTCACATTACTTACTCATTTTGTAGCTAAAGGTGTGTTAATTAGATGTGTGTTAATTGATGTAGTTGTTTGGATGGAATGAGAACCTGCTGCATGAAGCAGTGGTCAGACCAGTTAGCCTGGTTAGCGCTCCTGGTCCTCAGACTGCGAGTACACTCCTGGTTTTCCATCCTACCAGGTATAGTTCATCAGATCCCTGGTTAGCGCTCCTGGTCCTCAGACTGATAATATACTCCTGGTTTTCCATCCTACCAGGTATAGTTCATCATATCGCTCTAGCCCATACATGGGCAACTGGCGGCCCACCTTCACTCCAGGTGGCCCTCAGATTAATGTCGGAATACTAATATGTTATTGATTTCAGCTGTTACAATTCCAAACATGCAAACATGACCCGCTTTAATTACTTACAGTCTAAATTAGTAGCTTGCCGAGTAGTATTAAAAAAACATTATGTCCAATATATTTGTATTTAGTTAAAATGACTTTTCAGGATTCCAATTCAAATCACCAGCAGCATTGAACCCAGAGGACCCAGTCCTGTCTGTGTTCAACTTAAAGGGACACTTTAAGCCCCAGTTATGGTCCAGGGACGGACACTGACGCTCTCTTTAGAAGAGTATAGGCTTAAGACGTTCCTATTTGATAAAGCTTATAGTTCGCTTTCCTGGGACTGCTGGCCCTTAAGTTATGCTGCCAGGACACCCCGAGTGTCACGAGACAACGCACGTTAACGAAACTCACCTCAAAGCCATGCTTCTCCGACGGGACCCACACCAGCCTCTTGGCGGCCCAGTCCGCCTGGCTGGCCGCCGAGAACACCAGGCCGGACGAGTTGTTGACCGCAGAGGGACTCGGCGTCCCGGTGGACAGGAAGCGGGTGACATCGTTGGTGACGCCGCCTCCTGCTGGCCTGGACATGGTACTGCTGGCACTGTGTTGATTGAGACAAAGAGAGAGAGAGAGGGAGAGAGGGAACAGTGAGGTAGAGATACAGTATAGCTACAGCAGAGTGTAGAGTAGGAGAGTAGCGAGTGAGACACGCTTTGATCTCGCCGCAAAGCTATGGGCTATAGTTCCAAACATTGCTCCTATGGCTGGAACTATCCCATTGAGATAGAATGAGCACTTTATTATATTACTCTGAACTACAGTAGTTGTTGTTGTTCCAGACTAGAGTCTCTACAGAGTGGGTGGGTGGGTGCAAACTGCAGTGTAACGGTCTGTCAGACAGTGACATTGATGTGATCCCAACTTGACACACACACACACACACACACACACACACACACACACACACACACACACACGTGAGTCATGCACAGACATAAGACATTAACATCAAATCCAGTCCACTCGCGTGCATGCACGCAAACGCACACACACACACACACACACACACACACACACACACACACACACACACACACACACACACACACAGAGAGAGAGGAAAGGAGAGCAGTTAGTTAAAGGCATGGAGGGCCTACATCCAGCAGACATTGCGCCAGCAATGGCCTAATTGAGAGACAGGGCAGGGAATGGAGGAAACGACTGGGCTGGAAGAAGAAAACAGAGAGCTGGAAGGAGGGAGAGATACATCAACCGTCTCAACACACTGACATGACAGTCTGGAGGTCTGTGGGGGTGGGAGGGAGAGAGAGAGAGAGAGAGAGAGAGAGAGAGAGAGAGAGAGAGAGAGGGCAATAGAGGAAATTGTAGTGAATGGTGTAGATAGGGGACAGCAGTGATTGAACGTTGAACTTGGATGAGAAGACATCATCTTTGTCTTGCCCTCCACCACTAATCATATTTCTTGCAGTTGGTTATATGAACCTCAGTTCATACCAATCTCATCTCTCCCTCTCTATCCCTCTCTCGCTCTCTGTTTTTCAGCAAACACATCACATTAGCCACGGAGAGGTGGTCAAGCATGCAGGCTAATTCCTCAGAGTTAATTCACCCCGCTTCACTTTTAGGCTTAATTTATCATTTATACAGTATGCGACGAAAATAGCAGATCTGCAAGCTCCTGCAATACATGAATGAGGGGAGTTGGAGCTTGTATGGATCGGTCGTTTGTTTTCAGTGCGCGGCAAAGTTTTAATCACGCTTTTATGTGCGCCTTCACACCTTCTACGACATGTTGGTGTGTTCAGTAAACCAATTATTATGATTACTTTCACTATAACGCAACAGAGTTACTGCTGGGGGGTTCATATCACACTGCACCCTATTCAATAACCTATACATAACCCTTTTACTTGTAAAACTGTGATGAAAGAGGATTCTAATTCTGATTAAGACCTGAGGCCGATTTAAAAAAGAAAAACAGTTTAAAATGATATGTTTGGCTGCCAACCTCTATCTCCAAATACTTTGTGCCAGGGACACACGCCCAGATTTCAGTTAATAATGTTCGCTTTAAAAACAAATATATATTATATATATATACTGTATTTAAGTTTTGCAATGAATTTCACAAAAATTTAAAAGAATAGCAGATACACAAGTGCATAGCGTGCGCCACGTATACAATGTGGTTAAAGTGGTTAAACTCTAAAATTACACAAATGCTTTCCTGGAGTTTCCTGGGTTAATGGACCACAATGGGAACAAGACCCTGGGGGGGTTTTCTCTTATCCTTTTTAGCATAACTTTTGACTGTACTACTGTATATGGTTAATCTTGCTAATAACGTATTCAATCAATAAATCAATACACCAAAAGTCTCTGAGGGGCCCCTGTAGTGTTAGCGGCCCCCTGTAGTGTTAGCCCAACGTTTTCTCTAGCTAGCTAGAGAAAACGTTGAGTCGCCTTAGGGAGCGAATGAGAGTTGAGGTGACAGTGTGTGCACTACGGTGGAAGTGAACTTCATTCGTTACTACTATAGCCTGGGATATCCAGCCTGATTCACCACGTTACGTCACGGACCGTAGTGAATCTGAAATTCAGGCTAATTAGTCTACTACTACTACTACTACTACTACTACTCAGTGGTGGAAAGTAACTAAGTACTTTTACTTAAGTACAATTTTCAGGTATTTGTACTTCACTTGAGTATTTCCAATTTCCAGTACTTTTACTTCTATTCCACTACATCTCAGAGCCAACATTTTTACTTTTACTCCACTACAATCATTTGAAAACTTTAGTTACTAGTTACTTTGGCGATTTTCATTTTGATTAGAAAACATACATTAACCACATCAACCTCATACATTTCAGCTATTTGACAATTGCGACGCACTGTGAGCTTGTAGATCGGCTATTTTCAATATATTTTGTATACATTTTGAACTTGTGAAATGGGACATTCTGCAAGTACTTTTACTTTTAGTACATTACTTTTAGCACCACTACTGCTGCTACTGCTACTGCTACTACTACTAATACTACTACTACTACTGCTACTACTACTACTACTACTACTACTACCACTACTACTACTACTACTACTGCACCACCGCTGTGGCCTGCGTTCTGAAAGCCACTCACTCTAGTCAGAACTGGTGTAGTACTACAGAAACGTGATCACTCATTGACTCTGACAGCACACCATGTCTATGGGCTGTACGGCGCATATAGACATGAGGAGGGAAAGCCATTGGACGTGTAAGACTGCAAGACTATGGCTAATGTGATATTAAAGGAGAATTCCATGCTAGCAGGCTTTCTTACCTTTATTTGTAGTTGCTACGTCCCCACCAAAGAGGTCCAGGTGTTATTTTGCGCATTATTGGCTATTTCCCAGACCACACGCCCTCAATTAATTGAATTAAATTGCATTGAATTGAACGGGGCATTGTGCTAATTCGCTTATTTCCATCGCTAAAAAATAAATAAAAATGTGTATATATCCTCTCTTCATAATGTAAATAGTATCCCAAGCGGCACACTTCACTACGTATTTCGATGGAAATAAGCGAATTGGCACAAAAACCCAACCCCCATTGAGGGCTTATATGTTAGGGGAAATAGCCAATAATGCACTTTTGCACAAAATAACACCTGGACTTCTTTGGTGGAGACGTACTGTAACAAATACAAATAAAGGTAAGAAAGCCTTCTAGCATGGAATTCTCCTTTAACCTGATTTTCTTTGCTTGTATTCCAGCGTCCTATATGATTATTTAGTAAAAACCATAAACAAAACTACGATTAAGATAATACGCAGCATTAGCAGCAGATGTTGCAGCATGCCGTGACACAACACTTAACCCATTCTGACCTGAGATCAGATTCATACGAGGTTTCCACTGGGACACACACTGGTCTGATTAACCCATTCTGACCTGAGATCAGATTCTAAAAATGTCAGTCGCTCTTCGATTTTTCAAAAATAGCAGACCTACAAGCTCGTAGCGCGCCACTCGGTGGCGCGCTATGAGCTTGTAGATCTGCTATTTTTCAATAGCTAAAGCATAACAGGATGCCAACACCAAAACGGGTTCCCATTCAGAATGGGTTAATTCACTTTTGTAGCCTATTGTTTTAGATTGTAATGCCGTACGCACTGCTGCTGTTTATAGGCTTTGACGAAATACAATAAGTAAAGTTAAGTTCATTATTTTTAATTATTTATTAGCATAATTAACTCTCCACTGACTGACAACAACAATAGAAATGTTAGACAGAACAACAGACAAATAATTCCTTTAGGTGGAGTGGTGGCTTTTATTTCCAGGATGGCCCACTATTCTTTACAGTATAGGAAACACTGGTGCACGCTACACACACACACACACACGCACACACACACACACACACACACACACACACACACACACACTAAACCGTTAGCGTTAGCACACGCCACATTATCATTATCATCATTCACCCAGCAGTGAAATCTGCCCTTTAACGTGGCTTATAGAAGTGTGTGCACACACACCCACACACACACACCCACACCCACACACAGTGTGTGTGCGTGTGCGTGTGCGTGTGCGTGTGTGTGCGCGCGCGTGTGTGTGTGTGTGTGTTCTTTGGCCATTTTGATTAGGAAAAACACGTTTTCAAATATAATCATGAGGTTTTGTTTGACATTTTACTCGGGTGGAGACACATCCCATTTTGAGTCCCAGCCCAAAAGGCTGTTAATTAACCCCAAGTGGTGGAACTTGACATTTTGTGCTGACTACCTCAGAAATACTGATACTGATTTTATATTCATTCGTCCATCCAGGGAAAGCTGACTGAGCATGGATTGGTCTTACAGCACTGCCACGCTTCACAGACACAAAGGAACACTAATCCACACCTGGGAGCTGACCAGCACAACCACAGTCTTCTACTGTTAACCACTGGGAGCTGACCAGCACAACCACAGTCTTCTACTGTTAACCACTGTCTGGGAGCTGCCCAGTACAACCACAGTCTTCTACTGTTAACCACTGGGAGCTGCCCAGTACAACCACAGTCTGATACTGTTAACCACTGTCTGGGAGCTGCCCAGTACAACCACAGTCTTCTACTGTTAACCACTGTCTGGGAGCTGCCCAGTACAACCACAGTCTTCTATACTGTTAACCACTGGGAGCTTCCCAGTACAACCACAGTCTTCTACTGTTAACCACTGGGAGCTGCCCAGTACAACCACAGTCTTCTACTGTTAACCACTGGGAGCTGCCCAGTACAACCACAGTCTTCTACGGTTGGCCACTGGGAGCTGCTCAGTACAACCACAGTCTTCTACTGTTAAACACTGGGAGCTGACCAGTACAACCACAGTCTTCTACTGTTAAACACTGGGAGCTGACCAGTACAACCACAGTCTTCTACTGTTAACCACTGGGAGCTGCCCAGTACAACCACAGTCTTCTATACTGTTAACCACTGGGAGCTTCCCAGTACAACCACAGTCTTCTACTGTTAACCACTGGGAGCTGCCCAGTACAACCACAGTCTTCTACGGTTGGCCACTGGGAGCTGCTCAGTACAACCACAGTCTTCTACGGTTGGCCACTGGGAGCTGCTCAGTACAACCACAGTCTTCTACTGTTAAACACTGGGAGCTGACCAGTACAACCACAGTCTTCTACTGTTAACCACTATGGGAGCTGCCCAGTACAACCACAGTCTTCTACTGTTGACCAATGGGGCACCTCTGTAATCTTGCACTGCAGTGGAAACTAGGCAAAAGTGCCCAGTTTGACAAGCATTAGCCAAAGGAGCCCATTTCAAACAAATACAATTTGTATGAAATGGCCAAAGGGGACCCTTTGGCTAATGCTTGTCAATTTGATACATTTTTCATCTCTGGGTATACCGCATCCATTCCACACTACAATCCTCAGTGTTCATTTAAATAAGTCACAACACGTCGCAAGCTTGTAGATCAGCTGCTGTCAAATAGCCAATGTATTAACACATTTTGCTGGGGAACCCCTTCAAGGACCCCTGAGGTTTCCGGACACAACTTTTAGAACCACTGACTGAACTCGAAATATTAGCCTTAGTTTAGCATGGTTAGCTTTGAGGGGACATGAGGTGAGGTCTGCAAGCTTAAAGAAAAAGAAAAGATAAGATAGCCCTTTATGGATCCCTGTGAGGAATTCCAGGTCTCATAGCAGCGTTAAGACGTAAGGGCTTTCCGCACAAAGCACTATACAACAATCATTGTGATCGTTTGCCATCGTTATCGTTGTGGCATGTGCTCTGCCATCCACTTGATTTAGAAAGATTTCTTAAAAAAGTATATCTTTAGTGGACTGACCTTTACAGTCGTTTCTGATACAAGACGTGCACTAGTAGGTCTCTGAAAGAATTTGTACTGTATGTATTGTACACACTGTACAGTTTATATTAGTTATGTGAAAGATGAATATACAGTAGTGTATGGTGTGAACTGCATGGTTTGAGTCATACTCTGACACATTAATACTGACTGGCCTGCTGTCAGTAAACAATTAGCTGCCTCCATACCTCCACACATATGCCATCTACCCTGCCTCTGTGTGTGTGCGTGCGTGCGTGTGTGTGCGTGAGTCTTTGTCTATGTTGTAAGTGGTTTATTATAAAGCACTGCATGGGAGTTTCACAGTCAAAGAAAGACTCCTACTGAGTCCAATTTCACTCCAAAGCATAAAAGCCGCAGCTACAGCAAACAACGTGGTTAGGAGGACAACCCGTCCGTAATGTCTGTCTGACTGTCTGTCTGTCCAATAACTTCTGTTATCATACCTGTTGTCACTACAATGTGAGTGAGGGCGTGGGGAGCAGAGCCACCACCCAGATACAGTCATAACATATTTGGTACAGTATAAGATACAGTATAAACTTTGTCTGATAGTAGATGTCGGCTATATCTGACATAACTAACCAGACACGCAGTATAGGCCTCCCCTGTCACAAAAGAAACCCTATTTCAGTCAGATTCTGTCACTGTTTAAACATGGTTAGTCTATCTATAGAGATGGGGGGGGTTATTGAAATGAGAAGACAATGTCCTTCGGTCACAGTCACTAGCTGTCACTTGTCACAGGTTCTGGAGAGTGTCTCACAACGTTGCTCATGTTCTATTGTCCCAGGAATTTACCGGGCTATTCCAGGTCATCCCAGACATCGAAGATTCTGAAGCCATCGGTAGTTTACATGTGCCCAGGACTGCAGTTCACAAACAGATTGAATAATCTATGACATTTTCCCTTGTCTGAAACAAGCAGGGCTGTATATACCCTGCTGCTAAAACAAGATGACTGTATAAACAACGTCTTAAGCCCATACTTCGTTGATACGACAAATAGTGAGAATTTGGCGAATAGAATAGATGAAATTATTCAGAAGATAGGGGTGAAATTTCCCCAAATTGTACCCAAAGCAGTGACAGCGGGGGTAATAATGCTGTCTGTGACCATTCATATTATCTTTCAGTTTGGTGCATTAGGCTGGCTGACTTGACCACCAGCCCCCTCCAGTAGCAGAGTGTGCATGGAGGTGCCAACACCGGCTCTTTTTTTAACACAGCTATCTTCCATAGCAACACGACTCCAAAGACAATACCCCCAGAGTATCTCTCTGTCTCTCTCTCTCTCTACCGAGGTCATTCACTGCAGGGGGTCCTGTGACTCGTCGTTGTGTATAGTGTACTGTGTGTGTGTGTGTGTGTGTGTGTGTGTGTGTGTGTGTGTGTGTGTGTTAGGGGTGGGGGGGGTTATAGCCCTGCCCTATAGCCGCCTTCTCTTTTCAACCTGTCATTTTCCCCTTCCCTGCCAGACAGCCAACAGCAGTGACAATGACATTATGCTGATGTTATTTGGGAAGAGAACAACTGCTGCTGCTGTATCAGAGGCGTGGGCTCACTGGGCTGAGGTCAGTACTGACTAGAGTACAGTGCGGTAGTCTGCTGTCTGTCTGTGGGGTAGGTATATACCGGTAGGTAGGTTGAGCGTCGGTCCCTTTATAAAATACCTGCATTATTGGGCCATAGATATAGATAACATAACAGCACAAAACCCTGTGAAATAATGCAACCACACCTCAAACATCAAGCAGTTACACATGGACACATTAACAGCACCGGCCTAATGATGGGAGCACCACAACTGCAGCCTATGCAAAACCGAACGGAAAGCCGAACCAGGGTAATCATAACTACATCATTTATTAGTATCAGTAGTTATTTATAGTATTAGTATCATTATTATGTTTTATCATGAACCCTAAATGGTTACGATTTACATTCCAATTAATAAAACGGGAGAATCCCCATGCAATGTGGCTATTAGCCAGACAATGTCAGTCTGCAGTCTTCTAATAAAGCCTCTATTCCAGGAACATGGAGATCAGACCTCAGTACCGTTATGCGTTGCCCCGGCGTGTACCCCCTTGCCTGCACCCCCTCCCCTCTTGCCTTGGGTCATTTTTAGGCGTTGTGCCACCCGCATTTAGACTCAATCCAGCGACGTTATCGGCCGCACACTTGAAATATGATACGACGCAGTATCACACACATACACAGCACACACACTGACTGGACATGGATTAAAGTATGACTAGGTTTTAAATCTTCTCACCTTCACAAGCTTCTCTCCTCCGAAATGTGTTATGTGTGGAATAATGTGTGGCTCCTGTGCGAGGAGGAGGAGGAGATATGTATATCCTGGGTCTTTTTTTCCCCCCGACTGAGTGATAGGTGTGTACGGTACCGCAAATGCGGCTTTTATCATCGCAGCAGCAGCGCGTCTGTCTGTGTGGAAGCCGCTGCCTGCCTGCCTGCCGCACACACTCGTTCACTGGTGAATATAAAACAGAGAGAAGCGACGAGGGCAGGGGCGATTGTGTGCCTCGCCTCGCGACGGTGTCGCGCGACCGACATTTCGCCGATCTACAAGCCCCGCGACGGGTCGCGGTCCTCGCCGCCGAGGGCTTGTAGATCGGCTTTGTTCGGCGCGCGACACCGTCGCACGACGGAAGTGTATTTGGGCCAGCAAGCGAACCCAAAAGCGCTTCCGGCATCTGCGCCAATCCGGTGCGAGATCGTCGCTCTCGGTCACGCCTCGGAGACGGGAGGGCTCCAATCGAAAGCTACAAGCTCCGCGGCCCCGCCCCATGAATGAGACATAAAAAACGCACCGCCGTCTCGTTGGCGCACGAGTGCCGCCGGGACCAATGGGGTTGGAGACAGGCCGAAAATCCCCGGTGATAGCCAATCGGAGAAGCCCGCAAGGCGGGGCGTAGATGCGACTGACGTGTCGATGTACCAATCGGGGCGGCGTAGCAGGTGCTCGCTCCGGAGAAAGGAGGATTTTGCGCGCTCTTTGTTGATGTCTGTCGCGGGTAATAATGAGTGTAGTAGACATTTAAACCGTACTACTACAACTGTCAGTCAACTGGTCTGCGGTCAGTCCGGTTTGAATCCCCCCCCCGGCGTTGACTGAAATGCCGACTGGAGTTATCTGACTTTAGACCTGACCTGGACATCAACCGAGATTAAATCATCCAGCTGGTATAGCCGCCCCAGACAGACTGAAAAGAAAAAAAACCCTAAATCATTAATCACTGACTCAGCAACAATGAATCAGCCGAGTCCTCCATCTGATAATAAATATTGGGAGCAATGAATAAGCATGTGAGGGAAGGTGGTGGGGGGCTGGGCTGGGGGGTGGTGGTGGTGAGAGAAGAGCTTATTGGTGAATGCAGACAGCTGGTGTTTGACAGTGATGATAGATTACTTGCAGTGGCACCGGAATGAATGGTCATTGCCGCATTTCTTTTTCATTTTGTTCATTATAGTCTTGGTTAGCCGATTTGTCTGTTCTGAGTGGGAGTATATGAATTATTCGCCTTCCCATTCATTGCTGCAGGCAGCCAAATTACACATTTGGTAGGCTACTACCAGGCCAGCCTACGACCGACTCTTCCTTGGGAGTCAAATCCCTAATACTTAATAATAATACATAATTATTAATAATAATTGTAATTTATTATTATAAGTTTGTAAAGAGAACAAACCAATCCAACTTCAACTCATGTGATTTATTTGATGTGCATTGCTGTTCATTCAATTCCCCATGTAAGCACACAGTGTGACAGAATCAGCTGTACAGTGTGTGAGATGACATTTAATTGTGTTACAACAGAGAAGGGTAGATCACTATAGCCTAATACAGTAGCCTGTAGAAGATGTCCAAAGAAAGGAAGGGACAGCCTCGCTTTTAAAAGCTTATACAAGTTCATTCATTGTCTTTGTTCCTGAAGAATACATAGATAGGACCCTGTGTACAGCATGTAGAGGCTAAAATGCTCAGGGGAGCAGTCAAAGCAGTCAACTTCTTGCTGTTTTGTTGTGGTTGTGCTTTGAAAATATTAATATTAATAAAGACCATCGCGGTGGTTAAATTGTTGGTGCTCTCTAAGTTCAAGTTACATTCCATGGAAGCAAAGTCAGGTATGTGGTCTATAAATAGAACACAGTGGCCATGGGGGAATCCAAAGGGTCAAAAAGGGAAGACACAAACATATAGAATGTCATATCACTGATCAGAAGACATAATACATTACCTCACCAATGCTGCCCCCCACAGGCAAACAGCAGTAACTACATATTGTGCCACCGTCCATAATGCTTCAGAACTAATGGGAAGTCTTGTCCCTCTCAGTTGACAGTTGAATAATCGATTGTTTGTTTCAGTCAACAAAGACTTTGTTAGTTGATTAGTTATTTTATATGATTATTAATCAATTCTTACACATTGTCTTGAAAACCCTAGATATATCACCCTTTAATTCAGTTCTTATTCTTAACCTCACCAACCTGCAAAAGGATGGTCTCTTCATCATCATGACTGTACAACAAACACAAGTTTACAGATAATACATATTGTTGATTTCTGTAACAACTTGTACAAGGACTGGAAATATACTCAAATATAGTTTCAATACCTGAGCACTTTTTGTGGTTATAGGTTTGCTTTGTTCAGGCCGCCAATTCACAACTCATTATGAAAATCATTGCAATCTGCGGGCCTTGAGATTGAATTTCTGCTTTTCCAAACAAAATAAGATTAACAATATTCAGCTTGCATAAGTAACCCAGATATATAGGCTATACAGGATCAAAAACAAAATGCTATACCAAAATCCAGAGTGTGCCAAATTAATCCAAATCCAAACAATTAAAAGATGACTTCACCCAATTTCAAACCTATCTTCATAAATGGTCCTCACTAATGCTCATTAGAATAACGGTACCATTCTATCATGAGCATTATCACACAGGACCAATATGAATGAAGACAATTCCCATACTTGCCCTGATGAAGACTCTGTGTGAGTCGAAACATGTCGGACTCTTTTAACTTTTATAAATAAAGACTACATCTATTTTTATCCACCTTCTTTTATGAATGAAGACAGGTTGAAGTCGTCCATTAAGTGCAACTATTCCGTGGCCTCTTTATGACATCAGCGTAACCAAATATAAAGGGCAACAAATCACTAAGCAAATTCACAGTATAACTGATATAGATGGAGAATGTCCAGTGTTGTACTATAATAAACCACTTGAACTCTATACTTTGTAGACCCTAGTCCCCCAGGCGTCTAATATAATAATATAAACGTTATTTTCAAATGTTCACCTACAATGAATGCCCAGGATGCTATGGGATTCAAGTGGTTAAAGTGTTTGAAGAAAAAACACATTGCTATATTTGCTATGAGTTACATTATTCAGAATTTTGTCACACAATTAAAAAAATAAGGTTTATATCTTAGACATGAACCAGACTGCACTACGGCAGGTGAAGGTTATAATTTACAAAAAAAAAACATTTCCAGTTTGTGTTGAAGCCACCGCCCACTGTACTGTCTGTCTTCATCACATCTTTGAGATTAGACGCCACATACTCACCGCTGCTTGAGAGTTAAATGTCGGTTTACTAGGAGCTTCCAGAATTCCTCGGAAAACAACTATTCTTCAGGAAGATCAAAATGTTCATCAGAGTTATCTCCAATGGATCGTACAGTTCTCAGTAGTTAACCTGTGAGAGTGGCTGGACAGTCAACGCAGCGAAACACTGTGAAGTCAGCACACTGGGGGTGGATTGCCTTGTATAGGATAGGTCCAAGTCTTCCATCTGTCGTTTTGCTGCATGTGCTTTCATTTTATATAGTTTCCAATGTACCTGTCTTAATAAAACATTACAAAAATAAATTCCCATGCTCCTTTAAAAAAGGGGAC
The DNA here is from genome assembly GCF_963924005.1 of Protomyctophum bolini. Classification (NCBI taxonomy): domain Eukaryota; kingdom Metazoa; phylum Chordata; class Actinopteri; order Myctophiformes; family Myctophidae; genus Protomyctophum; species Protomyctophum bolini. The sequence continues at coordinate 41,691,681 of NC_137868.1, read as the reverse complement.
ATGGAAGTCATCACATGACCTCTGCCATAGAGTTCAACAGTCATTTGAGATTATCTGAGGCCTGCAGTGCGTTTTGACTTTTCCAATGAGAGCAACGCCCTTGATCTTGGATTTAGTCCCACATTGAATTGGTCTGCCATGCCTTGTGCCAAGACACGTTCAAGATTTCAATCACAGCTAGTTGGCTAACCTCTAAAAGCACAAAGGGTTTAACAATAAACATTGTTGGTGTGATCCACAATACAGAGCATGCGGAGAAAATACAAATTAATAAAGAAATGCAGTGTCAACATTGTGAGGATATTAATATCCTATATATAAATAGGGGTTACATGTTGGTTTTATACCAGCGACAATTTAGAAACGCAAATGATACAACATGCTCGTTCGTTAGACGGGAGATTAAATGTCCTGCCATTTCTGGAGTCACTGCTGTTTGACTGAGTTTGACTGTTTGACTGAGCCCAACAGCTGATCTATACAACATCTGCTTGTAGATCTGCTATTGTCAGTGCAGGGCACGGTCGTATGACAGATATACAAGTCACACTTCACTACTTTTGTTTTGTTTTGGTTGAGAGCATCTCTAGTAGAGTGTTGACTCTACTTGCATAACATTGAGTTATTAAAGGACGACCTCGCCCATTTTCAACCTATCTTCATATTGGTCCTCGACTCAATGCTCGTTATAATATGGAACCAGGGCCGTGCAGAGAGTGTTAGAGAGGCAGGGACTAAAATCCCGTATTTTTGTTTTTGGACAAAAATAGCGAATAATATAGAAGATCTATGCAAAGCTCACAACGCGTTGAGAGCTTGTAGATCAGCTATTTTCGGGGCACAACCCAGCACTCTTTTAGCTAGTGGAGATGCGGTGTACGACATGGATTTCAAAAGCTATTCTCCTGAACGCTGCCTTCCGGTATGGCATGGAAAGGCATTTGTATTTCTTCCACCATAGTAAATGCTGTGGAGAGGGCAGTTTTCTTTTTACAGACGGGTAAAAGGGCAGGGGCTGAAGCCCCCTTGGATGTCTATGTGTGCACGTCCCTGTATGGAACCAATTTTGTCTACTCAGTCTGTGTCCCAGAGGAGGGCTGTGGACAGTTCAGAAACCCGATCGATGGGGAATCCAAGCTAATAGCAACTGCAGGTTTTCTATTCCTGGATAGAAGAATGGAAGCCATTTCTACCTATCACGTTAATAGAAATTTAAATACAAAATGTGAAACCTTGTTTGGAAAGAAATAATAATTAAATAATCTGCCTGTTTGTTTCTGAAGTGTCCACAGCCCTTCTATTAGACACAGACATCATTAGCATTATATATATAACTAATAATTAATATAATAGGACCAATTACATGAAGATATGGGTGGAAAATGGTGGTCATTTAGCATAGCAACAATTCTCCTCTTACATCAAACTGGGTGGGTATGATGTAAGAGTAAAATGGACAATTGTGTTTACGGTACAAATAGTAGATACAAATAATGGAAAGAAACAGCTTAAAATGGCTGCTCATTTTCAGCTGTTTCTCCGTGGTGAATGATTGGCTGTAACAGGTAGCCTGCTGACCCAGTGGACGACCAAACAGACCCCCCCAGTCCCAGGACTCAAACAGACCCCCCCAGTCCCAGGACTCAAACTAGCACACAGACCATTTCCCAGTGGTGGAAAAAGTACTAAATTGTTTTACTTAAGTATAAAGTACCAATACTGCAATTTAGAAGTACTTCGTTATAAGTAAAAGTTATACGGAATTGAAAATGTACTTGAGTAAAAGTACAAAAGTATCGGTATCAAAATGTACTTAAAGTGCTAAAAGTAAAAGTACTCATTGTGCAGAATGTGCCATTTCACAAGTTCAAAATGTGTACAAAATATATTGAAAATAGCGGATCTACAAGCTCACAATGCGTCACAACGCGACGCGTTGTGAGCTTGTAGATCGGTTAGTGGTTAATGTATGTAAAAGTACTTAGTTACTTTCCACCACTGCAATTTCCTCCTTATGGTATCCTTATACTTACCCAATTGACTATCTCACAAGGAACACATGAATCCCTTGAAACTTGAGAGATACATTTTTTTTTACTTCATTATTATTGTTAATTTCAACAGATATTCCACAGATACAGGATAGGTGTGCACTAGGGACAACTGGGCACGTCAATGTAAAATTGGTTATTTTGTCCAAAATGTTAAAAAAAAAGAAAGAAAATAAATTTAAATATGGTCAGTAAAAGTATACTTGATGTGAACACGGAATGCTACATCATTATCAGACTTAATTGTATCCTTCAACTTCTTGCTTATGCCCGAAAATGACTGGATATAGAGGTTTTGTAGGAATTTGTGGCATTTGTAGAATGTTTAAGCATGTTCTAATCATGTATAGGCTACTTTACTTTACAACTTTGTTTGTAAAGTAAACGTTGTTTCTTTCGACCAAGGTTCATATTTTAGGTTGTTATTAGAGAATGTAAAAGTGTTAAAGTGTTAAAAGTTTTTCATTTGCTGCTTTCTTTAGTTTTAGCGTTTTTAGGTATTTTTGACAGGGCGGCGGGGGCATTCGAACAAGTGGCTAAATATATCTTTTTATTTTTTACGAAAATGTACAGGAATTTCTTTATTATTATTAATTACTATAGTTACTATAGTTGTTTTCTGTGTGTCTGAATGAACAACGGACTGCTACGGGGTAGGGGCCTGCCATACTGTATGGCGTAGGCGCAATCATCAGTGTGTCACCTCCCCCTTCACATTCAGTAGATCCTGTGATCTTCTGTGGCCAGATGTCATTTACTGGGGTCTAGTAGTAGGACTATAGTAAATAATAATAAAGAAATTGCTGTAAATCTTTGTAAAAATAAGACATTTTTAGCCACTTGAATGCCCCCGCCCCCCTGTCAAAAATAGCCTTTTACTTTCTCAAAATAACAACCTAAAATATGAACCGTGGTTGAAAAAAAAAACAAAGTTGTTATTTAAAAACACACATATATATATATATATATACACACACACATTCCTTTTGCCAATTTAACACCAAAGTGCCCACTCTTCCTTCCCACAGACCACCTACCCTGTTATCATTTCCACATTGTGTGGTGCAGGTGCAGTTGCATGTTTCTGCCATTGGGGGGAACTGTCGTACATCCATGGAGGCTAGACGTTAGAGCCTGCTGTATGGTGGCGTGGTGGTATTGATGGGCCGGATCCAAGATGCAGCCGTTTGAAACGATTCTGAAAGGATCGTCAAAGCCCAATAAGCCATAACTGGGTTATGTCCATCAGAGTGACCCCAAACTGTACATTTTACACGACTGCCTGCCCCCGCTATAGGCTTCTCTCTATACACTGTACCTACCGTTTAAAAAGGACAATTCCTGGCTGTGTGAAAGACATGCCTCTCATTTCTTGATCAACAAGCTTTCTTTCTGTTTGTGACTATACGACTAACTCCTCATCCGACTCTTTCCCATCCTCTAAAATCTTCTATCTTCTAAAGTTTAGAACCTAAACAGTGGTGGAAAGTGTACTGTACTGTAGCCTACTGCTGTACTGTTATAAAATGCATCAATGCGCTAATATTCTATGCTGCTGATTAATTGAATACACAGGACCACAATGGAAACAAGTCCCACTTTTTTGTGTTATCTTTTTAGTCTATCTTTTAGCTCCTGGTTACCTTTTGTGACTAATATAGCAATCAATTAATTGTGAGATGAACTTTTACTTGAGTATTCAATTTATTGTCACTAATACTGATTAGTCAGGAGCAAATATTGTACTACAATTACTTGACAGCTTTAGTTAGTTACTAGTTACTTTATATATAGATTTAGACTCATCAATTATGATGTATTTGTATAGGTTAAGCTATCCAACAGCACATAAAGTCATTCAAATCAGCCCCACCGTGACCAGCCACACTTTGATGCCAATACTTAATACGTTTTGTGCTACCGGAATTACTATAACATCATTACTATACTCTGAGTCTATTCCTATTTTGAATACAGGACTTTAAATTGTAATTGAAACAATAATTATACATTGTGGTATTGCCACCTTTACTTGCTATACCTCTTCCACCACTGCATCTAAACATGTCTCTCTACATCTGTCCTCTGTCTCTTCCCTGTCTGTATTCACCTCTCTGGGGGGGCATTACGTTGTCCCACATTGCCCTCGCACCCCCTCGGGGGCGGGCCCGGCCCCGTCTCTCTTCCCCCACAGGTCAGGTCAGTTGGTGTGGGGGTGCTCAGAGTACGAGGGGCGCCGGGGCGCCGGGGGCGAGGGATGCTGTTGGGGGCAGTCGTCGTCCGGGTTGGGGTCATCGTCGTTGGGGGAGGCAAGCTGCAGGGCCACTTCGTTCTCGTAGCAGAAGGACGTGGGCGCGCCCTCCAATATGTACTTGCGCTCGGCGAGCTCTTTGGCGCTGCACGACGGGTGGCTGGGGATCTCGTACGTTCGGTGGAAGAAGGAGTAGTCCACCTGGGAGAAGAACAGGAGACTGGGTGTGAATGAGCATTACACCAGGAATGCACTCAGGGACGTGCCGACTAGAGTGTTAGAGAGTGCTAGTGCTAGTGCTAGTGCTAGAGTGTTCGAGATGACTGTGTTACGCCAGGGCTCCACTGGGCGCGTCGCGTCCTGCTCGTGTCATGACAACGTCAACGTCACGCTAGAGGTGCTCCACAACATTATTTTATGTTGCTGTCAACGCGTGCGTGCATCAAAAAACGAACCGGGGCAATTTTTGAGTCACAGAACGCAGCACAACGCAACGCAACGTGGGCAGTGGAGCCACCCTCCATTGATTAAAAGGGAACATTCCCGACGCAGATGCGACGCAGACGCGCACAGTGGAGCCCTGGCGTTAGAGATGTGGCCAGAGAGCTCACAATGTGTCGCGCTGCGACGCGTTGAGAGCTTGTAGATCAGCTATTTTCAGGGCGCAACCCAGCACTCTTTAGCTAGTGGAGATGTATGGTGTACGACCTGGATTTCTAAACAAACTTGTTCAGGGCAAAATGCTGCGTTTCAAGTTCAGGAGACTTCGGCAAAAAAAAGGGAATTCTCCTGAATGCTGCCTTCCGGCAAGGCATGGAAAGGAGTGGCATTTGCATTTCTTTCACATAGGAAATGCTGCATTCGTGGGCTGCAAAGGGCAGTTGTTTTACAGACGGGTAAAAGGGCAGGGGCATGAAGCCCCCTTTGATGTCTATGTGTGCACGTCCCTGAATGCACTCAAGCTGCCCTCAGAGTTACTGATTCTCCAAGAGAAATTGTCATTACAGGGTGGTGGAGGACAGCCTGGCTAATAAGCCAGACGCGAATCGGCCGTTGGCAAAAATAAATTGCCTGCATGCCGTGATATTAGTCTGGCTTATTAGCCAGGCTAGGTGGAGGATTAGAACCAGAGTTCTTTGAGAGGAAAGTAGCATAACAGTAGCAAGATATATATAAAGACAGTCCTGCTGAAAGAGTAAGGTTCAGAAAATCAGGCAAAAACCTGTTAGTATTGTTATCACGTTTCGGTTTAAACCAGAGGAAATTAGGCTACCCATTCTAACTATAGTTGAATGGGTAGACAGGCTGCCTGGGAAACACAAGGTCCCAGGTTCGATTTTCAGCCCTGGCACTTACTTGGGCAGCAATCAGCTGGGTAAAGCTGAATAGCAGTTACAGTATAGCTTGGTTTCAAGGGGGAGTGATTAACATGGCTAGTTACAGTAGCCTATAGAGGGTATGCGCATGACATCATCATCATACCCGGAAGATATGCGAGAATGCCTACTGAGTGTCAAAAAACTACTATTCTGGCCTCGACAGGCCATACTGTACATCCAAACAGAAAAGTCTGCAAATCCGATTGCTTTAAACGACGTTAAATGACCGTTAAACTCACTTTTCCACATAATACTTTGCCACTCGATTTGCCATTCACTTTATGCATGCACATACCCTCTATAGCTAATTTTAGAGTACGATGAGTTAGGGCATTCACTTCTAGTCATTTTTACTAGTTGACTAGTTGTTTAACTACATATTAAAAACTGTGTACATTGGTGACTATAACTATAATCTACCTGATCTTGAGGCCTATAAATTCGGGGAGAAAAAATAAATAAAGTGTATATATAAGTATACTAGTACTAGTCAACTAGTACCAACAAGGTCGACTAGTGGATTTACTAGTCGACTAGTTGAATAGTCGACTAGTTGCTGAATGCCCTAAGATGAGTACGATGAATACTTTATAGATCATCATGTTTTATCATTAATCATAACCGTTTTCATTTCAGATCATTATTATGAAGATCACTATTTCCATTTGCGACCATGATGACCACACTATAGCTATAAGACATGCATGCTGTCTGGGACACACCATGCCATTATTACCAGCGACGAACGGCGGGGGATAAGCGGCGCTCTACTTAAGACGTGAGCACAAACAACACCCTCCTCCGCCCCAAACCCATATACATAGTCTAACCTGGTAGCAGTCCTTCCTCTCAAAGAGCACAGGCTCGAAGCGGCGCCCCCAGAGGATCTCCGAGGCCAGGTAGGAGCTGCGGCACTGCGTGGTCATGGCCGTGGCCTCCACCATGCCCTCCAGGATGACCACCACCTCCAGCTCGCCGTCGCCCTCCAGCGCCTCGCGGTCCATCTCGAAGAGGGGCGACTCGTCGTCGATCTCGTGGACCACGGTGACGGGCGACACCAGGAAGACGCGGTCCATGCCCGTGTCGAAGCCCACGGCCAGGTCCATGTTGTCCAGCGGCAGGAACTCGCCCTCCGGGGTGACCCGCGGCTGGAGAGATGACGTGTTCATTTTTCATTTTTTGAATAAGAAATTGCATTGACTCGTGTTTTAGTCATCTGGAAAGTTTAAGTTAGCAATCGTTAGCAATCTACTGTTGATTTTGTTGACAAAAATGTATTTTTACCACAATAAAATAACGGTCGGGGGCAGAGCATTCAAACATCGTGCCCCCGTGTCTCTGGAATGCTCTCCCACAAACAGTCTGCAGATTCCAACTCGCTAGACATTTTTTAAATCTAGACTCAAACCCCATCTTTTTTTGGTTCCCCCTAGTTCACTGAAATCATTCACCTTGCTCTATATTAATGGATCTTCTGAACGCATTTTTTTTACACCTATTTGTCATAATCTATAGCTGTGTCCTATCGCGTGATACTTACTGTATGTCAGCCATGTGTATTGAGTATTGACACTGTATTATGCTTTACTTCTTTGCTATTGTGTTTTTATTGCTGTTTTCTTTTGCTGTGTTATTGTTGTGAAGTGCACAGAGACCCCTGTGGGATGATGTTGCACTAAAAATAAAAAATAAACTGAAACTGAAACTATTTTGGTGTAATAATGCCTGATTTTACACTTGGTTGCATGCTGAAAATAGACTTAAATCTGCTATTTTCAGCATGCAGCCAAACATGAAATGACTTGTCTTTTAGTTCTACTGGATCTCTTCTTTCTTTCGTCCTTTCTTTTCCATTTCTTTTGAAAGGAAAATGCACGTGGTCTCCGAGGCTATACTTCTCCACTAGTCCCTCCCTGACGTTTTTAGTTGAGTTTTTATTTGTCGACAAAATCGACAGCCCAGTGTTAGCCAATGAAAACGGTGTAACCCCCCCCCCCTCCCTCTGTCTTGCTATTGGTTGACCCACATGACGAACGGCCCAGAGGGCAAAGCGGGCCGTGGAATAAAAGGCGTATACACAACGTCACAGCCCAGCAGGAAAACGGCCCGGGGAATAAAGTCGTACGATAACAATAGCAGGCTCGCTAGTCCAGCGTACAACAATTAGCCTAATGCACCAGGCAATCTCAGGGCCAAGGGGGGGGGGGGGGGGGGGATCAATGGCATTGACAGTGAATGTTAATTTCCAATAACAACGTAACTAATCTGATCCCTATATTTTGGGCATGTCGTTATAGGCAAACATAAAAAAATATATATAAAACAAGCACAATACAGGCTCACGTATCGTCATGATGTGATGTGAGCTTGTAGATCTAACTTCATGATTTGTCATACAATGAAGAATATATAAGGGCTGAAATGGTTTAATTAATACCTGATCACTATATATTTTTGCCTCTCTGGATAAAATGTGGACACGCCAGTTTCCCCATGTGCAGAATGATCAATGACCCCAACCTCTTTAGTTTTTCCAATCTCCACCCCCCCCCCCCCCCCCCCCCCCAGCATAATCCCTCCTGCCCCGGGTGAACTTTGACCCCGGGACAGGTTATTACCAGGGATTGTAGATGTCACCGTGCAGCGTCACCTCAGGGCTCCAGAGATTGCAACCTGGGGTGCGTGCGTGTGTGTCTGTGACTATGTTTTATACGTGAGACAATGCAGTAAAGAGTCCTACAGTCTACAGACCACCTAGATTCCTATAACAACCCATCACACACAGAGGACGGAGCATGCACGCACGCACGCACGCACGCACGCACACACACAGGGGAGATGAGGAAGGACAATGGCTCTCAGTCAAAGAATCCTGTATAAGTTAATCCATAGTAAATCTTCTATAACCCCCCGGACGGGAAAGACAACAAGCTCTCATTAACTACAACCTATAGAAGCCAGATGGCCTTTAGTATAGTACAGTATACTCTCTCTCTACGTCTCCCTCTCTGTCCCTCTCTCTGCTCTCTCTCTCCTTGTCCCCTTTCACAGCACTCTCACTCTCTCTTTTTCTGCCTCTACTCTGCAACCTTTTAGTTTTAACCTCTCCCCTAGCTCATCACCGTCTATCTGGCTCATCCTAAAAGCTTAGTTTTGCACTGGTGTTGTTGTTGCTCACCTAAAAAGCAGATCTTCAAGCTCACACTTCATGTGCTCTCAGACTCAGACATCAGACCCAACCCTGCATGTCTTTGGTAGGGAGACTTCCTTTCTCCATACTCATATCTTCTTTAACCCCGCTAGAACTAATTCGCTTCTCTCGTGATGACGCAAACATTGCAATGATGAACAACAACATGACTTACACTATGTTGTGTTTTACCGATACCTCACCTTCATATATGGGTTTTCATGAGATTTAGATTATGACAGCAGCAATGTCCCGCAACGTAGGTAGAACCACAGCAGGGACTTATAACAGTATATGGGTCAGTGATCTTACTGGCTGAAACCCTTCATTTGTGTTACACTTTTCCCCTCATTTTTTTGAGGTGTTCAGCTGTGTCCCGTTAGCTCTAGTCAAGTGTGTTGTGTTACTGCCCATTTCTCTCTCACGTGTTTTGCACCATCCCCGTACCCTGTATATTTTGGAAGCTGCAGTAAAGCATTGTTTCTTGTTAATCATGCTGTTTGCTCTGCATTTGATACTAACAAAACAACAAAAAATCAGACCTGTCTGAAGTAAGTGGTGCTGACTGCACAACAGTGACACAAAAAAAATGCTATTGTGTCTGGTAGTCTGTACTGCACCGTTACACTAAAAACCCAGCGTCCCATCATGCACCTGTGCACAGTGTGAAGCTCAACAGCACCCTAAACATAGGGACATACATACAGACATACATAGGGACAGTCATTGCTGGTCATTGGTCTTACCTTCAGTAGCGTTGCGCGGACGTGAGCCTCCACCAGGTGACTCTTGCGCAGGTTGCCGACCCGCCACATCATGCAGAGCTTGCCGTCCCTCAGCGACACGACGGCCGTGTCGGAGAACACCAGCGTCTGGTTGCGCTTCTTGGGCTTGGCGATCTTTGCCATGACCGCCCCGATGATGAAGGCGTCGATGATGCAGCCCACGATGCACTGCAAGACGACCGCCAGCACCGCCAGGGGGCACTCCTCCGTCACGCTGCGGAAGCCGTAGCCGATGGAGGTCTGCGTCTCCAGGGAGAAGAGGAAGGCCGCCATGAAGCTGTTCACCTGGAGGAAGCACGGCTCTGCCACACCCGCCGCCGCCGGCTTTGCCTCTCCGTCCGCCTCCCCCGCCCCCGCCGCCTCCTCCCCCACGGAGGAGGAGGCGGAGCCGGGGGCGGCGAGGCGGACGGCGGAGAGGTCCCCGTGCGCGGAGGCGATGAGCCAGAAGGCGAAGCCGAAGAGCAGCCAGGAGAGCAGGAAGGAGAGGGTGAAGATGACGAGCATCCAGCGCCAGCGGATGTCCACGCAGGTGGTGAAGAGGTCGCTGAGGTACCGCTGGCCCCGCTCGCTCATGTTGACGAAGGTGACGTTGCAGCGTCCGTCCTTGCCAACGAAGCGCTGGCGGGGCCGGCGGCCGCCGTGGCGGCGCCTGGGGTGGCGCCGGGCCGCCGCCGCGGCGGAGGAGGAGGAGGAGGAGGGGTGGCGGCGCCCCCCGGAGGAGGAGGAGGGAGACGACAGCGAGTCCCGGTCGCAACAGGACGACAGCGCGCGGCCGTCCCCTCCTCCTCTCCCTCCCGCGGCGTCTTCGCCCCTCGCGCTCCTCCGTAGCCCCGCGCAAACTCCACCTCCTCCACCTCCTCCTCCTCCTCCTCCTCCTCTCACCCCGCCCTCTCCCCCCCTGCCGTCGTCCTCGACCGGCGGCTCTCCCGCCGCCCCCGCGGCGGCGACGTGCCTCCGCGCGTTCTTGCCGTTGCCCTGCAGGGCGAGGGCGGCGAGGGCCGCGATGCCGTTGCGTTGGGTGTGGGTCGTCGGGGGGGAGGAGGGACTGCCCCCCGAGCCGTCGGGGCTCCCCTCCCCCTCCCCCGCTCTGGCCGTGTCCGCGGCGCTCATGGCCAGCCTCATGACCTCCTCCTCGTCCACCGGCCCATCCACCACCGCGCTGAAGCGGCGCTTCACTCGCGCCGCTCCCATTTTTTAGCCACGCGACTATATTTTCGTCACAGAAAAAAAAGGAACAGGTCTTTTTCAACGACACAATGATGTCCTGATGTCGCTGCTGTGGAGATTGCCGGAAGATGTGGAGTCTCCACTGTTTTGAGTTACACACGGATACAAGATGGCGTATCGGTTTGCCGCTGATGAGAACGCGTTCTCCACTGTTTATGGTGAAGGAGCGTCCTGCTGCAGAGACGTGTGCAAAGCCATAAACGGCGCCCGGCGTGAGCACCAGATAAACCCGCCCACCGCCATGGTTCAGTCGCTTTGGTGGTGAAGTTGTATCTGTGGGCGCTCTTTCCTTTTCAGGTACAGATTGCTTTTTTTTTTTTTTTTGCACGTCCAAATTGGCGTAATCATAAAAACATCAGTGTCCTTACAGGTCCATACAGTTATATATACTCACTGGTGTTGGTCACTCAATCGTGACCCGAGAGGTTAAAGGTCGCGACCCTACGTTTGCAGCCATTGTGGATTGGACGAGAGGGACTATGACTACAGTGGGCATGCAATAACAATCTCTCAGTTTATAACGAATGAGGGGAAAACCTTGGGCAGGCTACGCAACACCATTTCAAAAGAAAAACAAATAATAAATAATAAAATAAAAAGAGTACAGGTCGGGGTAGTTTGAGGACCTATATTACAGCATACGTTGTACCAACAAAGTATTCTCGCGTAACATGCAAGTAAAGAGAGTACATGAGGACAGACTATGGTATAGGCTTCAGTCAAAACGTACGATTTTTCTACCATGCAGTCTAGATGGAGCAAAAAAAAGAACATGCTCTTTCTTACGATCCGAGCTCTTCACAGCTTCACAACCCCGTTGGTATGGTCATGAGAAGACAAAAAAGATAAAATGCATTACTTTATGTCATAAATGCTTTTGTTCCAAGTTCTAAGTGTCGTTCAGCAGCCTTTGTATACCTTTTGTTGCTGTTGCTCTTTAAATTGACAAAAGGCAATTTTCCATCTTTACCAATGTGGAATATGGATTCCTCAAGTCACCGCTTTGACAATAATTCTGTACCTGGGGGTTGGTCTATCTGTGTTGTTGTGGCCATGGTCAATTCAGAAAAGGCATTTGGTACACCGATTGTTTGAGTGGATTACATGAACTATACGACTCTGCTGCAATCAAAGCACGTATATACACTCAAACGTTAAATGAAACGTCACTATGGATTACCTTTGTGGAAACATCTCTGTCTACACCATGGCAGAGTTGTCCTCCTTTACAGCTGAAGCTGAGAAATCCCCTGTGCCTGCCTCCCTCAAAACATACACAAACATAGAGCGAAAAGGAAGTGAAGCAGAGAGACAGGAGACAGTGTTAGAGAGAGAAACGTGAGAAAAGAGGTGATCTAACCTATGCCTGATGTTGGTCAACAGTGTGTTTCTGATACGTTGAGTGAAACATATGAATAGTTTAACAGCATTAGATTGGCGGAAAAGTGCAGGAGTCACCTGGGGGATGACCTCCATGGTATTCTGTAGGCATGGGGTCGGAGGAGAGGCCTCATGTCTAGTCCACGACTGGGGGAAGAGCTTGAGACTTTATCGAATCGGATCGGATCTCACACTTAAAACCTGGAAAAGCACGAGAACATTGGAGGAAATGTCCCTCGCAGGGGAGTGTGAACATGCGAGGAAGATGGAAAACACCTTGGTAATGGTTCTGAGAAAAAATATGTGCATGCAAAATTATTTGACAGGGAAATTAATTCTATCAAATTATTGATAGAGCAAAAGGCTTTGTCCAAGAGAGCATCAGATGAGCTTGAAAAAAGAACCAGTCTGCTTGCAATCTTTGGGTTTACCTTTCCGTCTACAACTTGAATCCTGTCAAAAAAGTCTGAGAAACGCAGTGTCTTCCGAGAAGTGGATGAAATACAGCCAAAACCCTGACTCAGACTGAGTATACCAAGTCATTTACAGCATCACATGGACCACACAATATACACTGACAAAAAAAATAACTACTGCTGTGGGTTTAGACAAAACAAGGGAGCCGGCGGTCACAGTGAGCGATGGGGCTATAGAAAGGTTAACGCCTATACAACAGGTGGAAATGAGGAAAGAGATCCCTCCTAAAATGAGAGGTGACGTAGGGATTCATCTCCACATGTCCACCGTCCCCCCTCCTCCTCCTCCTCCACCCTCGCGCACCGTCACGGGAAGCGGAGGCGTGTCCTCTGGGAAGAAGTCATAGACGGGCGGGGAGTCGCGGCGCCCGGTCATCTGCGTCTGGTCGTATTGTCGTCTCTTCACTCACAGAGTCGTCGCTCTAGATGGAAGCAAAATGACATGAAATCACCAGTGAACAAATTCCAGTTACGCCGAATCTCTCTGCCAAAAATAGCTGATGATGTACACTTAGCCCTGCAAGACCCACCGTTGCAAATATACAATCTTTATATTTATATTTTTAATTAATTAATTAATTATTATTGGTTTTTTTCCTGTTCTTTTTTTCACCTAAACATCATCATTGATGTTCATTGCAATGCCATTGCAATGCCATTGGTCGTGATATTTGCATATAAATGCCCCCCCCACAGAGGCAGAAATTCACACAACAAAACATAATCTCTGGACAATTTTGCAATTTTGAACCTATGACCTTTGACCTTTAACCCTGATAAAAGTAAGTGAAATGCCTGTGATATATATATTTTTTTGTGATCATTAGAATGTCTAGAACATATATTACATATAGATTATTGTGAAAGATACCCCCCAAATGATGATTTTAATAATATTATAAACGTTTTACATAATTTCCTCTACAAAGTCCCAGTAGAACAACTAGTAGTAAGGTTAAAATCTCTAGTAGAAATATATCCGGGTCTTGCAGTGTTAGGTTATTTTTGGCTAATGTTCACCCCAGAATATGGATTGATATTATAGAGCGTCGCAGTTCCCCCTTTCAGAATGACAAGGGCACCAGAGGAGAATTTCCCATTCATATTTCCCATAGACGTTTCAAAAAGTATTTATTTAAAGACCTGTAAGTTGTGAGTTGACTTAATCAAGACAATGAACAATGTTTTGGGGCCGAACAAATAATTAGAAAGAAGAAAAACTGACCGTGCCCTTTTTCTTCTTCTTTCTAATTATTTATTTGTCCCAAAAAATGTGTTTATTGTCATGATTTGTCTACTCGGCTGTTGGCTTTGTCTGAGGCTTAAAGGAGAATAACATGCTAGAAGGCTTCCTTACCTTTATTTGTAGTATAGTTATGTCCCCACCAAAGAGGTCCAGGTGTTATTTTGTGCAAAAGTTCATTATTGGCTATTTCCCCTAATATAAGCCCTCAATGGGGGTTGGGTTTTTGTGCTAATTCGCTTATTTCCATCGTAATAAGTAGTAAAGTGCGCCGCTTGGGATACTATTTACATTATGAAGAGAGGATATACAATTTATTTTTCTAAAGCTGGGTTGTATGGATTAACTACTGTATGAGTGGTTAGAAAATAATGTTTTGGCGATGTATTGTACGGTACTAGTAGTGAGTTGTCTGTGTGAAGT
>NC_137868.1:41424776-41672276 GCF_963924005.1 Protomyctophum bolini | reverse complement strand
CATATTTTGAGATGGGGGGGTCCGTGGCCCAATAGAGATAATTCTGGGGGTCCTTGACATGAAAAAGGTTGAGAACCACTGACATAGAAACATGGGGTTTTCAGAAAAATGTTAGGATTTAGAAGCCTTTTATTTTTTAATCGACCTCAGTCCAAAGTGGGTTAACCCATTCTGAACGGGAACCCATTTTGGTGTTAGCACTATGTTACGCTTTAGCTATTGAAAAATAGCAGACCTACAAGCTCATAGCGCGCCACCGAGTGGCGCGCTATGAGCTTGTAGGTCTGCTATTTTTGATAAATCGAAGAGCGACTGACATAGAAGACATTTTTTTTTAAATCTGATCTCAGGTCAGAATGAAAACTGTCAGGATGTAGAAGTACATTTTTTAGAATCTGATCTCAGGTCAGAATGAAAACTGTCAGGATGTAGAAGTACATTTTTTAGAATCTGATCTCAGGTCAGAATGGGTTCATAAAAGAGCAGTGCAGCGTCCCACACTGTGCTGTGCCGACTGTGAGGTCGTACGTATACTGTTTGCCGGGACGTAGTCTGACGTCATCAAGTGTTTGTTGATAATGTCTGTGCGCATGACGTCACCGACGTGAATTCCTATACAGCAACAGGATTAAAGAGGATAAAGGACTCTGATTCTGACGTGCAGGTCCACTCAGTGTGTCTGTGTATGGCTGTCCACACACTGAGCTCTGGGAACAAAAGGCCCTCGATAATCACCGCCAGCAAAACAATAATCAAAGGGGGGGGGGGCATTTTGCCACACGCAGGTCTGAACGTAATCCAACATCCAAATCCCACCAAATACTATGAAACCCCAAACAGCGATTAGCAATATTATACGGTCGTTAAAATGAATGTTTTTCCTCTGTCATGTTGACTTACAGTATAGACATACATTTATCATTATCACAAGAGGAATAGATTATGTACAGTAGGTGGAGGTTGGTATACTTGCATGGTTTCCTCTGCTATTGGTTGGTTGATTGATTGATTATTAACAGTTTGCAGAAAAAACATAGAGGAAGGAAAGTACAGTTCAACACAAGATCTGCTAAGAGGATTTATAACCCAAGAAAGCACTATTATGGCTTGTGTCCGGTGTGTGAAAGGGTGAATGTAAAGTGCTTTGGAGAAATGCACTACATCAATTCACAATTATAAATTGATTTCACAATTTAGCTTTCTTTAGCTTATCCGTTTCACGGTTTCATCTACACTGTCTCCCTCTCAGCTTTTTCTCTGCTACTGTACATTGTCTACCTATAAATAGCAGACCTACAAGCTCACAACACGTAGAATCATGACGTGTTGTGAGCTTGTGGATCGTCAATTTTCAAAATAGCCGATGTACAGTATGTAGAGATTCTGCAATAATCATCTCATCATGTTTTGGCAAAAGCTCCATATCTGGGCAAAACATGGGGGACATACTGTATGGATACATACAGACACTGTTGTAGCCCAAGCCTACTGTATGCTGAAGCCAGCCTGCTGGCTGCGATGTGACATAATATGCAGACGTCAATACTTGACATCGACCGGCAGTGGGTCTGAAAACCAGGCCACTGGTTGAGTTCCTATAGTCTCTCTTACATGTCTCTCTCTGTATACCAAAACTGTGAACTGAGACAAAGAGGGTCGGATTTGAACCCCGGTCAGCCACGGGAAGGACTTTTACTGTACGTACTGTAGGTACTGTATATGTGCTCCTATTCGTGCATGTTTATTTTGCTACTTCTCTTACAGGTTTTGTCCACGATTCACACAAATCAGCACACATCATCTCTGGAATCATGAGGTATCGTTAAGCTTCTTCATATTCCAATCTGATTGGCATTAAAAAAAACATAAAATAAAAAATGGTGCATTCATATAGCGCCTTCATCCAAGACGCTTTACGTAGATTGTGCATCACAATCACCCGTACATTCACACACTGATGCCGGAGGAAACCATGCAAGGTATACCAACCTGCACATGCAGGAGCAATTAGGGGTTCAGTGTCTTGCTCAAGGACACTTCGACACTAACTCTGGGGGAGCCCGGGTTCGAACTGGCAACCTTATGCGGTTCCCATCCGGCCACTCTACCGCTGAGCCACCGCCGCCCCTTGGCTATGATTGGAATATGAAAAAGCTGAATGGCTATGATTGGTTATATGATTGCCTTCCATGTACAACGTACAACCTCCCCCACATTTTAATCACACATGCAGGGCCCTCAACAAACGTCACTTCACCACAAGTGCTACAAGTGTCACCGTTTTTTCATCAAATTAAGTACGAATGATCTTGTGAGTAACACTGCTCAACACCGGCTATATATACAGCTTATAATGCAAGCAATTGGATCGGGACAAGAATGCACTTGGACATTTCTCCTTTCAATATGATGTTTTCTCTTTTGGTCTCACCACTTAACGCACGGAGAATGGCGTCTTGCTCTGACCTTTAAAGGGAATGGCAGCCGATTGGTTTGATTAAACTAATACATACGCCCATACACACCCATGACTAATTCAGGGCCGTTTTATGCAAAGCGCCATGTATGGGTGCAGAGCGCAAATGACCGCACCAAATGAGCGCACCAAATGAGCGCACCAAATGACCGCACCAAATGACCAGTGCCACCAAAATGGCACTGGTCACGCCTCAACATCGTAAGTTAAGTAATATATAGACTCGGGGTTAATTAGGACGTGCTTAATAGGGGCCTCCGGATGGATCGTGACAGTCAAATTGCTGTGGTACACAGCATGCGTTTTCATTACTACACACTGTAGATAATCACTACATGTGTAATGGGAGCAATGCTCCACCCCACACGTGACATGGAGACACTGAAACATACAGTATGCTGTGTACAGTACACACATTGCTCTGATCAATACAGCTCTAGTGGAGTTGGTGGCATCGTCAGCAGCTGCACGATTACACATTTACATTTGCGATTAACAATTTAATTGATTTTTTTTTGTGTTGCTTTGTTAATGACAAATTGCAAAGGGCAGATTATGAGAAATAACTTAAATTATACAAGGAAATCACTGTCACATTTAATTGTTTTTTTTAACATTTTTTTCTTTCCAAATAATGTACAAAACAGCGGAAAAAGTTGATCTACAAGCTCACAACAACAGCTTGTAGATCTGCTAATTCTGTTCTCTATGTAAAACATAGAAACAATTGGAATTTATGTGAAAATAATTGCAATTATTCCACATAATTGTCATTAGGCGATTATGTAATGACTGTGACAGGCCTATATCCTTGTTTTTTTGTTTTTTTCTGGATGCAATCCTACCTGGAGGGGAGAGAACAGATGGTGGAGGTGAACGGAACACTGTCCCCCTCCCCGCCCCCTCCCAGTGAGCTGTGGGCATTCCACAAGGAAGCATACTAGGGCCTTTACTGTTCCTAATACTGTATATGTAAACGACATGACATCAGCTTGTGACTGCAACTGTTCGCAGATGACTCGGCACTGCTGGTCTCGGACAGGAACAAACTGCAGCTTGAAAAGGCCCTCGTCTCTGAACACATTACATTCTGGTAGAATCTGCACCGGGCTCGCTGTCATAACAAACTATCTTTACACCTGGGAAAAACTGAATCCATTCTCTTTGGATCAAATAATAATCTCAGCAAGGCAGATGGCTTCTTGGTTAGAGTGGGTGACAATATTATCACACGACAAGATGAAATTACCTACCTAGGTTCCATCCTGGAGGCCAATCTTTCCGGTGATAAAATGGCCACCAACGTAATCAAAAACGTCAACCAAAGAACAAGATTCCTATATACAGGATCTCCTTAGACAAAAACACCCTGAGCCCTCGTACAAGGTTTCTTTGACTATGCATGCACCTCTTGGTACCACAGCACCTCAAAGGCTAAAACAAGGCTGGTCAGGCTTCTACTGGGCCCTCACCCCCTGAACCCACCTCACCCCTGCCCACTTTGACAGGAATGGCTTAGGGTCGACGACAGAGTACAGCATCTTGCAATGGGTCTGGTCCACAAGATTCGATACACCACCAAGATACCCATGTACCTGTCTAAATACTTCCTTAATGTCAACGAAGTCCAAACCCACAACACCAGAGGGAGTTCAGCAAACCATGTGCAACCCAGATTCTGCACAAACAAGGGACTAAATTCCTTTCCCTCCTTTCGCCACCAAAATGTGTAAGGCCAGTCATTAAGACATGCAAATCCCTTGACTCCTGCAAAACCGCTCTCAAAGGGCACCTGAGGACGGCTGCAATCTGACGGCCCCCACCCACCCCTTTTCCCCTGACTGTATATGTTTTCTTCCCCTTTTACCTCCTCTATGATGAGTTTTTGGCTATATAGAAGTGTATATTTGTACGTCTCTATACATGTTATGATGAATTGAACATGGTGGACCCTATTGTAAACAAGTGTAACGCTTATGGTGTCGTCCACAGTTAACAGTTTTGTGTTGAATTGTGCTTGAAATGTGCTGTAATGTGCTTGTAACGCATGTTACGTTTGTGGAGTCCGTCGTCCAAACACCCTCAAGGCAATTTTAATATAGACGGTATGTGTGTGACATCATCATCATATACCTAGCCCTTTATGTAGACTTAGATACCGGTAGTAGACTTAGGTTAGCATTGTTATTTTAGACAGACTTATAGCTCGTTACGTAGACAGCACTAGAATGGCATTTTATGTAGTCATTGCACTTTGTAGTACACATGTATATTGTATAATATAATATATAATATAGTATAGTATAGTTGACATAGATACTCCACTGTTACGTTCTTAGTTGATACATGATTCATGATAACTATACTTTTGATATATGTGATGTATGCCATGCTTTTGTTTTTGCTTAAATGTAAGTCGCTCTGGATCAAGAGCGTCTGCTAAATGCCTAAATTGTAAATTGTAATATACCTAGAAGTTATGCGAGAACCCTTACTCAGTGGAAAAAAATAACTACTTTCTGGCTTTGACAGCCCATACATCCAAACAGAATCTGATCGCATTAAACAACGTTAAACTCCCTTTGCAACTCACTTTGCCACTCGATTTGCCACTCACTTTATGCATGCACTATACGATATCTGATCTGTTCGCAACGTGTTGCATCACAAAGCGTTGTGAGCTTGTGGATTGTGGCGCGCTCACGTCTATAACGCCACGGGTCTGTGTTGTTGTTGTTTCTCCATGAATATCGTGTGTCCGAGTGAGACACACACACACACACACACACAAACGCGTACATTTTGAACGAAGGCAGACAGCGACGTGTCTGTGGCCACTGAGCGTGCTTTGTCCGTGCCGGGCAGGTTGTGACTGAGAAGATAATCCAAGTGCGTCCGTGGTGTTTGTTTCACCGCAGTTATAGGAAAGCCCCACTGGGGATATTATGAAAATGTCTGCATTTTTTCCCACAAAACAGGGATGTGATGTAGGCTATATAGTTGTGAGTTGGTGGTCAAAATAAATAAACGTGGTACTTTCTGTCTTCAACAGATATACATACCGGTATACATAACGACAACATCAACTACTGCCACCCTTCTAAATTAAATGAAATGATTCTGTATTGCTGATATGCCAACTTTCGACAACTCTAAAATACTAGAGGCCATCACACCTACGCAGGCCCGGATTAACAATGGAATTTACTGGAAGTTAAGCTCCAGGGCCCGCAGCTTGCAGGGCCCTGTGCTGGACTACGGTATTTCAAATAGGTACTGCCGATCTGACTGATAACAAAATATTCCACGTTTTGGATCTGAGAAGCTAAATCTAAATCAAATGGTGGTCCGTCGTGGTTCAAATGGCGAATAAATAATGGACCTTGATATGAAAACCACTGCTATAGGAAAACCCAAAACGTTACCATTGGTCTGAAATCCCATTACTCAAATGGCCCATTATCCCCGAAAACAAATTCCTAATACTGCAGAAGGTCCATTGCTCCAACAATACACATTAGAGATACCTTATTAGAGTCTAGTTTTCATATGCAGGCCTAAACAAGGATATTAGATATTCCAATCACACAATAAACAATCGGAAACAACACTATAAGTGATACTGCCAAAAATGTAAACGTCATATCTGATAACTGCAAATCCCATTTCTTGGACACAATTGTGATTATTCTGTTACCACAGACATGACGTTAGCAGGTATGTCACAGTGATGCGCTGCAGGCGCTAGGGCTGTCCAGGGCGCCGCCCCAGTACTTCTGAAGCTGCACGCACAACCCCCACACGCACACACCCCACGTGCACGCCCCCCACGTGCACGTGCATGCATGACAATGCGCGTTGACGGAGCGGTCAACAAAGTGGTGGCGTCGTTTACCTGGGCTGCTTTGTCATGCTTTGCATAACATTTGATTAACCCATTTAGGCCTGACGTCGAAAATTTTAAAAATGTCTTCTAAATCCTGACAGTATTCTGAAAACGCCTATGTTTCTATATCAGTGCTGCTCAATATTTCATGTCAAAGGACCCCAAAAATGATATGTAATTATTGGCCACCGACCCCCATCTGAAAATATGTTGTTCCAGGGACCACCCCCAGAAGCAAATATTTGAGTTAAAAACGTTCACTCCGAAAGAATATATATTCAAAAATGTGCATCACATTTTCACGGGTTTTTCAAAAATAGCAGATCTACTAAGCACTGTAGATCTGCTATTTTTCCAACAGCTAAACGTATGACATAATGCTTTAAAACGCCAATAGGGGTTCCCGAACCTGAATGGGCGATGTTCTCACTCACGTCCTCGCTCGGTTAAACTGCCTGTACACACTGTCTGTGACTGCTGCTTACTGCATGCGAATATCTATACAATGCTGACCACCGTGCCACGAAGCTTAGTTAGCAGCAGCTGCCCTTTTCCGTCTGGCCAAATGTGCCCTTTTGATTATTATCTTTTGTAGGCCTATACAGTGTACACTGTACAGTATGTGGTAATCCCCCAATCAAGGGTTGGATTGGGGGTGGGAAGTGAGGACGCTGGCGTCGACTGTTCGCCGCTTCACCTCCCAATGTATGAATGAATGAACCATTGTAAGCACTTAGGTATAGGCAAGTAGTGCATAGAAAAGGGCCATAAAAATGCACTTCATTATATGTGGACCATTGTGACATTGATCAATTCTTGATAAAAAGCTTCTAATATATTATTTACTATAGGCCCCAAAATCTATACATCTCACACTATTAAGGCAACCGGCCAGTTCCACGCGCTGCACAAGGTGCCCTTTTTTCACTTGAGCACCTGCCCCTCTAAATGTCTGTGCACGCCACTGCTCAGCAGTGGATCCAAGAACGAGAGCTGTACCAGAAAACTCAAGTGGATTATTATCCCTGACCGTTGTTGGAAGTTCCTGTGATTGTTTTGTGAGTATTGCAAAGGGCTTTTATAATAAAACTAAAAAAGGAAAATAATGAATTGAAACAAAAGTAAAAACAGCAAATTAACAATGCAGCTAAATAATAAGATATATATATATATATAGAATAACTGGTTTTCCATCATATATACAGAATACAGTATTTCAACTATAGCACTGAGCTGTGGCTATGTACACATGCATGCGCACCACGTGTGTGTGTGTGCATGGGCATGTGATGTGCATGTGACGTCATTAAAGTAGCCCTAACTACTTAAAATACCCACAGCACACCACTGGGTATGTGTATTGTGCATTATGGTGGTTTGATCCGGATAGAAGCAGCTGCAGACATACACAGTATAAACTGGGCCATCAGAATCTGGCAGACATCGCTTTTTTTTTTGTACGAGAGTGTCTCTGTCCATGGTGCTGAAACAGCAATCAGTGGACCATCACAGACACAAGTCAAAAGTCAAAAGGGCCACCATGGTGCATGCTGAAAGTCCGTTGGATGCTTGGATGGAAAGCTCCTTTACACCTAAACTAAACTAAACACCTGTTTAGTCATGTACACCTGCAATCGTTGACAATACTGGTATACCTTTCAGCATTGGAAGCATACACACACACACACACACACACACACACACACACACACACATGCAAAGAAGACTAATTTGTCGCCCACAAAATCACATTTTGACCACTGGCCATCGACCTAACGCGAGATTGACAGTTGGCAGCCCCGACATTAGGCGTTCTACTGAGATCATCAGGGGAAAGCACCTTGAATCAAATGAACCACTTGGTCACAAAATGTTCGTAAACAGTAAGCTGATATTTCTGGTTAAGTAGAGATGGCATTCTTACAAGTGCATTAAACATTACACCTCATATCCATGCAGATAGGCTATACTTAACTATAGCCTATGTAATAATCATGCCTGACAATGGAGATTATAGACAATATCTACCTCACGCTTAGCAATGTCAGTGGGTGTTAGGTTTGTAAAAAATTATGTATCTTTTAAAGCCATGGCATTTTAGCCAATCGGTATACACATCGGTATAAACAGTAAAGACTAAGGCCCTTATTTAACAACGCGGTGTACACCCAAAATTGGGTGTACACCGCGTTGATAAATAAGAGCCTAACTATTTTTTCAATGGAATCTTAGCCTGTCAAGAAATGTATACTAATGGCAGTGCATCTGTATCTGCCGATTCAGAACCATGGACAGTGCACAAGTCCAGTCCAGAGTGTGTATTTGCAGAGCAATGGGCCTTCAGAACAATGCCATGGGGGATTTGTTTTCGGGATAACGGGCCCATCCAACTACTGGGATTTTGGTCTAATGGTCATTTAAATATTTCAGATCACCCTGTATTAAAGTTTCAGAATAATGGGCCATCAGACCATTGGCATGACACATTACTGGAGTCCATGACACTCTCTTCACATTGACCTGCACTATACCACAGTGAAAAGCTGCGTGAGCCGTTCTGACTTCACACTTAGCAAATGCAATGAGCTTTACACTTGTAGCTTACAATTTCTCAAAAATAGGACTGGACAAAGTGGACATATAGCGATCTTTAGAAACTTCACCAACCAAGACCCTATACATCACAATAACTATTTTGGTGCGACCAGGGAATCGCTGAAAAATATATTATTTTGTCATATTTACATGCAAGTTTGACGAGGTGGCATCATGTGAGCCTTGGCTTGTGAGCCTTGGCAATACTGGACAGACACCTTGGCTAATTCCAGTCTATTCATTGGAAGCTTATCCCATACCTTGGAGGGATAACTGCTCTGTAATTATTAATTCTCAAAAAATATATAGTTGTTGTTTTGAACAATATTTAGGAATTGCGGTCCTTGGCCGGCTGGAAACGTGCATACAAAGATTGATGCTGATTGGTGAGATTTAAGAATTGTTTGTGAGATTACTGTAGCTGTGCAACGAGACGATATCAGCCTGCCTGGTGGATATAATAGGAATAAAAAAGGCAAATCTTTAAAATGATCAAGAGTTCTACAAAATTCAAAGAACAGGAGCTAACATTGCATCGTATCCCCCCCCCCAATTCATGCTGGAATTGAAGCTCACTTCCAGGTTCTCTGTCAGCATGCCGTTCCTGTCATTATTTCACCTCCTGCTGGTCGCGAGGTTTTGGGGCGAAGTTTACACTTGATTTTATTACTTTTAATAGTAAACCTTTTCATAAATACTTTGGGTTTTCAATCGCTAGTTTAGTCTTTTTTAAATCGTCATGCTATGCGTACATAAGTAAATTATGGTTCCATACATTTTAAAATGAATGATAAAGTAGTGTATATCTCTAGGGTTTCTAACTTTCTGGTTCTATACCCAGTGAAGACCTGCCCTCGCTGCCAATAGCAGTGGTTTCCGGTTTCATTTCAGACTGGATGTATAAAGATGGCGAAATTTGAAATAGCTGAAAAAGTCTTCAAAACAGGTCTGTCGAAACCAATGGCGTCACTTTTTCCATATTTTTTATGGTCTCCAGTAGTATTTTTCTCCCATCATCAAATGTTTGGCTCAGAAATGTAAAAACAAAAATATGGGTGTGTGCAATTGATAGAAAGTAAGTTTGAAGGTGAACTACTCCTTTAAATTCCAGAGGGAGAGTGATGAAGAGGGAGAGAGAGAGAGAGAGAGAGAGAGAGAGAGAGAGAGAGAGAGAGAGAGAGAGAGAGAGAGAGAGAGATGGGAGGAATTGATAAGCCATTGCTTGCTTTATACAGCCATGGCATTCATGAACTTTAAGCAATAGGCTATCTTGCTGTTTTCTAAATCCTCCTTATAGGCTATAGTTATATATTATATTATATTATATTATATTATATTATATTATATTATATAATTATAGTTATACTCCATCGACATTACAGCTGAAGCAATAAACAATAAACTACAAAATGCCATACATTTTCCAAACACAACCTATAGGCCTATGCAGTAATTACAGCTCATAAGAGAACCAATTTACATCATTGTCTCTATTCCTACTGAAACACCATCCAGGTAGATGTAGAAGTCACGTCTTTTTTTTAAAACTTTAAACAGTGACCAGATCTAATAAGCCCAAATGTCCAATTTAAAACACGACCAATACACGCACCTGTTTTCCCATTCATATGACGACACGTTTGTCTCATGAGTGGATATAAATAAATACAAATTGATAAGCCTATGTAGCTAAACTGACGTTAATGCAGTTAATAGTGGCTCCAACTTAAAATAGGCAAACAGAACCGACAAAAACAGAATAATGTAATTGATTCAATAAATAAACAACTTCTTGAGCAGGCTGCACTTACCGGTATTAAAGCAATGTCTCACCTCTTTCTTGAACAGAAAAAAATAGATTCGCTGTCGTTTAATAGTTTTAGTTGTATCCTGCTTCGTAAATATACGTCCACTGTCCCGTGCAGCGCTCAACCTCATGTCGTGCGCTTTACAGGCGCTGGTTGCACGCGCTGTTACAATGACATCGGTGCCCTAACGAATTATGTGACCCCAGAGGTTGTATATATTTTTCGGTTTCATTTTTAAGATAAAGAGAGAAGATAAAAAACAACTTCTTTTGGTTGACGACGTTGACTACTTCGGCCTATTCATTACATCAGAGAAAATGTATCATAGTGAGGATTTTTAGGACCAAGTGTTCAAACGGTGTTCAAAAGTTATTTTCAGACTTTTGAAGATCACGTGCATGTGATCCTCGGAGTCAGGAGTCAAATAATTCAATAGGTAACACATGTCGGTGTAACAGCTAAGCGAGTCCAGTAGGTTCTGGCCAGTGATGGAAAAAGTAGGTGCATGTAGGTCACATGTTTTACTTTAAGTAAAAGTACTGAAATGTAGATACAGTATAGGCCTACACTGTTACAAGTATACGTCCATTATTAAAAATTTAGCCTACTTGATTAAAAGTAAGAGTATCACCAACTTCAAGTATACCAAAAGTAAAAGCAGATGAGCAGAATGTCCCATTTCAAAAGTTCAAAATGTATTAAACAGACTTTTGAAATCTACAATCTACAAGCTCACAATGCATCCCATTGTGAGCTTGCACATTAACCAAGGGTTAATGTGTTTTGTAATAATAATCCAAATCTATAAAGTAACTATAGTAACTAACGCTTTCATATATTTTTATGTGCAGTAAGTAGCCTATAAGTACAATATCTTTCCTCTGAGATTTAAGTAAAAGTATTGAAATGTGTAAGAAAGTTAAAATAATATATATACACCTCAAAAGTACAGTTAGGCTACTTGAGTATACCGGTACTCATAACACCATGGTGAATATGGATGCCTTCTGGATCTATCATGGACAGTAAGCTTAAATGGTGCATTTATATAGCGCCTTTATCCAAGGTGCTTTACATAGATATAGTGCATTACATTCACCCATTCACACACCGATGGCGGCGGAAACCATGCAAGGCACAAACCAGCACATCGGGAGCAATTAGGGGTTCAGTGTCTTGCTCAAGGACACTTGGACACTAACTCTGGGGGAGCCCGGGTTCGGCCACTCTACCCCTGAGCCACTGTAACACTAACTCTGGGGGAGCCCGGGTTCGGCCACTCTACCCCTGACCCACTGTGACACAGTGGAATGACTATATATCGGTTTAGCCCTGCAGCTAAACAATGATGAAACATTTAATGGCATCTTATTAGCTCTTATTTCTTTTCCCTGTAAAAGGAAACCTGCATGTAAAGTGGACTTGAATCAAGTATAAGTAAAGAGCACTTAATTTAATTTGATCTGTTGGCAAGACACCTAAGGAAGGAGTGAGCCTGCTACAGTGTCTGCTTAAGCTCTGCATGCCGTTCTAACTAAAGTTCACATTACAGATTTGACTGAAGTGGTCAGACCGGGGCAGACCGGGGCAGACCTATATGTTGCGCCTTACCCCTATATATGCCTAGACTCTTTTGCCATGATGTTTTACACATTTTAGAGTATAGTTCAAATAGCCGATCTACATGAAGCTTTTGGTATAGGCCTACTTTAAGTATACATTTTGTACTTTTACTTGTACATTTTTTGTAAAACTTGTATTTCTATATTACAGTCTTGATCATTTTAGTATACTTTTTCCAGCACTGCCAAACATGGAGTGTGAGTTCAGTCCGCTGTCACATTGAGCATGTGGAGGCCAGCCAGTGGAATGCAATCATCCAGCCAGTGGAATGCAATCAAGTGACAAGTGATCCTGAAACTTAATATGAGAATTACATGGCAATGTTGAACATTAGTGGAACTGAATAGATACTTCCATCTCAGCTGGATCACTATCACTAACTATATATCAATTGCATATGTGAGGAAAGAGAAAACACGCAAATAGGTAATTGACCCATGGAAAAATGGCCCATGCAGTGAGCAGTAGCATAAAGGTGCGTGTGTGTGTGTGTGTGTGTGTGTGAGAGAGAGAGAGAGTGAGAAAGAGGCCATACGGAATCTTCCATCTCTTATGCAGCTGGATCACTATCACTAACTATATATCAATTGCATATGTGAGGAAAGAGAAAACACGCAAATAGGTAATTGACCCATGGAAAAATGTCCCATGCAGTGAGCAGTAGCATAAAGGTGTGTGTGTGTGTGTGTGTGTGAGAGAGAGTGTGACACCGGGGCTCCACCGGGCGCGTCAGCGTCGCGTCTCCGTCACGTCACAGAATGTTCCCTTTTTAATCAATGAAGGGTGGCTCCACCGCCCGCGTTGCGTCACATCTCCGTCACCATTGAAATTGCCCTGGTTCTTTTTTTGACGCACGCGACGGAGACGCAACGCGCCCGGTGGAGCCCTGGCGTAAGAAAGAGGCCATACGGAATCTTTGTGAACTTGTAGATTGGCTATTTTCACTATAGTTGTAGTCAATAATTATAAAAGATCTATTAACATTTTTGCGTTGATTTGTTTATATTTAAGCAACTGTTTGATCATTTTCACTTATCTGGGCAGCCTTATCAGTAAGGACAGCGGGGCATCAAAATACATCAAAGCAAGGCTGGGAAAGGCTCAGACTCCGTTCCATCTGGAGGTCAAAACAATATAGCCTTAAAACGAAGATGCTCCTATACAACAGCAATGTCAAGTCTGTCCTGCTGTACGGTTCTGAGAGCTGGAGAGTGTGGTCAAGACAGACACCAGGAGAATAGAAGTGTTCCACAACAGACGTACAGTATATGTCAGATCTTTTGGCCGAATAAAATATCAAACAATGAACTGTACAAACAAACAGGGAGCCGGAGAATTACCAAGGACATTACACACAGACGCCTGAGATGGCTATAGGACATTAGCCTGGCTAATAAGCCAGACTAATATCGCACAACAGTGGAATGTGGGAGGCAATTTTCTTTTGCCAACGGCTGATTCGGTCTGGCTTATTAGCCAGGCTAATAGGACGTGTACTGAGGATGGAGCAGGACTGCATCAGCATCACAAAGGTGGCCTTAAGATGGACACCACCAGGCCAAAGAAAACCTGGGAGGCCCAAAACCACCTGGCGCAGAACTGTGACACAGTTCAACCTGTCCTGGGGAGGAGAGGCGCAACATGCTGCCAGGGATGGGATGCAATGGAGAGCGCTCATTGAAGCCTTATGTCCCATAGGGGATGAAGAGGAGCAAGTCATTTGATTAATTGACAAAGTTATCAATAGAACAATCGCTAAAAAGATAATGGATAATTGCAGCCCTCTTGCAACTATCAGCAACTGTAGCTGCATTTATTCATTTCAAAACTGTCCAAGGTATCAAAATGTATCTGTTTAAACCTCAGTGACAGTCGATGATGATTAAACTCCAACAGTGTCCGGATGAAACCCAATCCCTTGCACCTGCCAAAAGGCTACACAGAAAACGTGGGGGTCACCTTCAATTTCTTGTGTATATAGCATTTTGGCAGGAGCAGCAAAATATGAATTTCATTTTTCTCCCCAATGTTGTCACTGTGCCATTTCCCTGTCACTGCTGACCCCTGCTGTTGGTATAGGAGAGGGTGCGGACTGCAGACAACCATGTCTCCTCTCTCATATACAGTCACCGGCAGCCTCCACACTTCACACCTGACAGACAGTGAGGAGTTCTGTGTGTGAGACTGTGGAGGAACACGCTGTCCTTCCCAGTTCCCTCGTCCCTGCCGTGACATTATCATCATACCCATAATAACCAAGAAGTTAGGCGGGAACGCACAAGTGACACTTCAAGGCAGCAACACATCACTCTTCCATGGGATATAATAGACAGGTAACCAAAATAACAACTTTAGTGGGGGAACACCCCTTCCCCACTGCTAAATCCCCAAATAGTGTATTTAGAATGCTCAAACAAAAAGTGTTTTTTGCCTGGGGGGGGGGGGGGGGGGGGGGGGGGGTGTCAGAAACTGCCTGTCAGAATTTCACCCCTTCCTTATAAGTATTGGACAGTATTAATTAAGATGTTGATGTTGATTTTGTATTCATCTTCAGGGCCCCAAATCATACCCTACAAAGTAGAGTGTCTATTTAAATTAAAACACAGATGTTTTTTGTCTTATTTTGAGAGCAGCAACTGTCATAAGTTCACCCCCTCCCTAAGTATTGGACAGTAATGAGGAGGTGATGAGAAGGGCAGGGGTATAGCACCACTGTCTGTCATCATCAATGAAAGGAGAAGGAGAATGGCTGGACACGTACTCCGACTGCCAAGAGAGAGACCGCCAAGTGTGGCAATGGACTGGATGCCTGCAGGAGGTGGAAAGAGGAAGAGAGGGAGGCCAAAGAAGACATGGAGACAGACAGCGAAGGAAGACCTAAGTGAGATGGGTGTCAGCTGGCACGGAGCAAGAAGGGTCGCCAGAGACCGGAGTAAATGGAGAGGACTCGTCGCCCAATGTTCCAATAGGAACGGGAGGAACTAAGTCTAAGTAAGTAAGTAAGATGTTGATATTGACTTTGTATTCATCTTTAGGGACCCAAATCAGTGTGTCTATTTAAAACACATTTTTGTTTGTTTTTTTATAATGTTTAATTGGGTTTTTTTTCTCCAAAACACAGGTTTTTTGACAGCAGCAACTGCCTGTCATAATTCCACCCCCCTCCCTAGCTCTGTTCAATAGCCTATAATGCTTCGATCGAAGCATTATAGGCTATGGACCAGAGCTACCCCCTCCCTATCTAATATGCACTGTATATGCAGACTTGCAGAGGTAATAATAGGTTATCTGGCGCCAACTGCTGGCGGAACTGAAGAAAAAAAAGCATGCATGCACTTCACGTGAAGGGGAATTGGATTCTGACGGGAGTCAGAAAATGATAAATCGTGTGCTACCCAGGTTTGAATAGGTGATGTGATGCTGACTTTGTGCCACCAGGGGGCAGATTGAATCCATCTTTTCACACATCCAAGTGGTGGCAATCACTGGAGTGTCAGAGGTGACACATTAGAATGATTAGCGTTTAGAATGCAATGATGCATTAAGCTGGAACCATCCATCCATCCGCATCCGTGCACTCACATTTCCAGGCTTTAGAAGGCATAGGTGATGTACTGCTTGTCTGCTCTACATGCCAAGATAGTGGAGAGAATACATGCAAAGTAGTGTAACATAAAAAAATCAACAACTAGAAATGTTATCCCTTGCACTTAAAGCTGCTCTATACAGTACCTTTCATGTCCTACCGGGGATTTGAACGGTACCACTGAGCCAACAGAGCACACCTCAATTGCTCAGGGTAAATATTGAATTTTGACCAGACAGTGTCACTTGTCAACCATACCACTCAACAGAAGAGCGGGGAGTTAGATATATTGTACCTACTCTACATACAGAATGGTTCAATTAAAAATGTATCCAGTATCCACTAAGAAAACCTGCATAGTGCAGCTTTAAGTAATGTTGTTACAGACTTGGATAATGTTGAGTATGAGTAGCAATATATGCTTCTGTAACATTCTACATTATATATTTTCTTATAGAAACTCAGGGCCAGTAATAAAATCATTAGACTAGTTTACTAAGAAACATGCTGCGGTTTTCAGGCTTTTTGTGCTTGTTTTGTTTTCCATTCCTTATACTTCTAATTATTTTTTCTTGAACCGCAAACGTGAAAGCCTGCATGTAAGCAAGAGTTTCAACTCACTTTTACCTGCAATTGTGTTGTGACAATAAAGTTGATTTATTGATTGATTGGGGGGGAATTGACTGCTGCAGACACCTGCTTAGAGGGCTGTAATTAGAAGCCAGAGGTGATAATGAATAGGTCTGTGTGCATTAAAGTAACAACTTCACACCTTGGAGAGACAACTCTCAAGTATAGACGAACACACTGGCTGACACTTCATAAAGCTGCTCTTGTAATGCTCAGACATTATGAAATTGTTTAGTAACATCTGGAAATGGTTTCTAAATACAGATTGACGCTGTGTAAGCATTTATTACCTTGTATTGCATCGGTACGAGCGTATAACAATTGAAAAACAATGCACGTGCAACCACTTATGTTTGTGTTAAGGCTTCAACTGATTAATAAAACATGTTTACCCTGAGGGGATATGTGAACAACCTCTAAAGTAAAATACCGAAGCAAATAAGTGATAACATTATAATGTATAGGCTATAATTCAGGGGACATAAAGATTCAATATTTCAGATTCAGCAACTCTATAATAACCTTATGATGTTTAATATTGAAGGCATTTAACATTAATATAATTTTTCATGCATCACGTTGAGAAATATCTGGACTCTGGACTCTGAACAAGATCTGGACTTCTGGTATGGAAATCAAAAACTCAATATTCTAAGTATTAAACATTAAATAGTGCGGTGCATGCGTATGGTTTGGATTTATTACAGAGTATAATGTCTGACACATATTTTTAATTCCTGAGCCTTGTGAAGCCAATGTTCCGTATTAACTTTCTATTCTATTAGTAATGCTATTTGTACAGGGGCAAAATATGTCCACTGCAACATCCTCATCGTTAATAAAAAAAACTGTGTCATTTTACACTCTCAGAGTTAAAATAACACTGAGGATTTTGCTGTGCACCAAACTCTCAGTGCTCTGTTTATTCTGAGCACACTGTGAGACAAATTCCTGACAGCACTTTGATGATATGGCGATAAAACTACCCAATGGGTCGTGGATGTATTGCCAATGGTGAACAACAGTCACAGTAACTAAGTACATTTACTAAAGTAGTGTACACATTTTGAGGCACTTTTGCACGAGCATTTCCGTTTTATAATACTTCATGGGCCTACTTCTATACGCCACTACATCTCTAAAGGCAAATATTGTGTCTTTTACTCCACGACAATCATTTGAAAGTAAAGTAGAAAGTAAGCCCTATTTTATACTTCTTGTGTGAAATGGGATATTCTGCACAACGTGTACTTTTACACTTGGTACTTTAAATATATTTGATTATATTCTGATGCCAATACTTTGATACTTTTACGCAAAATGTATTTTCTTTTTTTAACCCATTTTGCGCGGGAACCCCTTTTGGTGTTTTAAGCATTACGTTATTAGCTATTGAAAAATAGCCTATCTACAAGCTTGTAGGTCTGCTATTTTTGAAAAATCGTGAAAATGCAGCACAGATCTTTGAAAATTGAACATATATTCTTTCAGAAGACTTTGTTTTTTATTTTGACGTCAGGCCTAAATGGGTTAAATACCGGACTTTTACTTATAACACAGAGTATTTCTACATTGGGGTATAAGAGCTTCTTTTTTACTTAAGTGGAAAACCAGAATACTCCTTCCACCACTGGATGTTGCTAAGTCATCCATCCCCCTGCCTGCCTCAGCAATATCGCAGCGCGTGTGAGATTCCAAACTCCCTGCTGGCTGGCTGGCTGGCTGGCTGGCCGCTGCGATAGCGTTCCATGGAGGATTGTGAACGGCTGATGTGATTCGTGGAGACAGAGGAGGGCGAGCGGGCGGACACACGGGCTGCACTGTACCCTGTAACAGCTTCCAGACTCTGTCATGGTCGCGCAGCATCTCCAAACCCCAGCGCTCCAACCATATTGATTCAATGTGTGGTGGTGGTGTGTCAGTGTCAGGGCCCTGCAAGACTCCAGGGGCCAACAAACAGGATCCAGAGAGGTCTCTCTCTCTCTCTCTCTCTCTCTCTCTCTCTCTCTCTCTGTGGTTCCAGCCGTTTTGGAGGTCTGAATCTTGATTATTTTGATAGGTATTGTTTAAACCCATTTTGACCTGAGATCAGATTCTAAAAACGTCTTCTACATCCTGACAGTTTTCTGAAAAAGCTATGTTTCTATATAGCCGTTCTTCGACTTTTCAAAAACAGCAGACCTACGAGCTCGTATAGCGCGCCACTCTATGAGCTTGTAGATCTGCTATTTTTCAATAGCTAAAGCATAACACAATGCTTAACACCAAAAGGGGTTCCCGCCCCTAAATGGGTTAAGCTTTGACTATTTAAAAATGCATTTCTGATGCAACGGGCGGTATATTTTGCCGAAGACACAGGAGACAGAATGGATGACGTACCGTACGTCAACAGGACATGAGTTTGGACCCGACGCCACGGCGTTCCATCATGTCGCAAATCACTACGTAGTGTGACCGCGCAGTTGTTAATCATGTTTATTATTCTAAAGGAATTGGGTGGGGGGGGGGATTATTAGGTGGAATAAATGTCTAAACCTATACTGCCATGACTAAACTAAATGAAATGCTTCAAGGACAGCAAACTATACTGTAGAATAGATCAGTGGTTCTGAAACTTTGTTGGCTTCAGTACCCCCGTTTCCCTGATTTGTGAACCCAAGAACCTCCTCTACGACGTGACTACATTATAAACTGCAAGAGAAAACCATAGCTACCCATTTTTAGACGACTATATTGCTTAGTGGGTAGTGTATGATTCTACGAAGACATGATAACAGAGCTTTTAAAGAATATACTATTGGAAACAAAGTCTTATGCACACCTCAGATACGGATGCGTTGGCATGAGAGATCAATGTATTGAAATAATGCACAAAATGTACACAATGACCCGCACACCATCTGCACTTCACAGACCTTCTTCAGGCATCTGAAGGTTCATATTGCAGACGGTGTGCGGGTCATTGTGTACATTTTGTGCATTTTTTTAATACGAATAATATACTATTACAATTTTTTTTTTTTTTGTGAAAGTTGAAATGAGTGCCTCCGGAGTCTGGAGCAGCACTATGGCCAAACATCTCAGAAAGCAAGGTTTGATGTCAATATGTTAAAAAAATGTACAAATACTTTTCCATTCAGTAACAGTTACGTTACAGTTACGTTTTTTTGGTTGGTCTTGGTTTAACAATACAGATTAGCGACTTCACTTCACTTCACGCAAACTTTTGTCAAGGTTATATCATTTAACACTAGAGTAAAATAAATCATGTGTCCATTTCCCACTTTCTCTCACATACTAGTACCTCCATGTGACGCACCCCCCTAGGGTTACAATTACTACCATTAAACACTGCTGTAGACAATTAATAGGACATGCCTAATTAAAAAGAAGAAGAAAAAAAAAAGTCAGGAAAACTATGGGACATTCTTCTCTGCAGCATTGTAATGCTTAAATAAAGATTATGCGTCCTGGCAATACAGACAAAACCCTCCCCCCCAGGGCCCTTTGCATACTACCCCCCCCCCCCCCCCCCCCCCCCCCGCACCGCACCGCCCAGCAGTAAATGTTGATGTTGTCCCCCAGCATCTACAGCCTCCATATAAAGTCTATACAGTAGAAAAGAGACAGTTTAGAGCACCTCAATTCAGTGTCATTGAAAAGGCTGCATGGGGACAACACAACACAACACTGCACCCGCGCTGTTGGGAGCTTCTGCCGTTCTTTGGAATAGCCAACGTATAATTGGATAAAGTGGTTACAGTGCTTGTGTGATTCTAGTTGTTTTTAGATGAATTGGCATCGCTTCGATTAATCAATCAGACTGATTAATTAATCGGTCTCTCTTTACAGATAAACAAGCCCAAAGTAACGGCTTCAACAGATCTACAAGCTCACAATATTAAATATGAAAGGTATTCAAGTTAAATCTGGCTTGCCTAAGCCTGCAGTGTTACATGAATGTTTCCGAATGGACAATATTATTATATTTTTTTAATACAGAATGGGACCATATCGACATCGGTAATGTCGGTTATCAGCCATAACAGCAATTAATTATATCGGATATCGACATCGGCCAAAATGTCTCATCGGCATATGCCTACCTGGAACCAATCCAGGGGCCCCTGGGTGTCCCTGGACCCCACTTTGAGAGCCAATAGCCTACATGCGGCATAGATACACAGATATTGCACGGAAACTAATTTTACCCACTTTCTTTGTTACCTTGTAAAAAGGCTGTGATGAGACAATGGAGCACCGAAGTCTGACGTCAATATCGGTAGAGGGCGCAAATCCACGGCTTCATGTACTTTTTATTTGTATTATAATAATCCCCATAGGGGGATTTTAGATTGCCTCATATAAGAACTGTGTTTGAAATTAAACAAATCATCCACTCATTATGGATATGAAGAATCAACTGACTGAGGGAAAACGCTATTGTTACTGCTACTGAATTATAGTTACATTTTCGCTAGAAACTGAATCAAATATGAGTGACTGACGGTCGCAAACGATACAGAGACACCTCCCTGACAATAACGCAGTGACAGCTTGTTCATTTTTGGACCACAATGCTTATATGAGATGATTTGATTTTAAGATGAGCCCATGTTATTCTCCGTAGAGAAATGACTTCCGTGAACCAGGCAGCAGAACCAGGAGGATGCATGAGCGAGTGACGTCAGGATATATAGCTGACTACACACTTGTTACAAAGGATAGGGGTTTCTGATCCAAACACTGGTTTGATGTCACATTCTGAATCCAGCGTGGGATGACGATGCGTGACGTCATCACATGACAAAGCCTATTCTAACACATTTAAGGTGCTTTTAAACTTTTGACAGAGGAACCGATACAAGAGCGGTTGGACGCTGCACAGGTACTACCGAACTACTACCAAACTACTGTTACCGTCAGCCAACAGACTTTCATCACACAGGATGAGCAGCGCCGAGCATCCCAAGGCGACCGCCGTCGTCCCTCACGTCACGGCGGAGGAGGTCATCGCGACGGGGAAGTGGGTCAAGTTGGAGAAGACGACGTACGTGGACGCCGCGGGAAGCACGAGAACCTGGGAGACCGTGAAGAGGACGACCAGAGCCGCCGGCGCGGAGGCCGACGGCGTGGAGGTAATCGCCCTGCTGAGACGGAGCCTCCGTGAAGACTGCGTCGTCACGGTGAAGCAGTTCCGGCCTCCCCTGGGCCGCCACACCCTGGAGTTTCCCGCGGGGCTGATCGACGAGGGGGAGAGCGCGAGCGCGGCCGCGCTCCGGGAGCTCAGGGAGGAGACGGGCTACAGGGGAGAGGTGGCGGGGGTCGCCCCGGTGACCTGCCTGGACCCCGGCCTCTCCAACGGCACCACGCAGGTCGTCACGGTCAGCGTCGACGGAGACGCTCCCGAGAACGTGGAGCCCGCGCAGCAGCTCGGCGACGGGGAGTTCGTCGAAGTCGTCCTCGTACCCCTCGGCGAGTTCCAGCGGAAGATCGACGAGCTGCTCAAGACAGAGCAGATAGTGGTGGATTCTAAGGTTTACGTCTTTGCCATGGGTATGGTCCAGCAGGCATCCTTCAGACCCAATGAGCTCACCGAACAGTGAGAAGATTCTGGGCTCTATTTCCGTCCGTGCTAAACCCCTTATCCCTAAACTTCTTTGCCCTTACTTACGCCACAATGCCGTGATTAGCGTAACCTCCAAAGGGCCCAAGGGCAACGTCCCGTCATCGATGATGACTAAAGTCTGCTGTTGCATTGTGGGCGACCGTATCATCGTCTTTGATACGGGCCATTATTCTGAGCTGTATGTCTTAGATTTGAATCCTAGACTGAAGACGTTATGCAAGCTATAGCAGTTATCCAGTACAGTCTGACCTAGATGACTTCTAGTATTGCAGTATGTACAGTTTGTGTACAGTAGGTTACGTTGTATCCTGTATACAGTATGTGTCGTGAGCTTGTAGATCTGCTATTTTCACTACCTTTGTGTGACACCGACACACTTATAATAAGTATGATGATGAAGTAGGGCATTCATTTACGAAATAAATATTTGAAACATGGAGGGAGATACATGGTTTCAGTCCAACGGCGGCTATGAATACAACATATAGTCCTAGATGCATTGTACAGTATGTAGGCCATCTATTTGTCCACTACAAATGGGTCAGATTTGTCTAGAGAAGAGAAAACACAAAGGAGAAAAACGTATAGAGAGAAGTATATAATGTTTTAGCACCTGTATGTCCCTGGTTTTAGCCAATTGGAAATTGAAAAACAGCAGCTTCAGACAGAGTAACTGTTGCTGAATAAGCATGGAAGTTCCCGCTAGTATAGTGAGAACCAGTGATCGTAACTATAAGCAATTGTAAAGTTGCTTACAGACAATGTGGCGTCTGTAAGCTGGTCTTCTGCAATGGTGGAAAAAGTCAATTGTTTTACTCAAGTAAAAGTACCAATACTGCAATTTAGAACTACTTCGTTACAAGTAAAAGTACGGAATTGAAAATGTACTTGAGTAAAAGTACAAAAGTAGTACAGCTATCGCCAGTAGTCGCCGGGTCCCATTCGTCTGGCTGTCGCCCGCTGTTAAAACGTACTGTACGTGTACAAATGGACTAGCCTGGTTAATAAACCAGACTAATATCGCACGGACCGCGGGATATTAGTCTGGGGAGGCTCAGCTTGGATTTAATTTCCAGGGCGGCGGGTTGAAACATTTTCTCTTTGACGCAATTGGTCAGAGCTACTGTCAGTCAAAGGTCTCAAGCATTGAAAGTCACTGTACCAAAGCCCGCCCATATTGCATACCGTGTCCCGATTGGCCGCCCCATTTCTCTGGTGTAGGAAATGGGCATACAATTGAGCCTCTCCAGACCGTAATCCGCCGGCAGGCAATTTTTTTTTGCCAACGGCTGATTCGGTCTGGTTTATTAACCAGGCTACAAATGGACACCAACGGCTCCATTTGGTTCCATGTGGACACTCTCAGAGTTAAATTAACATTGATTTTACAATATAAATTGGGGTCTCAATTTGGGAACCACTGCAGTATAGGCTATATTCATACTGTATATGTAATCATGCTAAATCACGGCATTGTGACGTATAAATGCTGGCGAGAGAGAGAGAGAGAGAGAGTGACAGACAGCTGTTAAAACATAAGACCAGTGCGCAATGAGGATCAATAACTCATCGCCCGTTGCTAATCAGCGCCGGTCCAACAACCGTTAGTCACGCGCCACAAACTGTCCGCCCCATTTAATCAAAGAGGGGACAGTAAACCGCTGGAGCAATATGTCACGCGGTCTGTTAAGAAATGGACAGGGCTAATTAGCCAAATGAAGGCAGAAGAAGCAAGGACGGCCAGCGGTAGGGCTCGTGGAACTGTTCCGAGACGACGTGTTGCCTCTTAATTTGTTGCAACGGCGAACTGTGTTTGTTCTCCAATCTCCCTTGGTGTGAGAGAGTGCTGCCATAGTAGTAGCGGCCCGATGATATATAGAATAACAAAGTGTGTTTGTTCAGGGGAGTGTGAGAGCGGTTCTCGTTTTCCTTTCGGTGTTTTCATATTCTCGACCTCTGTGAACTCTCAGCGGTTCAAAGACATCTCTCAGAGACCCGTTGCTTGGTGGTGCCATTTTATCACGACTCTGAGATGCAACCAGTCCATAAAAAGGAACATATACGTTAAAGAGGGAGGGGGGGGTTATGCCTTTTATCGATAGGACATGCAGGAAATGGGGAGAGCAGCAAAGGTCGTCGGGAGCGGGATTCGATGTTGGAACCCGCGACAGATACACTGCCAGGCTGGCATTGCAGCATAGGGTGCTCGGACCCCCACGCCGACGGCACAAATCTTTGATGTTGAAATATGTATTAGGAGGATTAAAAAAGCGTTGCTTTCGGAACTCGTGGCGTGCATTGATGACGTTAAACCACCCCCCTCTCGTGTAATATTGCAATTATACAACAGTTACCCTTAAAACTAAGAAAATCGTAGTGACTACCAAAAACATGACCACAAATACCAAGAAACAGATACCAACTAATACC
Organism: Protomyctophum bolini; assembly: GCF_963924005.1. NCBI lineage: Eukaryota > Metazoa > Chordata > Actinopteri > Myctophiformes > Myctophidae > Protomyctophum > Protomyctophum bolini. The sequence goes on along the minus strand of NC_137868.1, from coordinate 41,647,613 downwards.
AAGAAACTAGCTATAGCCTAGCCACTGAGTTTGCTACGCTCTGGGAAAACAGAGCAGCTGAATTATTTGTTTTGATTAGGTGTGGAGTGGTGCTCGTTTGAACCACGGCTAGAAGGCTGTTTCAACCAATCAGATTGCTTCCTCGAAACGACCTGTTGTTGTCTACAATTAGTTTCTAATTATTATTATTTCAAAACATTTTCAATAAACATTCCCAAAAAAGCAAAGTTGGTCATGAATTTAAAAACAAATACAAGATTTATTTTCTCAGTCATTTCATGAAGAAATGAAAGAAAAATCCAAGAAATAAGAAATCAAATGTTAAGAAGTAGTGAAAATAGCTGATCTACAAGGCAGCTCACAACACAGCACGGAGGGACACATTGCAAGCTTGTAGATCTGCAATTTTCACTAGTTTGGGTCACGGGCAAACGTCTAATTTCTCTTTTGGGTCTCGAGCTAAAAAGGTTTGTCTGCTCTACGGTAGCCTAATATATATATAAGTTTATATATATTTATATATATTTAAGTATAAGTTTATATGCAGGGGACTGACTTGGGATAAGTGATGTATGCAAATCCATGCATACAGGTTAAAGTTCTTAAACAAAGCCAATAGCTCAGGTAAATGTAATTGGAACTCATTCAAGACATGTACAGTACTTGGGCACGGATTTATATGATTAACTGAAAAACACCAGGCTGCTGCGCAATAAATCAGATCCTATAACAGGACAATATCACTCAGTCACAGACTATTTGGCTGTGACGGCATGACATTGGCATAGAAGCAAAATGAAACATTTCATTTCATTTACGTCACCTCCGGTCACGTTGACAGTTGACACAATTAAAATATAAATGTGAGATGCATAACATTAGACAAAGTTACTTTTTTTCCTCCAGCTATAACATTTAAAAGTAAGTAAGTCAGAGAGGCTTATTGTCGGTATCAGCCAGGTTGCGGGAGTCTTGTCTATCCGCTGTCTATGCGCTAAACCCCTGGGAGATGGAGCGCCACACCTACCATCACCTCCTAGTATTTAAAGCACGACTTCAGGCCGAGCTCCTCATACGCTGAGTTGGCGGTGGCCCGGAATCCAACTTGTAATGAATTGCATTTTTATAGCGCTTTTCCAAGTGCTCAAAGCGCTTTACAATGGTTCATTCATTCAAACACTGGGAGGTGAAGCGGCGAACAGTCGATGCCAGCGTCCTCACTTTCCACATTCACACACCAACGGTGGCAAGCTAGCACCGACCGACTCATTGGGGGCAATGTAGGGTTCAGTGTCTTGCCCAAGGACACTTCGACATGTGGGACAGGAGGAGCCGGGATTCGAACCGCCGACCCAGGGATCATTGGACGACCTGCTGCTATGAAATAACGAAATCATTATTAAAATGATAAGCCACCTGCATCACTATCAGAGCATCATGGCTCAGCATATCCGTGATATTTCACCATGTTGGTGGAGAGGCCGGGTTGGTTCACATAAGAAAAAGAAGAAGAGCCATTAATACGTCACTCTGGGCAGTTAGGGTCTAAATGTCAGGTTCACGGTCACCATGACACATAGCCTATGGGCCAAACCCCAGGGTCAAACTAGCAACCTTCTGACAGACGCCGGCCTCTATACACACTGTACGAGCCGATCCCATCTCCATCTGCAGCCTGCATCGCAAGGACTTTTTTTTTCTCGGTGATATCCTTTTAAACAAAGTGTTAGACTGTACTCTGTACTGTCTACATTTCTGACTAATGAAGTATCAATCAATCCTGCTTCTTTAGAAATTCTCAGTAAATGTGACTGACACACACATACACACTGAGTAATGCCATTATACATGTACAGTACATGAATGAAGGCTATAACAACAAAGTCTGCTTTATTTTTGACATTTCAATTTTGAAATTGCACCATAAATCAAGTGCGGCGTCGCCGAAAAGTTTCCGCCCCATAAAATGGCGTAAAAAAAAAAACCCCGTTTGAGAGCGCCTCATCCCTCTGTCCGGCTATGTATAACGTTCACCTAAACGAGCTCTCATCTCTCATGTCTCTCCAGGTCCTCTACTCGACTAGAACACCCCCCCCCCTCTCTCCTATTTTGGCATGCCTGTGCCAGGTATTTGTTCAAATTCCTCACATCCCGTAGGGATAGGTATGTCCTCCCCCCCCCCCCCCCCCTCTCCCCCTCTCTACTCTTTACTGCCTGTCTCTGTCTGTGTGTATGTATGCCAACACATGTATGAAGCAGAGAGCGTGTGCACCCTCGGTGTGTCGCTATACATGAAACTGTGTTTATTAGCCACTCCTATCCAGAGCGACAAACGGAGGGAGAAAAAAAAAACGAAGCAAATGTGCACATTAAACCACTTTCAACCTGGCGTGTCATTATAGACAAAACAACGGATACCTTTTTTTTTTATTGTACAAGAATTTCTGAAATGTAAAAAAAATAGCAATATTTTATACTTAGTCATGGTGTCGCATCTACAGAAGAAACGGACTTCTGACTAATTGTCCACTTGTCAGAATGTGAAGCCAGGCATGTTGACTGTTGAGTACACCAAGGTTTTGTGTTAGAAATGTTGAGTATGGGTCTCCAGCATGTAGAAACTGCCAGATGCTAAGTTGCATATGTTGAGCAAAACATAATATGCAACTTAGCATCTGGCAGTTTCTACATGCTGGAGACCCATATTACTCAACATTTCTAACATAAAACCGTGGTGTACTCAACATGTCCGGGTTCACAATGGGGCTCTATGGGCTGGCAACGGAGACTATAACTCCATTGGATCCTCAAACTCGTTTAAACCACGTAACTTATTTTTTTATTTTATCTGACATACTTAAAAGCAATAGCAATAGCAAAAGCAATAGCAAAAGCGAATTGCCCACCGGCCACGTGACAGCGTGATATAAGTCTGGCTTATTAGGCAGGCTATAAAGTCACCATACCAACTTTGATGAGGCAGTATTGTGTTGTTTTAAAAACATAAATACATAATTGTTTTTTGAGCGGTGCAATAGTTGTGTGTCTGTCTGTCCCGTTTGAGTATATGAACAGCTGCAAACTGACCACTATAACTATAGCACAGTACAGTACAGTACAGTACAGTACAGTACAGTACAGTACAGTACAGTACAGTACAGTACAGTACAGTACAGTACAGCACAGTACAGAGTACAGCACACACACACACACACACACACACACACACACACACACACATAGCCTGCACGAGTTCACACCGGTGTGAATTATTTCATTTCATTTTTATTATTTTGTTTCAGCCCGACAGTTGAAAGTTCAGCTGACCGACATCCAGCACCAGCAGTGCATGAGATATATACATGGACCAGCGCCACAGCGTTCCATACGATATTCCTACAATACCAGAGATCAGATCACTAATTAAATGCTAGCACGAAAGCGTGCGGTCAAACAGCCAAAATGTCTGGCTGGCTGCATGTCACTATACTAAAGCAATTGTATAATGTATAACCTCTCAGCTGCTCAAGAGTGCAGAGTTAGCATACCCGCAGGCAACATGTGGGTTTCCAGTTTGCACGGCCAAAACCAACTATAGCGCCTTACAAGCAACCCCTAAAGTCTCTTTTGATAACTCTTGAAAAGAGCCACTGGACTTGTGACCTCACGGCATCGCTACTGCAGCGCTAGAAGCCAGGCCCACTTATTAGCGTATATATATACACCGCATTTGAACTTTTCCTCTGACATGGAGAAATGTTGTTGCAGGGAGCACACTGAACGCTAATACTTAATCACGGCAATAAATTCAAGACATCAAAATCGCCATATAAAGTCATGCGCGTGAGTCGTGGTGTGAGATGCCGCCGGGCCAAACGTGTTAGGGGGGAGCTTCGGTGGGGACATGGTATTGACTTTGGGTCGGAAGACGAGGTGTACGTTAGTTTATGGCAGCGGCTTTATGAAATGACAGCAAAGTAACCACATCTATGCTGGTGTGTCAGCGTGCCTGAGTGTCTGCCAGGCCGGGGCCAGAAGCTCTGAGCTCTCATGACTCATCCTCTGTTCTTCCTGGAAGGAAGGGGCCCGTCCAGCGAGGCCATGGTGCATGCATTTGGTCTTTAGAAAAGGTTTGGAGAAGCATTCATGGAATACGATCCACGTCGGAGAGGGAAGAAATGTTATTAAGTAAAGCTCATTGCTATACTACGCGTCAAATCTGCCAGATTCATTTAGCGGGTGCCACTTATTGTGGGTTTTGTCTTGCCTGACATACTTTGTGAATGTGTTTAGCCCATAATACTGCTCTGTGTTGTGTTTGAATAAATATGTGATTTCACTGCAGTACTAGTTGTCCATGCTATGATTTTGTATTCAACTATTCAGGGGCATTCAGTACCCAAAGACCAGATACTTAAAGAAGAATTATCATCAAAAATACATACAATTAAATATACATACAATTCATATAATATCCGATTTACAAGACAACTAATAGCAAAAACAACATGGAACCTGTGATAACTCAAACCAATGGTTATAATTAGGTCCAGCTGCTGTTCTGCTTCATAAATGACAATAGAGCTAATGGGCTTAAGGCTTGCCGTTGTGGGGATCTTTGATTATAGGGTATATCTCCTTGCCAACACATAGCAGGCACCTATAATTGAATAAGTGATGGAGAATAAAGGGTCAGAGAATAAAAGATCAGTGTGGATTCCCAAAGGGAATCAAAGGAGGAACAATAAAGGAGATCACTGACTGTAGCTCGGCGCATCCTAACAAAAAGAGACATTTCTTCACACATAAAGAAGATGATGATGGCTAAATGGTGAAATGTCACTTTCTGTTTGGATGTGGCAATACGTTTGCAATTAAGGGACCTACAGTGTGCCGATCGTCTTTGTTGCTTCTACGATTGTCTCCATTTGATCCAGCAGCACCTGCCTCGTCAAAGTCAACAGATGCTCTTTTAAAGTGACAACATCTGATTCACATTCATATACACACCTCCTCCTCCTCCACCACCACCCCGGAGAGCTTCCCAGTAAAACCACACTCTTCAGCTGCTCCTCGGGTCTGAGGCAATACAATTATATGAATATATGCATTTAGCAGACACGCATATCCAGATTGATTTACATACAGTAGAATGCAGAGAGGCAGAGTGTGGTGCCTTTAGAGACTTAGGATCCCGTAAACCTAGAACCTAGCTTCGTTACAAATGAACCTAGCATCTGTTTAAATAGCATTGCGATCTAGATTACATTCTCAACATTGTGGTCAAGAAAATAAAACCAAAGTAACACAAACATGAGCACGAGTGACCAAGACACGTCTGCATGATATCCATATCTTGGTAATTCACTAGCAGTGGTTTTCAACCCTTTTCATATCAAGGGCCATTGTTTATTAGGCATTTGAGCCACGGACCACCATTTGACTCAATATTTTTGTTATCGACTTCTTGTAAATTAAGTCATGCATGATGTTTAACAATAATTTAACTCTTGAGAGTGTAAAATGAAACGAGTTAAAGATCTATAAGGGGGGTGCAGTACTTAGTTTAGACAGTTTTTGGTTTAGACTAGTCATTGGTTAGACCAGTCACTAGTCCTACAACTACAACCTATCTCAAACCGTCACCCTAAACCTAACCTCCCACGGGGCAGCACACCTAAACCTATAACCTTAACCCATGTCTAACCAATGACTATAGTCTAAACTAAGTATGCACCCCCTATAAGGGTCCATTTGGTTACCGACCTTCCATCATTTAGCTGGGGATTACCTGGAACCCCCTCAGGAACCACTCACTGGTTGAAAACCGCACTGCACTATAGCATCCATCAAGGCAGATGTCAGGAAGGGGGTACAGGGTGAGGTGAGTCTTAATTTGCTCACGTCTTCCAACAGGGTTTGCTCAGTCGTTGAGGGAAGAGAGGGCCTTTTTCCATTACATTTACACACCTTTCCCAGCGTGGCATTTGAACCTGTGCAGGCCACTTCACCTTACTTTTATCAATATAATACAGTAGGCTACCACACAGTATAAATAAATAGTATGAGCCATCCATAAAATAGGACATTAATAAGGTTGGCTTCCCAGCTGGTGCTAATATTCCATAAATTAACTACAGTATGAATGATGTCTTGATGTGTTGATGTCTACATTGTCTAGAGTCAGTGTTTTGTCTAGACTCAGTTGCTAAATACAGTACAACGCAGAAGTGCGTATAGTATTAATACAATGGATGATTTGCATTGCAAAACGATACAATATTTTGAGTTTTCATTTCGATATACTTTGATTCTTGAAATTAAAATAGATGCAGTTACCATTGTTACACCCCTAATATATATACTGTAGATGCTTTGTATATACTGTAGACCTTAATGTGTATAGCTGCCCATATCTCCGACTTACAGCTATCGACATGTGTGCCAAAATATGATGCTCAGTCACCATTTATGGTCAATCATCTGCTTTGGAATTTGTGGAAAATATTGTTCCAGTATATGGTTGCACAATATGACATGTTCTCCTGGCTCGCAAAGTATTGAACCCCCCCCCCCCCCCCCCCCCCCCCATTACTGAGTCATCAAGTTTCAGATTCCAAATTTCACAAGCATGGTCAAGGTTATCCAATATCCACTTAAGCTCGTCTGCACTGCACTTTGTCATATGAAAAGTAATGAGAATAATAGGCTACCATATTTTAAAGCGGGGTGGCAAAAGAAAGCATTGAAATTGAATTATTGAGCAATTAGGCTATATGCCATATAAGAGGTTCTGGGATTCTGCTGTCACTGCCATAATTGGGTATAATGGAAAATGTACATGTGTTCTTATTAAACCAGGCCTAAAAGATGGAAGAAAAATGCAATAAAAGATAATATGCCTACAAAGAGAGATCAAGGCTGAAAGAATGTTCAACAAATTAGCCATATACTTTCAACCTGACATTATAGGCATGATATATTTTTTTTATAAATGTATACAAAAAAAAGAAGAAAAAAAGAAAAGAAAAGTAAAAAATTGCATATTGTAGAAGCTTGTTCATCTATTGAGGTAGTATAGTAGGCTAAAATAATTGAATTGAAAATTGAATTATCTGCCCAATTCAGGCTAGGCCCAAAAAGACCCTCACTCACTCCCCCATCCATCATCCAACCACCCACCCACTCCAACCCCCTGCACCCCCCTCGCACTCACACACGGCACGGCACTCCCCTAGGCTAGCTCGCAGACACATCAAACACAGTCAGTCACAGAGGAGACAGACAGACAGACAGGACATACACCAGTCAGCAGCAGCAGGAGAAGGAGACCACAGAGAGAAGTTTTTGACTCACGTGTTCCTCGATCTGTTCGTGAAGAACATTCGTCTCTTCATTTTATCCTCTCACGCACGGACGGAGACCACTGGGTATTCTTCAAAGAAGAGAAGACGAGGATAATTCACCATGGAGATTATATCATCCCCAAAAATCCACGGAATATGATTTTCAGTTTCACAGCGCCTGGAATTAGGTAGGCACAGAGAGAATGTATTGTTGTTAATTACACACTAATCCTTGTATCATTTTATAAAAGTTTACAATTAACGAATGCAATCTATCTATATTACTACAGTCCTATATATTATCAAACTTGTTGCCGGTCTGCATGCAGGAATTAATACGATGTTTACATGCATGCAAGCAGCGACTTATACAAATTATAGCCAAAGTTTTGTTAAATAGGGGTAGGTTATCAATTTGTGTCATTTATTGTTTGTCATCACCAGTGATTTTCAAGTTACAGCCCAGATTACAACAATAATTCACCAAGAGTAGTCTATTGTCTAAGAATTCTAAAATAAACCTAAAAGGCTAAAACTTTTTTTTATTATTAGACCATTTATAACCATGCATGTATACAGTAGCCTATACGTTTAACACCAGGCTATTTGACTTTAAAGCATGGAGCTGTTAATTGCGAATTGCGTCTGGTGATCGTCTGTCTGTCTCCAATAAAGGATCTGAAAGATTGTGATGAAAACACAACAAATGTGATTTGACAACAGAAATGATGTGTGGTGTTATTTAAACGTCTGGGGCCGCTCCACCGTGGGGGTTCGGCTCTCCTTGCACAGTTCAACAGTAGCTCTTAACCTCGCGGCTGACCGGGTCAAACGCCCCCCGTGTCGGCTTTGATGTGTACATTTCTTCTGCAAATTTAGCTTCTTTGAAGAAGAAGAAAAACGTTGTGCAGGTATCCAAATTAACAAAGTTAAAATAGCCTTTAGGTCTTCTGCTTTCTCCTCTTACGTTCGGGCATGTGGTCACTGTGGTGGTGTGAAAAGTAAAGTGCGAATTAGTTCAATTACCCTATTAAATTAGGCCTATTGTGTACAGGCTGTAAAGTGCCTGCCAAGACGGGTCTTTCAAGCCGATTTAGCTTGACTTAAGGTCCCCATGCAGCAAGTTAAAGGAATTTGATGACCCAGTGAGGAATATGTTGTTATGTGTCCAAAGCCATGGCACCGATGCGCAAAAGCACACAACACACGTCTACACATACAAGTCAAAACATGGAGCCTAAATAAGGCTATAGGCTAGAACTTAAGTATTAGCCGCAGAATACCCAACTGTTTGCAAAACAAGCTTTGTTATTTTAAGCCCCTAAATAACAATGATTTTTTTTGTTGATGGTTACAGGTTATAATTTATCATATGAATCACTTTTCTTCTGCAGTGATAGTGTTGTTGAGCAACAAACAGCCGCGGCCCATGCATCATGCCTTCGGGGGGGCAGGTGGCTGGCGGGGGGTCTGGATTTACAACCGTGTGCTGAAAATGCAATTATTAAACAACCAAAAAAAAAAAAAAACATGCATGCAGGACTCCCTGACCTGACAGGCTGAAAAACGACAGGGCCATGCATGTATAATATGATGAGCCTATACTGTTTACATTTGATTTGTATCATGATACAATACTTAGTTTAGACTAGTTAGTACTTACTTAGTTAGACTTGGGTTAGGTTTAGGTGTGCTGCCCCGTGGGAAGTGGGTTAGGGTGAGGGTTTTGAGATAGGTTGTAGTTGTAGCACTGTGGCTGGTCTAACCAATGACTAGTCTAAACCAAGTACTGTCTAAACTAAGTACTGCACCCGTAATTACCACACAGTACACACACATTCCACTTATATTTAACTATACATATAGGCTATCTTTGGCTATAGCCTAATAAGAGACTAAGCAGTAATCATTTTATTGAGTGCAAAAAACTCCCATATCTGCTGGGCGAAGTACAACAATGTGCAAACACAGCAGCAAGATTTGTGAGTTGCTGTGATAGGAGAAGGATATCAAATGGAGCACAACCACCCTAAAAACGAATCATTGTTTATATTCCTGCACTGTACCTGCATCGAGTGATCTCGGTACATAGAAATTGATCTATTGAAGATTCTGACTTTCAAATGTACATCATTTTAGTTTTGATTGTATTGCTGTATTTGTTGTATTGTTCTTTCTGCTTTGGTATGTTTTCTCATGCCAATAAAGCCCTTTGAATTGAATTGAATTGAATTGAGTGCACTTGCCATGCTAATCAATTTCCCCATTTTCTCTCTTCTATTCCTCCCCTCTATTCCTGACCTTTCCCAATTCCCAAACCCCTTCTGTCTCTTCTAAAAAACGACATGCCATCATGTCGACAGTCGTCTGTCTTTTAACCACTGGCCAATATACACACACATTTCTCCTATATATATTCCCCAACCCATATTCTGTCTCCATGGAGGCCACAGGCTCCGTCGTGCCTCCGTCCACCTCTCCGTACATCACGTTCCCGTTCGTCCCTTTCATGAGCGTGAACTCGTCCGCCGCCGCCCCCTCGTCCGCCATGCCCTCCATGTCCCCGTCCGGCAGCTCCGTGTCCACGCCGCTGTTCTGCTGCGTCCTGTCTCTCCTCACCCTGCTGGGCGTGACGGGGAACCTGTACACCCTCGTCCTGCTCGTCCGGCGCAGGAGGACCAAGAGGAGGCGCGGTGGCGGCGGGACGGGGTCCGGCGGCGGCGGCGTCACCTGCTGCTCCCTGAGCCTCCCCGTGCCGTCCTGCCTCGCCAACAAGTCCTCCTTCTCCTCGTCCCCCGTGTCCTCGTCCCCCCCCCACGCCTCCTCCTCCTCCTACCTGCACATGCAGGTGCTCAGCCTGGCGCTGGCCGACCTCCTCTACCTGCTCACGGCGCCGTTCATCGTCGCGGACAGCCTGGGCAGCGGCTGGGCCTTCGGCGAGCTGGGCTGCCGCCTGCTGCTCAGCCTGGACCTGCTCACCATGCACGCCTCCATCTTCACGCTCACCGCCATGAGCCTGGACCGCTACCGCGCCGTGGCCGACCCGCTGCACGCCACGGCGGCGTCGCGGCGCTCGGGGCTGCTGCGCATCGGCCTGGCGTGGGGGCTGGCCGTGGCGCTCAGCCTGCCCATGATGATCACGCTGCACCTGCTGGTGGACCGCCAGGGCACGCTGTGCGTGCCCGCCTGGGACGAGCAGAGCTCCAAGGTACGGCTTTTATATAGGGGGTGTGACGATGTTAGTGACCGCATCGAAAAATTAGATTTTTTTTTCAAGAATCGAAGTATATCAAAATGTAAACGTCAACATTGACTTTGTATCAATGTTGTTTTTGGCAGCAAATTTTTATTTTAGTTTTAGTCATAGTCTCTTGAATAGTTTGAATAGTCACATTTTAGTCACCTGGAATGTCTTAGTGTCTAGTTTTTATTTGTTGCCGAAATTGTTAGTATAATTTAGTCTTGGTTTTAGTCATCATAGCTTAGTTTTGATTTAGAGTCCATTTAGTTTTCGTCAGTGGAAAAAGGTAATCGATGAACATTTTTCGTCTTAGTTTTAGTCGACGAAAACACGAGAATCGAAGTATATCGAAATGTAAACGTCAACATTGACTTTGTATCGTACTGTGCACTGTGCAGGCTTCAGTTTACATATACTATTGGTCCGACTGTCATTAAACCGACAACCTATATACCTCAAACCCTGACCAAACCGCAAGCGCGGGAGCAGCGCATGTCCGACCGTTGGTGTGTCAAATCTGCGCCATGTGCATCCCTCGTATCGTATCGTTTTGCAATGCAAATATTGTGTCAAATCCGCATGTTTCACACAGATAAAATGTTATACTGTATCGATTTTAAATCATTGAATCTTATCATATCGCCATGATGAACCAATATCGTCCATGTATCGTATTATCGTGAACCAAGTATCATGATAACGTATATCGTATCACTTTTAACCCATTTGTGTTTTAAACATTGTTATAATTTAGCTACCGGTATTTAAAAAAGCTCATAGCTACGAGCTTGTAGGTCTGCTATTTTTGAAAAATCGTGAAAATGTGTCGCAAATTTGGAATATATTTGTAACGTTTTTAACTCAAATCTTTGCTTCTGGGGGGGTCCCTGGAACAACATATTTTCAGATGTGGGTCGGAGGACAATTACATATCATTTTTGGGGTCCTTGACATGAAATATTGAGCACCACTTATATAGAAACATACAGTAGGTATTTGAGAAAACTGTCAGGATTTAGAAGATTTAATTTCTTTAAATTTCGACACCAGGCCTAAACGTAAACGTCCGTTACACCCCCTCTACTCCCCAAAAAGGTGTACCTGAGCGTGCTGTTCTGCACCAGCATCCTGGGCCCGGGCCTGGCCATCGGCGCGCTCTACGCCACCCTCGGCCGCCTCTACTGGGTGTCCCAGACGCGGCCCGCCTGGGCGCGGGGCCCCGGCAGCAGCACGGCCCACCCGCCGCGCGCGCCCAGGCCCAAGGTGCTGCTGCTCATCCTGGGCATCGTGCTGGCCTTCTGGGCCTGCTTCCTGCCCTTCTGGGTGTGGCAGCTGCTGCCGCTGTACCGGCCCGACATGCTGCGGACGCTGCCCGTGAGCACGCAGGTGACCGTCAACCGCGTCCTCACGTGCCTGACGTACGGGAACTCCTGCGTCAACCCCTTCTTCTACACGCTGCTGACGGGCAACAACAGGCGCCGGCGGAGCAACAACAACAACAACCGACAGCAGACGCCCGTGTCCTCGGCCAACCTGCTCTGCCGCAAGAGCAGCCCGCCGCAGTGAAGAGAGTGGAGTCTCTTAATGGTGTCTCTGGAACTGTACTGTACATGTCTCAAAGTCAAAGGTTTGTGTGCGTGCGTGTGCGTGTGTGTGTGTGTGTGTGTGTGTGTGGCCCTTTTTTTTTAAACAGGCTCCTCGCCACTCGCCCTACTATTCCACTCGACATGCACATAGTTATAAATAATATAGAGACGGCACCCGGAGAGAGACAGAGAGAGAGATAGATAGATAGAGTGGATGGGAGTGGGATTCGGGTGCCGTTTCTATTATAACTCAATGCGCAGTGGAAGTGTGTATATAGGGTGAGTGCATGGCGAGGAGCTAGTTTCGGAAAGTGTGTGTGTGCGTGTGTGTGTGTGTGTGCGTGCGTGTGCGCTGACTAGTTATGCTAGTTAATATTTGAACACTGTTTGTGTTCCACCATAAACCAGCACCAAAGGCCATGGCTTTAGCCAGTGATTTAGCCACGGTAACTACGGTGGCTCTATTTTGAGCCACCGTTTTCTGAAAATGTTTGTACAATGTTTGTTATTTGTTTGTTTGTTCAAATGTAACCCCCCCCCCCCCTAAATAGAATACATACAATCTCAATGTGACATGTGAGCTTGTAGATTGGCTATATTTTGCTATTTGTCATGTGGTGAAGTATATATATGGCCTATTGGCCTATAAGTTAAAAGAAGGACAATTGACGATATTGCCAGCAAGGTGCTACTGCTAACTAGGTGCAATGTCCCATTGGTAAATGGTAAATGGTGCATTTATATAGCGCCTTTATCCAAGGCGCTTTACATAGATTGTGCATGACATTCACCCATTCACACAACGATGGCGGCGGAAACAGTGCAAGGCACCAACCAGCACATCAGGAGCAATTAGGGGTTCAGTGTCTTGCTCAAGGACACTTGGACACTAACTCTGGGGGAGCCCGGGTTCGAGGCGAGCTAGCAACCTTGCGGGTACCATCCGGCCACTCTACCCCTGAGCCTGTACGTTAACAGCCCATTCATCCAAACAGAAAAGTCCTATCTAATTGTATTAAACAACGTCAAACTCACCAACATTGCAGCTGTACGGAAAGCTTGAATTATCCTCTTTCAATCTGTAACGTTTTTTGTTTCATAAAAATCCACCGTAGACATGTTATACAGTATGAGCTACTTTCCTGTCAAGACATTCTGTGCAGGTTATTTTTTCCCTAAGTGTCAGAGTTTGGGAGTGCTCGTTAGATATCACTCAACAGCCCTGCGTTACTGCGTACCACCTGTTTTGAATGTGCACATAATGCAGGAGGCAGCAGGAGGTTGCTTTACTACAAACGAGTGCTTCCGAACTCCAATAATTAAGGAAAACAAAAAAACCTGCAAGGAATTTCTTGACAAGTCTACAGTGATTATTTTATGAAACAAACACTTTGCAGATAGAAATAGGATAAATCAAACTTTTTGCACAGCTGCAATGTTGGTGAGTTTGGCGTTGTTTAATACAATTAGACAATTAGGACTTTTCTGTGTGGATGAATGGGCTGTTAAGTTGCACCTAGTCAGCACCTTGTTGGCAAGATGGCCGCCGTCTGAATATCGTCAACAGCAATTGAGCTGATAGCACTTTGTATGTACGCTTTATTATCAGACCATATTTCCTGCCAGGAGATTAAAGATTAATATGTTGTTTTGTTTGTTTTTTTGGGGGGTGGGGGGCTTTGACCGTGCAAAGACTTTATCTTAGCTTTATCTGCATTCAACATCACACATAATTAATTATTTACCATTTTGTTTTTTTTAAACAATTCAATTATGGAAACTAGTAGTCTTTTACGGTGAACCAGGTTTTCACAGAAAAGCTCAGGTTAAGATTAAGATCAAGTGACACAAGGCTTAGCAGTTTACCAACAATAATAACATGTATATAATATCACATATACCAGTATCACAAATATATACAGTACAAGCATTTCCGGTCGTATGATAGTAATGCACTCTTCAACTTGACTTTGGCGCATTATCAAAGAAGTTTACTGTGACAGCTGGCTGTGACCACTGGTCAGACATATAGTCGGAGCACGTTGTTTTGCTTTGTTGACACATGACAAATTGTTTGAGGGGCTTCGGCGAGGCAGGCTTTGCTTTCCTGGACGCTTGACACATTTAAAAACTACAGAGGTCCTTCGTTTTGTATTATTATAGTACCACCTGCCTGTTGTGCTCATTCTACGTGATACCTCTGATGTAATATAGCCTTTGAATAAAGAAAACTCTTTATATAATTACTCTTGTGTGGTGTGGGCTGTCTGTTCCTCTAGCGCGGTGATATTCAAAACCTTCTCCCCACTTTACTGTAAGTCAACATTAGCACAAATATTAAGTAATACTACCGTATGTTTAGAAGTATAACAATTATTCCTTTAGCACAATCATGTAAAATGTGAATATTGGGCATGCTGAGTGTGGTATCCGGAGAACTCGCCAGTTTACCAAGTTGCCGCGATTTAGCGCATTTTAGTTTTACTTCACTTTCATTTGAATTGCATTGAATTGAGAGAGAGAGAGAGAGAGAGAGAGAGGGGATAGTGGTTTAGAGTTAACACTAGAGAAAGTAGGAATGCTAAAAGTTTAAACACCAAAGTACCGAAACAATGTAATTCATTAGTAAACAATATCCTGAAATGGTAGGCCTACTTATCATTGGTATTCACATACCTTTTTATCATCATTTAATTGCACAAAATAATTTGATCTCTTTGGAAATGAACTATAACATCTGTGAGTTTGACACGACACCACCCCTATGAAGACAGCACGTTAGCATAACGATGAAGACCTTTTCGCCACCGGCGACTTGGTAACCTGGCGAGTTCTCCGGTATCCCCGAGTGTGACCCTTAGCATTCCTCCTCTCCTGTTCCACTAGGGGGGCCCCACCCCACAGCTTGAATATCACTGCACACACAGGGAGGGAGTGGAGGCGCGCCATGAGGTCCCTTCTCCTTGGCCCCTTGGAACAAGAACACAACGAGCAAGAAGTCCATGTGCTTTGAGGGTTTATGGTCATAGCAGATGTAGAAAGACAGAGATGGAGAGAGCAACGGGGGGGGGGGGGTCATGGTGGAAATATCACAGTGACTACATCAAGTCATCAAATTTGTCCAGTGGGAATGACTAAAGTGTAAGCTAGGGCCAAACTACACCAATGCAACTCCTTGCAACGACACAAACTACACCAATGCAACTCCTTGCAACGACACGAACTACACCAATGCAACTCCTTGCAACGACACAAACTACACCAATGCAACTCCTTGCGACGACACAAACTACACCAATGCAACTCCTTGCAAAACATGCCATTGGGAATAAGGGTTGCAAGTAGTTGCAAGGAGTTGCATGGTGGTGACCCTTCTTGGTGTGGTTAGGGCTTTATAAGAGGTATAGCGCCAGTGAGTTGAAGGGAGACCGGAGGCGATACTAGATAAGAGTATAGACAGACAGACAGACAGACGTATTGATCCAGTTGACATGGTAGTACCAGAGCAAAGATGCAATGAAGGAACAGGTATAAGATAGTATAGAATGAGTACAGTACAATAAGTGGTATAGGGGTCTGGGCGGTTGGCACCCATAGGCTGGTAATCCAACCTGACAGTGTGTCGCGGGTTTGACTCCCGATCCCGGCGACCTTTGCTGCGTGTCACCCAACCCCCCCCCCCCCCCCCCCATCTCTCTCCCCCATTTCCTGTCAACCTACTGTAAATCTATCAATAAAAGGCAGCAAAATAATATACTGTAGGAATACTGTAGGGTAAACACTAATTAAAATGTTGACAATATAAAAAAAGATATCATATTGCTGGTCAGGTATAGGCTATGCATAAAGTACAGTAGTATATAGTAATAGTACTATGGTAGACAGAAATAGAGGAGTAGGTATAGCATGTGTGCATCCTGTCACCAATGAAAACAACACATCATGTAAGTAGACTTAAATACCCGAAGACTGGAACTGGGCATCTGTACTTGGACTGACCGAGTTAGCATAGGCTATGAACCATTTGTAGTTGGACATCTACATATAGGAATGAATATTATGTGCTATAGTCATCACTAGTAGTCAAAACAAAAGGGCATATATATAGTAGAAGTAGATGTGTATATGTACCAAATATCAACAAATATAGGATATATATGTTGATATAACTTCCAGGGGGTCCCCAGCTAAATTATAATTTGAAACCAAATGGACCCTTATGGGTCTGTAACTCTGAGAGTGTACAAATGGAACCAAATGGACCCTAACAGGTCCATTTGGTTCCATTTGTACACTCTCAGAGTTAAATTGACATAGATTTTTTTCAATATAAATCGGGGGTCCCAGAGATAGAATGGGGGTCTGTAGACTAATATGCATGTCAAACTGGGGGTCCTTGACATTAAACGGGTTGAGAATCACTGCTAGAGCCGTCAAAATCTTCTCCTATAGGGTCGCAGGCAAGGTCCTTAGTCTTCAAATGGGGGTCTGCGGGCTAATTAGTGTCAATTTGGGGGGTCCTTGACATGAAAAAGGTTTGGAACCACTACTATACAGCACCGTGGTGGGTGACAAACGGAGAGATGGCAGAGAAGAGATGGGTACAGACAGAAGAGAACAAAATCCTCAAGTTTGTGTCGGGAACATTGTGTGTCTGTGTCAGCGATTCTGTGATGGGTGAAGGTGTTCCCCCGTCCCTGTGCGTGTGCGTGTGCGTGTGTGTGTGTGTGTGTGTGTGTGTGTGTGTGTGTGTGTGTGTGTGTGTGTGCCCACCACCACCGGCCCCTCCTGTGCGTCTCCCCTTGTGTAGCATGGAAGCCGAACCTGTCTCTCTCCTCCGTCTGTCTTGTCTGGCTCAAAGAGCTTCTCTGTACTGTATCGCAAACCCTGCTGCTCTTTGACGCAGATGAGCAAATATTGTTGTTTGACAGAGAGGAGTGAGGCTTGGCCGAGGGATGGGAAGATGAGAGGGTGGTGGTGGTGGTGGTGGTGTGTTGCATGAGGGTAGAGTACAGCTCACTGGGGTGGTATATTGCCACATAGGGACTCTAGTGTCAAGGACCCATATTAGCCCACGGGGGCGACCCGTCCCCATTTGAAATGATATGCCAGGGGACCCTCATAAGATGTTTTTGAAGCAGCAAAGTTTTTGAAGCAGCAAAGTCATTCTCAACATTATTAATTTCAAGTGCCCCCAGTTTTATATGCACTATATAGGCCCCTAGAGACCCCCATTTGATGCCTTTTTATCTCTGGGCCCCAGAATATATAACTGTAAAATGAAACCGTAGCCGGATATATAGAATCAGCAATAAAAGGTATATACACAATTACACATTATAATGTCTTTCTACTGTATGTTATATAACACAATGAGACTGTTGATGTACGACTATACTGTGCATTTTACAGCAGACAACTGTTCTGTACTCTATAATTTCTAATCTGTACTATAATTTATCTTAACATAAACCACCGGTTTATGAGAAAAGTGCAAATGTATACACCTTACACCACCGGCACACTCAAAATAGCATCATAACCACAATTCATAACGCTACACCATACTACCGTACTAAAAGCCAGCCTTTGTTTGCTTGAAAAGTTACCCTACCATGACATAGTGCTGACACCCAACCAGACCAGACCAAAGTGGTTTGAAACATAACATTGCAATCTCACCCTTGGTCCTAAAAAAAGGATTTTAAACTCCAGTCTGGGACTTATATGAATTCATAAAATGGATCTTGATTGTAGTTTGTACATTGTTGCAATAACCTACATAAACTACATAAAACTAGTTAACATACTGTAGGTTCAGGCTTGAACGTGCCACAGATTACTGTTCCTTTTTTTCCCCTTGATTTTATCCCACGATTTTGTAACCCAGTGTCAATTATCTAATGTAATCCTGGGCGCTACACTTCCTCTGCCAACCTGGGGGTCATCACGTCATGCTTCCTTCTATGCATGAGCTGTCCAAGCTGCTTCTTTTCACCTGACAGGGGGAGGTAGTTTAGAAACCGGGATTACTGCATGTTTCTTGTGAGGGTATACCTACCCTAGGGGACACGGGGAGAACATGCACACAGAAAGGCCCTTTCGCCAATCCCGCCTCGGGTATGGGGGCACTGATGACGCGGAGGAGAGAACACGCCCACAGCGTCCGCAAGCGGGAATCGAACCCAGGACCTTCTAGATGTGAGGCAGCAGCACTACCGACTGTGCCAAAAGTACAACATAATGCTTTAAAACACCAACAGGGGTTCCTGCCCCAAAATGGGTTAAGGACTGACAGATATACAGACATCCCCATATACGGGCATAAAAGGGACCACGAGTAGACAGACAGAAACAGTTGTTTAGGCCCAAAAGAGACACAGACGAGTACTCTGACAAAGCCACTATGACTCAGACATATTGGTTTGTGAGGGGCCACGTACCGGCCTGAACCTAATTATGATAAAACGAGCCGTATGGTAGTATAGCCATTGAAACGGAACCAGAGAGAGAGAGGTTGTTGTTGATTACATAATAGCCCTTTGAAATGTTTTCTTTCAGGTGGGTGAATATTCAGGAGCTACTATATACACACTGATCCATCACGTCGAGTTTTTTAATTTAATCGCCACAGTTAAAAGAGCCGTGTAATGTTACAAATGTGATTTTAATGGTGTTTGTCTATGATCGCAGAGGGACCGCTGCTGACTGAACGCTGCAAACAGCATGTGTTTTCAGCTATACTTTCAAGAACGTCTGTCTATTTTAGTGCACCTATGAGACGTAACACAAATGTCATGCTATAGCATACACTATACAGTATACTGGAGCGAGCCTACAAGACTGCATGAAGTTTATTTGCACATAAAGTAGATGCATATAGAATACAGAAGGTGGACATATTATGAACTTGAAGCAACGAGAAAAGAGTCAAAGACATAACACAAGGAGCCCAGAAACCCAACATGGGTATATATGACCTAGAGGGGGTCACTCAGTTAAGCTGCACATTATCGTGTTATAAAACCCAGACATAAGCAATGGAAAATGCAGTCTTCTCAGTACAAAACACATATGAAATCGCACACGTGTTTTGACTAGTACACACCCCACTACATGTCACGCCTCCACGGCGAGCAAGTTCGCCAGAATATCTCAAGTGAATTAAACCGCACATTTTTCACCAGCCTAATAGTGTCAAGGTCAACAGACATTTTGTCAAGGGGCGGGGTTTCTTCTTCCTGCAACAGCTGGCAGATGCCCACCTCACAAAGGCGTTCATTTTAGAGACTGTAGGGGTTTCCCTGCGGTCTACCGTCCGTCCGTCCGTCCGTTCTGCCGCCCATGTGTTTCCATTTATACCTGGCCTGGTGGTTACCTCCGAGCGGAACGTTTCCCACTGCTGTTATTACCAGGCACTATGTGCGGTAACACCGCGGGGGGTGCCTCTGTTGTGGAGCTTAATGCAATAGCCATTCACCTTCAGCAGAGACAACCAACTTTGAAGTATACTCAGGCGATGATAATTAATTATGCTCACACTGGCAACAATCTAATACAATCTTTTCATAGACTAGATTCTGTGCATTTTGCATTATACAGTATATCCTTAAACTTGAAAGCAAAGTTCTTTGTTTACCCAGGGAAGTGGACTAAAGCTTGAGATGCTTGTTTACAGAACATTTCATGGTAGGGGTTCAATGCCTTGCTCAAGGGCACTCCAGCGGTGGTAATTTTAACGTGCCGGTCCGGGGATTCGAACTGGCGACCTTCCGGTATCAAGACCGCTCCGCAAACCGTTCGGCCACCGCTGCCCCATGAATGTAAAGATATATATATATTGCATGTAAACAGTTCCATGTATAGAGGGGTATGCACGTGACATCATCATCATCATCATACCCGGATGTTATGTGGGAACGCCACTCACTTTGCCACTCGATTTTCTTCTCTACTGGATTTGCCACTCACTTTATGAATGCACGTATACCCTCTACATTGGTCTTTCCTGTGACGCACATGAAATCCCCCGTGCACTATAGATAGGGATTCCAGAAGGTCGGCCTAAATCAGAGTTTTGGCCTATCCAGATTGGAATCGAGCTGTTTGCTTCTATCAAGTCTGAAGTGAACCCATTTAGGCCTGACGTCGAAATAAAAAAAAAACGTTCGCTAATCCGATTTGAACCACATTCCCAACATTCAAAATGCGTTTCAAATCAGATTCTTAAAAGATGTGTATCAGTGTGGACACAAAGATAGTCGATCTACACGCTCAAAACGCATTGCACTACGACGCATTGTGACCCCTTATAGCAGCCTGTTTGCAGAGAGCAAAACTATCATAGGACAGTACAAGTCCAGCATTATTCAAGTTTATGTCATTAGGTTGTTACCACAGCAACCAATGCAGATATAGGTACAGTAGGTGATGCCAGAATGCACCATTCTGATTTGATCGTTTGCAAATGACAGTGTGGACAGTCAGTCCTAAAGATATTTGCCAGAAGTTTGAACATATAACCTCAGTCGTCCATTGCTTATGGGGAAGATGAATGGAGACACACAGTTGGAAAGCTGAGAAGGACGACCCGCAGGGAGGAAGACGGTTGAGAGTCAGATTTGAGGCCCAAGTCAGGAAAAGTAATTAGTCATAGTTACTGTATAGTCTGAAAAAGTAACTAATTACTTTACTAGTTAGTCAATTATGAAAGTAACTAGTTAATAGTTACTTTACTTCACTTTATAAAAAAATACATAGGTTTTAAAATAATATGATTTTCCAATTCAGGCACATTGTTTTCAAGGAAAAAAATATCCCCTAATGTCACTGGTCCAGTTGTGGTTTGTTTTAAGCTCTACTCTAAAAAAGGAATAGAACACTTATGCCAATAGTACAATATCCAAAATCACAGACAATATCCAGTCTAATGATATGGATATACTACTGATGCCCTGCCCATGCACAGACAGGCCTAAAGTAATTACCCTATGTTGACCAATCATCATCATTATGAGGATGTTATGCCTGTGGAAGCCACTTTCTCTTTCTCATGTGGAATGTGAGGAGCACACTCAGTGCACCATGTCAGTTTACATGACAGAACATGAGTTAGACTACTAACTCACTCATTGAAAACACAGTAACTATAATGGCGTTACTGAATGGGAAAATAAAGAGTTACAAGTCACAGCAAAAGGTCGTTTCTTTATGTAAAGTCACTTAATGTAAGGGCGTTAGTTCCAAGTTAACACTGTCGGTTCCTAACCACTGCCAATGCCACCACCGGGCTCGGCTCAATTGGCCGTTTTACAAGAAACTTTAGTAGACAAAGGTGATGGAAATTTGAGCTAATTCACCTCTGTGCACTATTCGAAAAATCTCTCATGGGAGGTTTGGACCCCTTGGGCAATACCAAAATGACAGAAGATGGAGGGGGTGCAACTATGTAAAGAATAAAGATGAGGCTTATCCAAGAAGGACATTAGGCGGCGGTGTGGATATTAAAGCACAGAGGGGATCAGTTGTTTTAATCTGCCAGTCTTTGCACATTGCACAGTTTTCTGGGGTGCCAGTGTCCTCACATCACTCTATATATCAGATGATTAAGTTCTCCCTGGGCTCTGCTGGGAAGACAGAGTGCTTGATAAACTTCAAGCGCGTCGTGTTTGTTCAACCCAACCAAATGGATGGAAAATATTGTGTCAGTCGGAGAGGCAGGGGCAGGCCAATCCATAAACTGTCCGTTTGTGTTGGTAGTTACCAGAGCTGGCCGACTCTCTCCAACCATAACTTTTGTCGCCCCTTTGGCTCGACAGAAACTCCTGATTTCACCTCTAGATTGACCCCATTCGCCATCTCCTATACGCCCCTTCTCCTGTGTCTATATCCACCAGGAGAGACCGAGAAGACAAATATTTTCTTTTGGGAGCGTCGCTCCGGCGTACCTGAGCGTTTCATAAGTCCAACACATGTCCGTTTCCTGGAACTAACCAAGTGTCTTTCCATCCCCAGTAACACACACACACACACACACACACACCCACCCCCAACACTCTCGCGCCCCTCACCCCCCGCCCAGTCGGAGCCTCCTCTCCGCCAGTGTTTGAGGCTGAAGCAGGTGCCCCTCCCCTGGGCAGCTGGCTCAGGAAAGCACCCTGCTGTGTAGACGAGACTGGGCCGCAGTCCGGGCCAAAGTCATGCTGTGAGCTGTATAAGAGGCTCCCTTTCTCTCCAGACACACACACACACACACACACACACACACACACACAACACACACACACACACACACACACACACACACACACACACACACACACACACAAGATTCCCTGAGCACTTCTCCTCCTCCTCCTCTTCTACCGCTCTTCCAAATTCAATCTCCACATCTGTTTTCTCTCTCTCAATCACTCCTTTTCTCTCCCCACTCCACTTTCTACCATTGCCTCTTTGCTTTCTTTACTGCATGTATGTACTGCAAGCCCTTCACCTCATTTGACATTTTTGTCTTGATGAGTTGGGTTCGAAAGAGAGTTCATTCATGGAGGGACGAAGGTCTTACATTGTGAAGTATGAACCATTGTGGACCATTACGAACCCAAACATTAAGGGCCTTCACGAAGGCGTGACGGCTGTAAAAAGGAAGATTTATCACTCAAATCACATCTTTTAAAAAACTAAATGGCGTAATTTATAATCCAACAACAGTATAGAGAGCATAATATCAAAGAGGACCCAAGCACAGTGTTTTTTATGCCCATTCACATATGTAGTCAACACAATAAAAAAAGAAATAAACACACACCCTTCTACTTGTAATCGCCGGTTTGACAACAGACCTTCAAACCTTTGCGACTCTACTTTGACAGAGAGCCTCTTTGTTCGGTTCCACAGCAGCTCAGCCTCCATGCCGTGAGGCGCCCGCCCTCTGCTCCCCATCACGTTCCCCCTGCCTTCGCACCCTCGTGTCAGCCGCCGTGATCAGGCGAGGCCTGGGCTGGCACGTCCTGAGGGCCAGAGGGGTTACATAAACCGACATACTCGCTGCTGTTCGCACATGGGCTCTGACTAGGAGAGAGCGTAAATACGGCATGCCTGAGCCCCGCAGTGTCTCTCTCTCTCTCTCTCTCTCTCTCTCTCTCTCTCTCTCTCTCCCCCTCCCGTTTGTCTGTCTCCCTCTATCACTCTTCCTGATTTCTCCGTCCGTCCGTCCATCCTCTCCTGTCGCCATCTCACTCTCTCTGTGTACCGCCTGCAAACAACCATTCCCGTCAGCTCGCCGGGCGTCAAAGCTCCCCCCTGACCTTATAGACCTTTGTTCTGACACTTCTCTCATGTGAACCTTGTCGGTGAGCCATGCTGCAGCAGACACAGGGTGGGCCATGCCTTGGAGATGAGCAGGCAGACCCACAGACAGAGACAAGAGGCTGGGCCAATGCAGTGTCGATTTCGTCGACTGAAACTAAAACGAAGAAAATGTTCGTCGACTACCTTTTTTCACTGACAAAAACTAAATAGAAACGAAATGAAAACTAAGCTATGATGACTAAAGCTAAGACTAAATATATCGACGATTTCGTCAATGAATAAAAACTAGGCTAAAATGTTAGGAAGGGACTAGTGGACAAGGTCATTTTACACTGAAAATAGCCGATCTACAAGCTCACAACGCGGCACAGCGTGACGCGTTGTGAGCTTGTAGATCGCCTATTTTCAGCAAGTGTAAAAATCAGCCATTACCACGGCATCAAGGCCCGCCCAAATGCATTTTAGCCGACTAAATCAACCGTAGATTTAGTTGACTAAAATCTCATGACATTTAGTAGACTAAAAACTAGAACATTCCGGGTGACTAAAATGTGACTAAAACTAAATGAAAACTATTCGAGAGACTATGACTAAAACTAAAATAGAAAGTTGCTGCCAAAAACAACACTGGGCCAATGTCCTGGAGGTGAGCATGCAGACAGAGGCCCCTCGTTCATGGAAGGACATTGTATGTTATACGCCAAAAGCGCAATTCAACATATTTGCTATACGTTGGCCTTTTGTAACTGTTGAATTATACATTTTAGACTGAGTATCATGGCTTTGTTGACGGGAGAGACCCGGCCCTTCAGATAACTGGGTTGAAATAGTATTTTGTGTAAATTCCGTATAGAATGTAAATTTGATTGACATTATAATTTAGGCTATAATTCAAAGTATCAGTACATTCTGGACCAAAATGATCCTCACATTTTATCGATTGTGACAAACACTGTACTTTTTAGTAAATCACTTCTTAATTGATATGTCGTTTTATTGAATTCAGAACTGTGTTTTATACTTGTTCCCAAGCTCGATCCTTCGACATTCTGATTACTATGCCGCATGCTCGTTTGATGTAATAGATTGGTTTCTACTCTATGGTGGTGGTGGTGGTGGCTGAGTGCAATCCGTTGGATTCATCTGGCCTTGGAGAGTTTCAATATGATTTGTTTGTGGTCAATTATGTGCTATTTCCTATCTGTTGACTAGATGAAGACTATAACAGCTCCCTCTGTCGTCATCATCATCATAGCCAGTGGTCAGATTGCATTAAGCGGCTTTAGGCACAGTGCATCCGATCTGTGTGTGTGTGTGTGTGTGTGTGTGTGTGTAGCCTACTGCTCACTTGCTCAGTATCAGCCAATATAGGAAGCTGCTCAATAACAATGTTTTGCCGTCTACGCACTTAGTAACCAGTGTTGATTTCGTCGACTAAAACTAAGACGAAAAAATGTTCGTCGACCCACATTTTTCCACTGTCGAAAACTAAATGGAAACTAAGCTACATTGATGACTAAAACTAACTACATACTGACGATTTAGTCAACAAATAAGAACTAGGCTAAAATGTTAGGAAGGGACTAGTGCTAGTCAGTCATATCCTGAAGAAGGCAACTTGTTTGTCGAAACGTTAAAAGTATTTTTGGCATCGGGACCTCTCCTCGACCTCTAGTGGACAAGAGATCCAGTATAAGTCATTTTACACGTGGTTGCATGCTGAAAATAGCCGATCTACAAGCTCGCGTTGTGAGCTTGTAGATCGGCTATTTTCAGCAAGTGAAAAAAAAAAAACAGTCATTACAACGGCCGAACTTCATCAAGGCCCGCCTAAACACATTTTGTTCGACTAAATCACCTGTAGATATAGTCAACTAAAATCTTATGATATTTAGTCGACTAAAACTAGACTAACACTAAAACATTCCAGGTGACTAAAACGTCACTAAAACTAAATGAAAGCTATTCAAGAGACTATGACTAAAAACAAAAAATTTGCTGCCAAAAACAACACTGTTTCTAACCGGCCGTTCTCCGATTGTCTGCCACCGCACTGCCAGCGTTTATGTCCTTTGTACAAGGCAACCTTGTGTACTTCTGTTCATGTGGACATGAATAAACATTTCAAATGTGCGTGCGTAACAACAACGAATGATTTGCACAGTGTCCACTTGGCAAAGAAAGGGCCCTGTTCTCCTGCAGTCCGTGGCTTCCCCCCGGGGACCACTGCCTTATGTTGAGAGCCAAACAGTGAGTGCTGGTATAGTGAGTGAATGGCCACCGTTGAAGTAAAAAAATACTGTTTAAAAAAAAGGAGTGAATCTAAGTATACGTCAGAGTACTTAGAATAGACCAGCTTGTTTTGTCGGGCGAGCGGGGGGGGGGGGGGGGGGGGGGTGGATGCTACAGTAGGATCTATAAAGTTTTAATGTCTTTCCTCTAAAGAATGCATTATACAGCATGGGGCTACAATTTGCATTGGGGTGCCCCCTGCAGGCGAAGGCATGTCTATCTCTATACAGTAAGTAGAGAGTAGAGAGAATAGTAGATCCATAATATAGAGAAAGAGTCACACTCAGGCGGCAGTGAGATGAATGCGCCCGTGAAACGATGTTAGTCCATTATCTGTTTTATCCCCTTTATTCTGATTATTTATGGTGAGAAGGCTACTCTCACCTTTATGGTGAGAAGCCTGTTTATTAAGCCTGCTTGAGTAGCCAATACTGTTGTGTGAAATACAACAGTATTGGCTACTCAAGTATAGGCTTAATAAATCCCATTTTGGCGAACTGAAAGAGCTCAGCACTGTGCACTAAACACTCAAACACTCAACTTTATACACTCAATGCAGATCTAATGTGACAGCCTATACCGTGACGTCAGCCTTGCAAGGCCTATTCTGAAATACCAAAACTACCAAGAAGACAGGAACACTTTGCTCCAGGTAGCTGGGTGCCGAACTTAAGATTCTTGCCAATGCTTTTCGATGGGAATGGAGCAGTTTGTTGCCATTTGAGGATTTCCGCAAAAGCAAGTGGAAGAATTCGCTCGCATAGGCAGAAATAAAGTTTGGTGTGTCTACGCCCCAAACACATTTCAGTTTTAATTTAACTCATTTTTAACTCCATGGAACCAAATGGACCCTTAATACACTCACTCAGAGTTAAATTAACAGACTTTCCATGACTCACAGTCAATGTAATTATTTCGAGAGACAATCCACTCCGATCCAAAAACAGAATCTACGTGCTGCTTTTCCAATTACCATGGACATGGTCTACATTACAGACGAGTATCTATTGTCATGGTGACACTATTCATATGGAGTTGGCCCACTGACTTTGAATGACATTTTTAAAAGAGCTCCGCAACATTACAAACATAATGAATTATATTTTTTACACATAGCAGCTTTAAGTTACTCATGTTGGGAGGTGTATTCCTTGCCTCAAACTGACTCTCCTACACGAGAGGATCACGCACTTTGGGAGCTGGGACTTGAAGAAACACGGTACAAATGCCTGCCTGCCTGCTACCAGCGGGATGTCTAGGGGGGGTTTGGGGCCGGGTTGCCAGAGTTCAGCCACTATCAATCTGAAATTGTGAGCGACCGCAGGAATAACAGACGTCGCACATTTAATCCAGCCGGGCCGTTTAAAAAGGGAGAGCGTCTATAACTGAGTGGGACTGCGGCTGTCATGAAGTCATCTGTGGTTAGGTTGGCTCTGTACCTCGACTGTCTGGCCAAGGAGAAGACCAGGCCCTATATCACCTGATATAGGGCGTGTGAATGATATTTTCACAGGTTTAAGCTTAAACGGCAAAGCCAGGCATAAATTCATATACACTCGATTCCCCGTTCAATGTGGTTCACACTTCACAGCAGCACCGACAGCTTCAGAATACATTTAAAACACATGCTTTAAACATGGAGGCGGCGGCCGACGGCCCCATCATTCCTTGGGCCAAGTTCAGTCAATCAATTTAAAACTTCAATCTGTGACCTTTATGTCCAGGAATCATTCTGCGGCGCGTTTCTGCAAAACGGCACCGCTCTAGTTATTGTTTAATTTATTCAAAAAAGCTATGGGTTATCGCAGCTCCACTCTTGAGTGGTGTAATAATAATGTGCTGGCAAGTAGATCAACCTAATCCACTCCAGTGAATATACGGTAGGCCTATCTATACTTTGTTACACAAAATCTGTCATTTTCATACGACAAAGTATGTGCTAACTGTGCTTTTAACCACTTTGGCCCAATACTTGAAGTGAGGGGCACATCACTTATTTTGTACAAACATCGTATTGTGTTTGTTTAAAGTGGTCAAGAACAAAAAGTGCAGAGACTTGGCTGTATACTCTATCTATGTCAGTGGTTTTCAACCCCCCACGGGCCACTGTTTGATGACATTTAGCCTCTCAGACCCAAGACTTTGCTGTATTGAAACGTTGGATCATATAAGTAATAACAATTCTTAAAATGATTTACACTCTCAAGAGTTAAAGTTCTAGTAAGTGTCCGTTTGGTTCCAACTCTCCATCATTTAGCTGGGGGACCACCTGGAACCGCCTCAAGGACCCCTGGTGGTCCCCGGACCACTGCTCTATGTTTAAAGTGCTCTAAAAAAACAAACATTAAAAAGTCCATAGACTTGGCTGCCATTATGACGTAGCCTAATTTCAAAAGCCAGACGTGGAGAATTGTGGAAGATTTTACAAGGGGAGGGAGGGAGGGAGGGAGGGGGGTTGTGACGCTATAGGTGAAAGTGATCAAACTTTCAAAAACTGTAAAATCAATTTCTTCAAATCGCTCCTGAACAAAGTGCTCCTTCTTTCTTTCCCAGTCAAACTCATTTCCAGACGGACTTTCAACAACTTGGATCATTCATGGGGACAAATAGAAACTCGACAAGGCTTTGGTGGTGGGAGGGAGGGAGGGAGGGAGGAAGGGAGGAAGGGAGGGAGGAAGGGAGGGAGGGAGGGAGGGAGGGAGGGAGGATGCCATGACCAGCATGTCCACAGAACAGCAACCCCACACAGCGTTATCACCTTCCACAGTGTGAACCTGTATACCTCCCTCCCAGTGCTGGAAAGTAACTAAATACAATGTTGAGGTATTTGAGTATTTACTTAGTATTTCCAATTTCCAGTACTTTTACTTGATTATAAAACATACAGTCATTAACCACTTCAACCCTATACATTTTGGCCATTTGAAAATAGCCGATCTACAAGCTCACAATGCGTCGCAAGCTTGTAGATCCGCTATTTTCAATAGACTTTGTACACATTTTGAACTTGTGAAATGGGATATTCTATAATATGAGTACTTTTACTTTTAGTACTTTAAGTACATTTTGATGCCAATACTTTTGCACTGTTACTCAAGTGCATTTTCAATTCCGTATACTGTTACTTGTAACGGAGTAGTTCTAAATTGCAGTATTGGTACTTTTACTCAAGTAAAACAATTGAGTACTTTTTCCACCACTGCTCGGCCCTCCTGTCTGCGTGTCGGTGCTCCCGTGTGGTCAGTAACCCGACACCTATGTCCTGTACCCATGCTACACTGGCTCTTAGTAACCCTGTCTGACCACAAAGGGCCGGTAGCCATGGGAAGATGTAGTTGGCACTCTTTATTATGTTAAACCAGGAGATACAGTAGCTATAGCTGAGAAGGCTTTCAAAGCCATTTGATTTACCAACCCCACAGGATCTGATGACACACGTATACTGTACACACAACCTTGTTTATGTCTTCAACTTTTAATAATTATCCCCGAAAAGGTTCAGCATGTTTTGTTGTTGTAGTATTTACTATTAAATGGTTCTCATCTCACTAAACGAAACGGCAACGTCTTGTCTCCTGAAAGCTAACAGAAAGAGTGGGAACCGTGATGTAAAATGGCCTATATTTGGTCCAAAATGTAAAAAGGGAAAAAGTATATTACTAAAGTATACAACACATTTCACAATTAAGGTGTAATATGTCTACAATTTCCTACAAAACCTTGTATGTCCAATCATTTTGGACGGAAGTTGAAGGGTAAATTTAAGTCTGCCCACTCTTCTTGCATCTCTCCAGAAATGTTTTGCAGAGACAAGAACATACACCATGCAGTCAATGTGACAAGCAATGCTGATAAGTAGCCTATAGGCTACATCCATTGCTGTGTATTGTTCAAAAGTATGAATGCATCACTTTTACAACACATTTTTACACTTATGAAAGTACATAGTGTATGTTGTACTTTGTGCTTTCATAAGCAAATGTCACATCATCTTGACTCAACTTCAATGTGTGCCCTGCAGCACAGAACAAAACAAAACAAACGTTGGCATCCATTTCTAAAATGTCATCATTATAAACACAATTATAGGCCAAATAGAATAGATTTTGTTTTACCTTATCAGAAGAGAGGTCCTCTTTGTGACGTTCAGCTGTGTGATGGATGGTGTTCTTTCACATGGAAAGATTAGTGGCTTCCACCTCCTCTGAGAAGGACTGTGGGGTGGCGGGTAGGTGGCACCGACCCTGGTGGTGGTGACTGACAGTGACAGGAGAGCCATACTGGTGGTTAGTGGCACAGGCAGGTGAGCTGCCCATTGTCATCACCGCCACTACACCTGCTGCTGTCTGGAGAGAGAGCAGAACTATCTGTGATGTAATGCCCTGAGGAGGATAGAAAGGGGAATCCATGGTTTATTGCGACCCCTTGTGGTGGTGCCTAGTAGTTCTGCAAATGATAGAATAAAGAATACTGGCTGCTAAATAAACCATAACATAAATTAGCTACGGCAAACGTTCCGAATCTTTTCAGACCGGGACCAACCCAAAACAATCATATTTTACCCCCCCCCCCTCTCCCGACAACATTGTAGGCATTACATTGTAGTTTGACTCGTTTGTGAAAACAACGAGGCGTTGTGAGCGTTTGTGTTTGCCTCTTTTCTTATGTGGAGAGGAGACCCCGCAAAAATAATTAGTTTGGGAACCACTGGGCTACAGAACATGGAAATGTACTATAGTTTGTTTGCTTTGACAAAAGTACGTGCTGCCCGCAACAATATGTGTATTAATTAACAATGTTTGCTTCCTACCCTCCTGTAGTTCTTGTATGGAGTTTAATATTCATACACACATGTGTATAACGCTGGTGATTGGCTGCCTGTCATCAACCCGGAAGTGATAGTAACAGCTGGATATAACCGCCCCTAAAGTGGTCGGGGCTTGTTTTTGCTCAACAACATCGTTTTCGAAAATATATTATTACGATGACCAAATAGTTTATGAAATTTGGTTCACTTGAGGTGAAGATATATATACGTTTTTATTTATTTTTACAGGAAGGCAGTAGCTCGCACGACCATGGACGATGTGACAGGAGCTCAGCTGATTGCAGAAGCTCTTAAAGTTCAGGTAAAAAAGTTAAGAAATACAGTTAAGATTATATGTTGATCTTAAGGAAATGATGAATAAATGCAATGTACAGTACCTAGTCCTGTGTATATGGAATTAGCAGACAGTGACACAATCATTCATGCACAACATCTTAGCATTCATCGTGCGTTTGCAAAAGTGTGTGAAAGGTCATGCATTCTACTTTCAAGTTTGATGAACTCTGTGTGTGTGTGTGTGTGTGTGTGTGTGTGTGTGTGTGTGTGTGTGTGTGTGTGTGTGTGTGTGTGTGTGCGCACATGCTTATTACTGCATTGTTGACTGCTATTCCCAATCTACAATCAAATCTGGATTCTGCAGAAATATTGAATTGCTTAGGAATTCACTTGAAACTGGTGTCACTCGTACATGGATAAACGAGGATGGCTTTTCACATGACTACACTTTATCATTCATCATATTATACAGTTATTACAATAATTGCAAAAGTGTGTCAAAGGTCATGCTTTCAACTTTCAGGTTAACACATGAACTTCGGCCTGGGCCGTGGCTCAGTGGTCCAGGCACCTTGGCTGGTAATCCAGTCTGGCAGTGTGCTGCGGGTTCGACTCCTGATCCCGACGGCCTTTACTGCATGTCACCCCCTTAGAGTATATATGAAGGTCACCCCCCCATTTCCTGTCAGCCTACTGTCTGTCCCTCCATAAAGAATATAAAAAAAATAAAGGCGAAAGCCACAAAAAAAAAACGTACACAAAATAAATGCAATCCTGATTTTAGAAGCCCACTTGCAGCCTGTTTTTACCAAATTAACCTTGTCTGGCATTTCTATTTTGGGCAAATTGGGTATTTATTTTCAAACATATGTGCTGTATGATACAGATTGTGCTTTAACGTTGCATATTATTCTGTTTATGAATCCATAACCATGTGTGTCTCCCTACAGAATGTGGAGTATATGTTTGGAATTGTTGGCGTTCCAGTCATTGAAGTGGCCATGGCCGCTCAAGCTGCAGGGATCAAGTACGTGGGAATGCGCAACGAACAAGCGGTAAATGTTTTGATTCAACGGGCAGCGGCTATAGGCTGTAATTGCCATACATACGATAAACAAAATTGGGATTGTAAATACGATGGAAAGACCTTGACTTTCTCTTAATTTGCCACCCCCAACAGGCCTGCTATGCTGCTTCGGCCATTGGGTACCTCACTGGACGGTATGTGGATTGCAAACAATGCAAGTTACAATTTAGGCATTTAGCTAATATCCAGAGCCACTTACAGTACATCAGAGTACAGCCAGACAGACAGACAGACGCCAGAGAATGAACCCTAGTGCCTAGTCAACAAACAACAAGGCAAATATTCTAGTAGAATGCAAAGTGTAACTATAGGATAAACCAGCTAAAACTAGCATCTCTTGCTATCAAAAGAAAATTCTATCTAGAAAAACCGTGAACAAATAACCAGTAGGAAACAAATAACTAACTGGTATTGGTATAACTAGTATCTATCAAAAAAAGGTGACAGTTGACTAAACTACCATTTGTACACTCTCAGAGTTAAATTAACATTGATTTTACAAAATAAATTGGGGGTCCCAGAGATAGAAATGCCATTGCATGTCAAACTAGGGGTCCTTGAAATTAAACGGGTTGAGAATCTCTGCTAGAGCCGTAAAAATCTTCTCTTGTGGGGGTCCCTGGCATATCTTTTCAAATGGGGGTCCGCAGGCTAATTGGTGTCAATTTGGGGGTCCTTGACATGAAGAAGTTTGGGAACCACAGTAACCACTGCCCTACACCATTAAGTTCCCCTTTGACTTCACCCAAAATCAATCATTTTCTGTGTAATTATCCTGAATGATGTCTTGTTCCAGGCCCGGTGCCTGCCTGGTCGTCTCCGGTCCTGGACTCATCCACGCCCTTGGTGGGATGGCTAACGCTAACGTGAACTGCTGGTAGGGCTCAGCAAACAGCCCGTGGCATTTTTGTTATTATTTTCATACATACAAGAGTTTTGAAATGTTTGTTGTTGGCGGTGTTGGTAATAAGCACTGTGCTCTATTAACGTGCAGGCCGGTCGTGGTCATTGGAGGGTCCTCTGATCGAAACCAGGAAACAACAGGAGCCTTCCAAGAATTTCCTCAGGTAAGCAACAAAACAAAAAGAAGATTTAGATACTGACATTGAGCTACGTTTAGTTTAATTGTAACTTTGAGGTGTCCTGGTGGCTCAACCGGTTTGCATGCATGCCTGCTTTCCATACCTTAATGACAATTTGAAGGTCTTTATAAAATGGAGAGATGCAACAAAGACGTGATACGTCAAATTTATACTACGTCATATGACAGTGTTTTTTTGTAAAAAAAACATTTTGTTTTGTTTTTCAGGTATTTATTACTTGCGCAAGCAGAGCGCGCAAGTAATCATTTCGCTTGGTCTCTTCGAAGTGAAGCCAAGTTTTCTTCAACCGTAAGTCTGTGCCTGGTTTGCTGGGACCAGTTACAACATTACGTCATCCTTGAGAGAGTACATGGTGTGTATATGACGTAATGTTACAAGTTACAAGTTACAAGTTACAACATTACGTCATATACACACCATGTACTCTCTCAAGGATGACGTAATGTTGTAACTGGTCCCAGCAAACCAGGCACAGACTTACGGTTGAAAAAAACTTGGCTTCACTTTTTGGAACCAAGTAACCACAGTATACTGCTAATCAAATTACAACTACATACTCTGTATGTAGTTGTAATGTGATTTGTAATTTGTAAATCTGTGCCTGGTCTGCTGGGAACAGACTACACAGATGACCATATCTCTTACGTCATCACTGAGAGCTAGTCATACATATACACACACCATGTACTCTGGTCCCAGTTCTCAACGATGACGTAATGTTGTAACTGGTCCCAGCAAACCAGGCACAGACTTACGGTTGAAAAAAACTTGGCTTCACTTTTTGGAACCAAGTAACCACGGTTTACTGCTAATCAAATTACAACTACATACTCTGTATGTAGTTGTAATATGTAGTTGTACTTTCGACCAGCGGTCGAAAGTACTTGCGCGCTCTGCTTGCGCACTAGTAGGCCATTTATGGCCTACTAGTGTGCAACAAGCAAGTATGCACTCGGCAGAGTGCAGTTCTAGTTATATTATATATTATTATTAAAAAATAAGGTAGCATGAAATATTGCATGACATCAGACAACAAAGATGATTTTACATGCAATTATATTTTGTAATAGTTATAGTTTGTTAGTTTTGCATTGTTAATTTTTTTTTTTTTACTTTTGTTTTTAGAGATGTTATTCGTGAGCAGTATTCAAACATATGATCTTGTGACACACTATTCATGAAGTGCAGAATGAAGGGATACTACTGTACTGTGGAAGTTCAAACACACTGGCATACTGTACATAGTTCCAAACTTCCAACAATGTTTAATTTGTTGTGCACTTCGTTAGGTTGAAGCATGCCGTCTGTACAGTAAGTTCTCTGCCAGACCCAGCAGCCTGGAGGCCATCCCTGCAGTCATAGAAAAGGTAGCTGATAACACTGTTTAATGTCTACTATCTCATGTACCTGTCCTTTTTTTGTGATGAAAAATAATCAATCTGATTCCATTCTAGATAAGACACGTTTAGGCATAGTGCGTAAGGCAAGATGGAGCCCCATATGTGATTAGGCAGCCAGACTGAACATAGCGTCACAATGTTTGCTTGCTTGCAGGCAGTTCGTACCAGCATCTATGGCCGTCCGGGCGCATGCTATGTGGACATATCGGGGGATATGGTAAACGACAAAGTAGCCAGGAACAAAGTCAGGTTGGCCAATATTCTTCTAATCATTTGATATTATTATTATTTAGACTATTTGCAATCTAGAGAGTATGCGTGTGACATCGTCATCATACCCGGACGTTATGCAGGAACCCCTACTGAGTGGCAAAAGACTACTTTCTGGCCTTGACAGCCCAACAGAAAAGTCCTTGGTGATTGCATTAAACAATGTTAAACAAAGTTAAACTCACTTGATGTGCCACTCACTGTATGCATGTGCAAAATTGTGCATATATCCCCAGTAGTCAGTTAATGCATTATAAAAGGAATAACCAAGTAAAAACGTCTAATGTTTCCAGGGTTGTGTCCTGCTGTCCTCCTCCGCCCGTGAGTTTGGCTGATCCCTCGGCAATCACAGAGGCCCTTTCCGCCTTAAAAGCGTCTGAAAGACCCCTAATCATCATCGGCAAAGGTAATTGTTGAATTGCAAAGACGGGGCACGGCACACACCATTAGCTAATTGCAGCTGGTGTGATGCCAACGCTGGTGTGATGCCAACTTTAGCACTCTGTCTCTGTCCTTCATTTCCTGTCAATCTACGGTACGGTATAAATATATTTAAAAAGTATATATATATTTTAAATACCCTTTCATTTGAAATGGAACTATGGTGCTCTTAGTTGGTTGGTTAGCTTAGCTACCTGCCTGCTTCCATCGTATAAAGATGGGGCTGTCTGTTTGGACCAAACAGGAGCAGCCTATGGCCGGGCGGAGAAAGCGGTGAGACAGCTGGTGGAGGACACAGGCATCCCCTTCCTGCCGACCCCCATGGGGAAAGGAGTGCTCCCCGATGACCACCCCAACTGTGTGGCCGCCTCTCGCTCCAGGTCAGCCTCCGCGTTTAGTTCACGTTCCACGTGTACTGCATTAGGAATAGGAAGAAAGAATAGAAGAGAGATAGACAGGGAAGGAGATACAGGCAAATACAAGTAGTAGCAATAATAATAATGAATGAAATGGTGTAGGATAATATAATATGGTATAACAATGTCACAGTAATGTCACAGTACGATTGGAAACCCAGTAAAGGTTGAAAGCTTGTAGATCTGCCATTTTCAAAAGGAACTAGTACATCTGCAGTCCGTTTACCAACCTGGGATCTTCTCTCGTCATACAACGTTCTCTGTCCATCAGGGACGTGCACACATAGACAATACATCAACGGGGGCTTCAGTCCCTGCCCTTTTTACCCGTCTGAAAAAAAAGTGCCCTTGACCAGACCACGAGTGCAGCATTTACTATGGTGAAAGAAATGCAAATGCCACTCCTTTTCATGTCATACCGGAAGACAGCGTTCAGGAGAATTGCTTCCCCCCCCCCCCCCTGTCCCCTTAACTTGTCTTGAACGCAGCATTTTTGCATTGAACAAATTTGTTTCGAAATCCATGTCGTACACCTCATCCCCAGTAGATAAAGAGTGCTGGGGTTGCGCCCTGGAAATAGCCGATCTACAAGCTCTCAACGTGTCCCAGCGCGACGCGTTGAGAGCTTGTAGATTGGCTATTTTCGCTATGTTTAGTCCAAAAGTGACACACTCTGTCCGTCCTTCTCAGAGCTCTGCTCCAGGCCGACGTGGTGGTTCTGCTGGGAGCCAGGCTGAACTGGATCCTGCACTTTGGTCTCCCGCCCAGGTTTGACCCTCATGTCAAGGTCATCCAGGTAGGTTAAAGTTGTGCTGACTTGAATCGTTTAAATTAAAATGGCTGCCTCGGTGCCACGTCTCTCTCCGTTTGTCAAAAATTGTCTTAATATCTCCTCACGTTTGAGCCGTTTGCGTCAGTGGTTCTCAAAGTGAGGTTGGGGGGGCAATACAACAATCGGAACCATACTGTACCACCGCATGTCTGAGTTATTTTAAAGAACTAAAAGAAATAAAGGTCCTGTATACCTGCGCCAGTAATTCTTTATACTGTATCAAAACTGTATTGCAGACCAAAAGGAAAACACTAAACTGGTTTTCAGATTTAAACTTAAACTAACAAGATTAAAAAGTACAAATGAAAATGTCAGGGGCACGGTGGCACAGTTGGTAGTGCTGTTGCCTCACAGCTAGAAGGTCCTGGGTTCGATTCCCGCTGGGGACGCTGTGGGCACCGGCGGCGTGTTCCCTCCTCCGCGTCATCAGTGCCCATACCCGAGGCGGGGGTTGGCGATAGGGCCTTTCTGTGTGGAGTTTGCATGTTCTCCCTGTGTCCCCTAGGGTAGATACCCTCACAAAAACATGCCGTAATCCTGGTCTCTAAAACTACCTCCCCCTGGCCAGCTGGGGCGCCTGATGGAGGGGAAAGGAACTGGTCGGAATAATGTGTCCCTTCCACATGCTATGTCCGGCCGGGGAAATTCCCCTCTGTCAGGTGAAAAGAAGCAGCTTGGACTCCTCATGCATAGAAGGAGGCATGAGGTCAGTCCGCTGCCCCCCCAGGTTGGCAGAGGAAGTGTAGCGCCCAGGATTACATTAGATAATTGGCACTGGGTGAAAAGAAAACTGGGTTACAAAATCGTGGGATAAAAATTTAGACAAAAAAAAACAAATGAAAATGTCAATCTCCAATGTAAAGTTCTTTCAATGTCCAATGAGTCGAGTATCAAAAACGTAATCCAAAAGTAACCGAGCAAAAAATTGTAAAACACATTTTCCGTACACTAGATATCGGGGTTAAATTATCAACCATATTTATATTATTATTATATTATATTTCCCCTTGTTATCACCCAGTATGTTATGTTTAACCCAGGAAGTTTTATTTTTTTTGTCAAAAATAACATTGGGCACCCTGGGTCACTATTTTGAAAATGTTGAAAGGGCTTAAAAACACAGATCTTCTCTTGTCCCTGGTACAAAACCATGTTAAATTGATATGGAATACATTACATATCAATGTGGGGGTCCACTGGTTTAGCTGACCCTCTTAAGTTGCATCATGGCTAATGAAATGATTAGCGATGGTGATGTCTTCCTGAAGGTGGACCTTTGCGCTGAGGAGATGGGTAACAACGTGAGGCCGGCCGCCGCTCTTCTGGGAGACATCAACGCTGTCGTCACACAGGTACTGTACCAGTCCTTTTACACCAGGGTTGAACCGGCCCGGTTCTTAACCCATTCTGACCTGAGATCAGATTCATACGAGGTTTCCACTGGACACACACTGGTCTGATTAACCCATTCTGACCTGAGATCAGATTTAAAAAAATGTCAGTCGTTCTTCGATTTTTCTAAAATAGCAGACCTACAAGCTCGTAGCGCGCCACTCGGTGGCGCGCTACGAGCTTGTAGATCTGCTATTTTTCAATAGGTAAAGCATAACATGATGCTGAACACCAAAATGGGTTCCCGTTCAGAATGGGTTAAGGTGCGTTCAGACTTCAATATGTACAGTATATTCGCCTCGGCTCGTCCCGTTTGTGTTGCGGCGGGTCGCGCCGCTCCCGTTTGCGCAATTCTCGTCTTTGCTTTGACTTTGTATGTAATCGGGCCGCTCTAATCATCCAAGTCTGAACGCAGCTTTAGTCCATATGAGCCAGAGCTCCAACATTGGAACGTTAATTACGAATTGATTGGGCAAAACCATACCTATATTAAATTGTTTATAGGGTATTATAAGGCATCACTGAGGATACGTCCCAGGTGCATCCATGCGATGTATTTTTAGTTCTAAGTAAATTCATATATTTTTATATTTAGCCATTGAGATCAGATTCTAAAAATGTCTTCTAAATCCTAAAGGTTTTCTGAAAAACCCATGTTTCTATGTGTGGTGCTCAACCTTTTTTCATGCCGAGGACCCCCAGAATGATCTGTATTTGGCTGCGGAAACAAACTGAAAATATGTTTGCGGTCGAACTGTATTTGTGCTGTCTGGTTCTGTTTCTTTCCATGGTTTCCTCCTCCAGCTGTTGGAGAGTGTCCACAGAGATGGCTGGAGGTATCCCTCTGATACCACATGGTGGAGCACGTTGAAGGAGAAGATTGCTGCCAATGCCAAGATGTCCAAGGTGGGCTTCGGTGCAGCCATGAAAAGCCTATATTAGACAGACAGATATTTCAGGGTGTTTAGTGTTGAATGAAAATGGATTAGTCTTGTACTATACTGTAGATGCATTTTGACATAGCGTGAGTAGTTTCTTTTTTTTTATACAAAGAAGATTTTCCAAAAACCTTTGGTTTTTCATTACCAATTCAAGTATGAGATTAGTAGGATAGCAGATATGGCGTACCACAAGAAACGGTTTGACTGTCTCACGTGGCCAGACTGTTCTCCTACAGTTTTCAAATGCTCATACAGTCTGGAGCACCGGAAGCTCTGATCATGAGTTTCCGCTCATACAGTCTGGAGCACCGGAAGCTCTGATCATGAGTTTCCGCTCATACAGTCTGGAGCACCGGAAGCTCTGATCATGAGTTTCCGCTCATACAGTCTGGAGCACCGGAAGCTCTGATCATGAGTTTCCGCTCATACAGTCTGGAGCACCGGAAGCTCTGATCATGAGTTTCCGCTCATACAGTCTGGAGCACCGGAAGCTCTGATCATGAGTTTCCGCTCATACAGTCTGGAGCACCGGAAGCTCTGATCATGAGCAAGGGACAAATTGGATGTGACGCCTCCTCCCCACTTTCGTTTAGTTTTTACAGTCGCACAAAAAGTATACTAAAATAAATCATCTTCTAAGCATAAATTTTGCTTGCTGCTTAGCAGAAATGGGGGGGAAAAAATGTAAAGGTGTAAAAAGAAAAGGTGTGTAGTTCCAGACTCTTATGTTAGCATTCGGGAGATTGTGGAATAGTTCTCTGGTTATGCAAGACTATAGGGAAGAGGGCCTCTGTAAAGGTTGTTTGTACTGTTTTCATTCCAGGCGCTAGCCACGCAGTCCACAGTGCTGATGAACTACTACACGGCGTTCCACCACATCTCCCAGATGCTGCCTCAGGACTGCATCGTCGTCAGCGAGGGCGCCAACACCATGGACATAGGACGCACCATGTTACACAACTACCTCCCTCGACACAGGCAAGCAAGGCTCCGTTGCCGTCACTGACATTTTGCGCCGTATAAGTATGGGAGCCCCCCCCCCCCCCGATCCTCTTGACCCATCTTTTGCAAATGCTTTGCAATTAATCGGGCCAATTATTATTATGAATAACTACTATAATGTTACCTTTTTAGGCCGTGTGTCTGAGATGAAAATATTTAAACTCTCTAGGGCAGGGATTCTCAACCCGTGGGTCGCACTCGCAACCCCTCAGGGGGTCGCCAAATTATTTTGGGGGGGGTCCCCAAATTATTTTCAAAAACAAACAAAAAAAACATTTTGTTTATTTATTTATTTTTGCAACTGAATGCCTGGAAAATGCTAATTAAGAGTTTACATAGTACATGGTGCATGCATAAACTTTCCTTCATGATTATAATATATAATGGCCAAAGCATTTCCGGGGGTCCCTCCCCGGCCAAAAACATGACCAGCTCTGACAGTCAGTGTGGTAAACCGGTGTGATCATGGAACCGATTACGGCTTTCGTCAATGTTGGATCCGGTTTTCGGACCCCCCCAACCCCTAAATGCTTAGACGTGAGCGCGGCGGGCGGCGCCTCGTCGCGATGACGACGCGGGGGTTGGACTGACCGAGTGAGCTCCTCTTCCCAGGCTGGACGCCGGTACATTCGGCACCATGGGAGTGGGCCTGGGCTTCGCCATAGCTGCAGCAGCGCTGGAGAGCGGCCACGGTGGTGCCGGACGGCAGAGGGTGGTGTGTGTGGAGGGGGACAGCGCATTCGGCTTCTCTGGCATGGAGGTGGAGACCATGTGCAGGTTGGTGTTGGGTATTTGACCACTTGTTTGATGAGCTTGTAGATCTGCTATTTTTCAATAGCTATGACATAATGCTTAAAACACCAAACAAAAAAATAACTAAATAAAATCAATCTTAATAATATATATATATACATTACTACAACATATTTTAATTAATTAATTAATTATTTCTTATGTTATTTTTATTGTCATGATATTTGCATATAAATAGCCGAAATTTGTGTGAAATTCACACAAATAAAAAAGTCCTAGTAGTAAAAAGTAGTAGTAAGGTTGAAATCTGTTTTTTGCAAGTAGAAATTAATCCGGGTTTTACAGGGTTAAGCAAACCTCTCAACTCACAGCTCAATAGTTCACTTCACATTGTGACAACACTGCCCCCTACAGGTATAAGCTGCCCGTGGTGATCATTGTGGTGAATAACAACGGGATATACAGCGGAATGGATCCCGACAGCTGGAAAGAGATGTCGGAGATGGGCGATCTGACCACGATGTGAGTCACCCT
The DNA here is from genome assembly GCF_963924005.1 of Protomyctophum bolini. Lineage (NCBI taxonomy): Eukaryota > Metazoa > Chordata > Actinopteri > Myctophiformes > Myctophidae > Protomyctophum > Protomyctophum bolini. The sequence goes on along the minus strand of NC_137868.1, from coordinate 41,606,563 downwards.
GTTTGATCCTTATGGCGATCTGACCACGATGTGAGTCACCCTGTTTGATCCTTATGGCGATCTGACCACGATGTAAGTCAACCTGTTTGATCTAACACTGTGTCGCTATGGTGATCTGACCACGATGTGAGTCACCCTGTTTGATCTAACACTGTCACTATGGTGATCTGACCACGATGTGAGTCACCCTGTTTGATCTAACACTGTGTCGCTATGGTGATCTGACCACGATGTGAGTCACACCGTTTGATCCTTGCAATCTGAACACGATGTGAGTCACCCTGTTTGATCCTTGCGATCTGACCACGATGTGAGCAGTGTTGTTTTCGTCGACTAAAACCAAGACGAAAAATGTTCATCGACTACCTTTTTTCACTGACGGAAACTAAATGGAAACGAAATGAAAACTAAAGCTATGATGACTAAAACAAAGACTAAATATACTGACAATTTCGTCAACAAATAAAAACTAGACTAAAATGTTATGATGGGACTAGTGGACAAGAGATCCAGTATAAGTAATCTTACACTTGGTTGTATGCTGAAAATAGCAGATCTAGCAGGTGAAAAAAACGACCCGCCAAAATACATTTTGTTCGACTACAATAGTACATTAGTCGACTAAAATCTTATGACATTTAGTAGACTAAAACTAGAATAGAAACTAGAAAACATTCCAGGTGACAAAAATGTGACTAAAACTAAATAAACTATTCAAGAGACACTGACTAAAACTAAAATCTAAATTTACTGCCAAAAACAACACTGAATGTGAGTCAAACTGTTGATCCGATCTTGACCACAATGTGAGTCAAACTGACCAACGCAATAAAAATGTGATAGCTGCATGAATCTTAATTCAAGTCACTTTTATTTGTGTTGTACATTTCTTACGAGTTGGTGATCATTCTATTGATTCTAGTGATTATTCTTTTTTTTCCCAATTAATCGAGCAGCGTGTTGTTAAAATAATTTACAAGGAAAAAGTTGAATCTTTATAATCAATTATATCCTTTTTTTTTATATATCCGTTTTTTGTTACACAATGTCTGTGCTTTTATGAATCTCACCCTGACAAATACCTAACACTAATACTAACATTACGGTAAACTCAGAGCGTAAGACAGAGTTACGACAACTCCGTTCACTTCATGGGGCCAACCCGGAAGTTTACGGAATGCATTGGAGTCTATGGGTTCCCGCGAGTACATGAACCACGTTACCGGGCTGTTTTCTGCCCCCTCAATGTCGTAACTCTGTCTGTACTCTATGCTGGCTCTGGGTGAACTAAACTAGCAAATCTGTTTTCTTTTTTTTAAGATTTCAAAGTCAAAACTAAAATAGAAATAAAAACTAATAAAACAATGTAGAACTATAATAAGTTTGCTTGTCCCTCAGAGCTCCCCCCGTGACCCTGCTCCCCGAGGCGCGCTACGACGAGGTGATGAGGGCGTTCGGAGGCCGAGGGTTTCTGGTCCGGACGGCGGAGGAGCTGCGCGGCGCCCTGGAGGCCAGCCTGAGTGACTGGGACACGCCCAGCCTCATCAACGTCCTCATAGACCCCGCCTCCGACAGGAAACAGCAGGTAAGGACGTTAGTAAAGTGTTGTTCATAGTCTGAAACTCTGGACTGTCGGTGGTGAGGTGACCACCGAACTACAACATGACGTCACTGAGGTGACCACCGAACTACAACATGACGTCACTGAGGTGACCACCGAACTACAACATGACGTCACTGAGGTGACCACCGAACTACATGACGTCACTGAGGTGACCACCGAACTACAACATGACGTCACTGAGGTGACCACCGAACTACAACATGACGTCACTGAGGTGACCACCGAACTACATGACGTCACTGAGGTGACCACCGAACTACAACATGACGTCACAAGCCGCGGTGAAGAGCAAACCACCGCCACCAACCCTTCTCTCCGTTTTTACTCACCACCGTTCGTTATTTTTTAATGGTAGCGATTCAGCACACACACACCGTCACACACACAAGCTGGGGTTACAGGGCTTTTGAGTCATTAGTTACTGCAGTGTTAAATCCATTTGACTCCAGGTGGTTGTATTATACACACTCACACACACACAGACTCGCACCGACCTGACCTTTCTAAATTTATTTTGAGGTTCCCCGTAATTGGAAAGCTGCGGTCTTCCGTCTCTGTTTATGTTGGACGTAACCACGCAACGCCACACGGGGTGATGTGTAGGCGGCTGGTATTGAGGGTTGCATCCATTGCATCCATGGCCATGTTTCAGACACACACACACACACACACACACACACACACACACACACACGCTGCAGGGCAATGTACATGCAGAAGAGAACAATATATTTCATGCCTAAACCTTCTGTATCGTCTATGTGACGTTTTCCATGACAAGCATATTCAATGCTGGAGTCGATTATCATCGAGATCAAATGGTTTCTTCTCAAAGTGTTTCAATGGGTACAGTAGAACTTGTGATTGCTCCTACAGTGACCCATTCATTAAGAGCTGAGGCCGAAATGTCTTCGGTTTTCTGAAAAAACATATGCCGCTAAATATCAGGGGTGCTCAAACCTTTTCTTGACAAGGACCCCCAAAATGATATGTATTTGGTGGCCGCTGACCCCCATATAAAATTATCTTTGTTCCAGGGACTCAAAGATTTGAGTTAAAATGTTAAAATTATATATATTCAAAGATTTGCACACATTTTTATGACTTAAAAATAATTTTAAAATAAGTATAACTATAAAATGACACGGATGCTGTTCCAGTTTTAATGTGTTAATTTCAACCAGTGGCTGGACTGTGGCTTTACTAAATATGTGTCCCTTAGATCTGGTGCAACATGAATATGGTCAAAGTGTTTCCAAAATAGCATACAAATTTCACACAAATTTCCAACTCTGAATTTGAACCAATTCGGTAGAATGGCCCATATATTTGGGGTGGTCCTTGACGTGAGAAAGGTTGAGAACCACTGACATAGAAACATGGGTTTTTTTCAGAAAACTGTCAGGATTGAGAAGACATGTGTAGAATGGTCCTCAGGTCTAAATGGGTTAATGCGTTATGTGAGATGTAACCTTTCTCTCTTCCGTTGTGTTTACAGGAGTTCCCGTGGCTGACGCGCTCCAACCTGTAAACATAAAGCACCGCATGTCCCTTTCCCTGCATCTGGCACACGTTACAACACACTTCTCCCTGGCTAAAGGGAGTGTAAGTGATATTCTTTTGTTCAAAAAGTTCTGATGGCAATTCTTGATTTAGAGCAGGGGTCTTTTCAGCAGGGGGTCTGGGGGACCATTAGGGGGTGCTCAGAGTAACTACAGGGGGTCTGGGACCCTTAGGGGGTCCTCAGAGTAACTACAGGGGTAGTTGGTCAAGTTGACATATTGAGGATTTAAATGGTAAATGAACGGTGCATTTATATAGCGCCGTTATCCAAAGCGCTTTACATAGATTGCTCATTAAAATTCATGCACCGATGGCGGAGGAAAGCACGCAAGGCACCAACCTGCACATCGGGAGCAATTCTCTCAGCTAAGGGGTCCTTGGCCCGGAAACCTGTTGGAACACCCCTGATTTAGAGTGTTTGTTCCGTAACTGGGGTCTCTCCCTCCCCATCTCCCTGTCTCTCCAACTCTTTAGTAAGCAGAAAATATGTGTTTTAGGGTAAAGGTAACGATGCCAATTCTGTCCCATCAGCAAAGGTAACTCTTGATGCAGCATTATGGAAGTGATTAACCCACTCGGTGTGTGAGTAGCGCGGATTGGGTAAAAGTAAGACCTCGCGTCCTAGCGTGCGGCCAGTGGTGGAAAAAGTACTCAATTGTTTTACTTAAGTAAAAGTACCAATACTGCAATTTAGAAGTACTTTGTTACAAGTAAAAGTGCGGAATTGAAAATGTACAAAAGTATCGACATCAAAATGTACCTAAAGTAGTAAAAGTAAAAGTACTCATTGTGCAGAATGTGCCATTTCACAAGTTCAAAAATGTGTACAAAATCTATTGCAAAGAGCAGATCTACAAGCTCTTTTCAAATGGCCGAATGAATAAAATCGCCAAAGTAACTAGTAACTAAGGTTTTCATGTAATTGTAGTGGAGTAAAAGTACAAATCTTGGCTCCGAGATGTAGTGGAGTAGAAGTAAAAGTACTGGAAATACTCAAGTAAAGTACAAATACCTCAAAATTGTACTTAAGTAAAAGTACTTCCCACCATTGCTACTAGTGCATTGAAAAGGGGATATAGTCGACCTTGTTCTCCGCTGATACAGACAATATGCCACTCGGTCCTACTTGGTGACATCTTAAGTGGAACACAATAAATTTTAAGCTGATAAATTCACTCTCTCCTAATTGTATAAAATTGAACGCAAACTGAAAATATATTTTCTGTTTACTAAAGAGTTGGAGAGATGGGAAAATAGCTCTTACTGGACAAACGGTCTATAGCAATTATTACCATTTATTTTCCTTTTTTTCTGCAAAAGAATATTGTCTTATACCATAGGACGAGGCTGGACAATTACGTGTGTGCTTACTGTATGTATTGTAAAAAAAAAAAACTGATTGTTTCTATGAAATATTTCAAATTGTATTCACTACTCAGTAGTATTTAATGGAATTTACTAAATGATTAATAAATAATGTAAAAAAGTAATGAAACTATTACATTTATTGACCTACAATCCTCTGAGCAATGTTGCAGTATTTTGGATAAGGTTCCACATTCCACTGGGCTAAGCAAAATGACTCATTTAGACCCGAGGACGATTCTACAAATGTCTTCTAAATCCTGACAGTTTCACGTCAAACATTTTCACGTCAAGGACCCCCATAAATACACTAATTGGCCGCCGACCCCCATTTGAAAATATGTTGTTCCAGGGACCCCCCCCCCAGAAGCAAGCTCTTAGCAAAAAGTATAACATAATGCGTTAAAACACAAAGGTGACGTTCCCGTCCAGAATGGGTTTTAACTATTAATTCACAACTATTACTGTTTTTCAATCCCTCCAGGAAGTTATGTCATTCCCCTGGCCACCTGGTCCTTCTAACTAAACAGTCAGGGACCACACACAGCAGTTAAACCTGGAACAACAGCTGAATGTAGTTACTGTAAGTACCAAGTAATCAATTACCCTGAGAAAGAACAAGGGTTTGGAAACACTGCTATTGTACACTGATATTAATACAAATGCATTGTTAGTTACTGGAGATTCAAATTGATGGGACGGTAGATTAAACGTAGTTTTAGTATATTATTTATATTCTATCGTCTTGGCTGTTTTCATCCGTTAAATTAAATGAAAAGGAAGGCGAAGCAGCCACGATTGGTGGTTTGATTTGTGCTTACTTCAGTTTGTTTGATGTGTTACAAAACAATTAGCATCTACAAGCTCAGTCACGAGTTGCAACACTTCTTGTAGATCAGCTATTTCTGCTATTTAAAAAAAACAAACAAAGAATTACATTTTCCTTTAGATTTCTATGCCTATAATGACATGCCCCAAAAACCAGGGACACCAGATTGCCACTGGTGTTAGAATCTCTAATATCTCTTTAGCAATGCTTCTTCACACAGCTGTTCAAGGAAACGGAACGACCCCCTTAGGAAATGCATGCAGGCATTTAATTAATTTGTGGGACAGACCACACAAGAAGACCAATCAATAATACGCCCATGCTTTATGTACAGTGGGCTGCATGGAAAACATTTGGAACCTCGTACAGTATGTCCAGAACGGTTCCTTTTTTTATCATTAAAATACGTAATAACATTTAAAATTAAATTAGCCGATCTACAAGCTCACAACGTGAACAATCTATTTTCACTGCTTTTGTGTGACACCTTGCGTGACGAAGAAGCGCTTATGTACGAAAAACCAAACAGAAAACAAACGTAAGAAGTTGAAATAATTATGGTACAAGGGTTCTTTCTGCTCGACAGCAACAATATGCAACGAAAGAGATATTAGTTTCTAAAAAACAATTTCAATCCGGGGTCCGGAACCACGTCGCACGGTCAGTGTCATGTTTGTTGCCTTTGCAATAGTTACACAGGTCACAGGGTAAGTTTTTGTATAGCACACTTCAACAAGGCAGTTTAAAGTGCTTCATAGCCTATATGAAACATTACGCATTGACACCTAAAACACAGAAGAGAGCACGCAAAACAATATTTAGGAAAGAAAAATGCATATGAATAAATGTTAATATTTGACATGCATGCAAAGCGCATCTTCAGTTGTCATCGTCGTGAAACCACAACAAAAAGGTCTGTTGTTGTTTCCACTGACAGAGTTATGACTATGCTATAAAAAGGACAGAGGCGCATTATTATTAAAAGCAAGGGTGCCAATAACGTTTACCCAGAAGTGTGCAGGGTGTCTTAGCGTGTGTTTCCACTCTCTCCCTGTGGTGGGTGGGACTGGAAACAAAGGCTCTTAGCAGTAGTAAGGGTCTAATATTGGCACGGAGAGGAGCAGCTGGCAGGCTCACTCCTGTAAATTTAGCGCACACTGATGCAGAGGAAAGATTTAATGGGCATTGGTTGGCATACCCCCCCACCCCACCCCACCCTTTCCTCCTCCTTCTGCTGCTCCTCCTCCTCTTCCTAAAGGCGTAGGGACACCGAGCAGGGAGGGAAGGGGAGGGAAGGAGGGAAGGAGAGGGGAGAGAGAAGCGGTGTAAAGAAACAGTAGACGAGTGGTGGAGTGAGCGTAGAGCGGACAGTGAGTGTTGTGTGTACTGTATCTCCTCAAGTAGCAGCAACAGCACAGCAGCAGCATGGTTGTTCTAACGCTCGGACTGTACCTTCCACTGTTGTCCTGTTATGTCCTGGCAGACGCCTCCTACCTGGACACCATCCTCTCATTCCCAGCAGGTACGTGTGTGTGTGTGTGTGTGTGTGTGTGTGTGTGTGTGTGTGTGCGCGCGCGCGTGTGCGCGCGAGGGAAGAGAGAGTGTGTACCCAGCATGTGTGTGTGTGTGCGCTCAAATGCTTGTGTGTGTTTGTTTACATGGCTGCAAAGATGGGTGGTTGTGCCTGTATATTTATTATTATTATTATTATTACAGGAGAGCACAGGACATGCATGGATGCAATGAAAGGATGTCATTAATTTGGTTTAACCATGGTCCGTATTAATTAAGCACTCTCTCTCTCCACCTGGCATGTCATCATCGTATAGGCCAATGACTTTCACACATTCATTCTCCAGAAATGATGTCTTAAAAAGGTTTAAACTTTCTGAATTCCCAACGATAGCAAAAACATATCCCATCTACAGGTTGCAGACGGGATAATTGTGCAATTCATCAAAATAAGGCAAACTGTGTGCATTTAAAATGTTCAATTTAAAGGAGCTTTATTGGCATGAGCGTTTACATTGCTAAAGCAAGTGTCAAAATATAAAAACATTAGAACATTTGGAACGTATATAATATACAGTTGGGAGAGGGTACAGCATCGTGTAAACAGAGCTATGTCACATTGCGTCGTTATATACAGGGTACAACAAGGCTTTTTTTAAACATTGTTATTTGGTTTTTCAAGAAGAGAAAAAGAAACAGGACTTGTTTGTATTTATTGTGCGGTTGGTAACCGTGGAGGAGGGGGTCTATAAATAAAGTCAGCTCCTCAGCTGGTCGTGGAGGTGCAGCGCAGAGCAGAGAGAGGGCTTCTTCATGACACTGCAAGACTGCACGTCCAACACAGCAGCAGCCTGAAGTCTGTCGGCCTGTCACCATCTGATCGTTTGCACCTGTTCTAGAAATTATAACCAGTGGTGGAAAAAAGCACTTGAATGTTACGTAAAAAGAATATATATATTATTACTGCAATGCAAGCAGTACAAGTGAAAGTCCGGTAGACCATTCTAGGCCAAGTACTTATTTGACTTCTTTTAACAAATAGGCAGCCATCCAGGCCAAAGACGTTTTTAACATTTTTTTAACATTGTTTTTTGTGGGGGGGTTTAATAGAAAGTTTTTGGGTTTTTTTACTTAAAAAGAAAAAATCTTACAACTCTTTAACAAATCTATGTTAGCCTGTGCTGAACTATTGCTACTGCCATTTAGCTATATGAGTTAGTACCAAAAGTAAGCAGAATGTCCCGTTTCACAAGTCATCATTATGTCTAAAATGTATACAAATCTTTAGAACATAGCAGTATATTCAAAATGTACAAAGTGACTAATTTAATAACTAAAGTTTTCATAATAATTGTAGCCGAGTAAATGGACAACGTTTTCCTCCGTCTAAGATGTAGTGGAGTAGAAGTAAAAGTACTTACGTACAGTACTTGAGTACTTTAGTTACTTTCCACCACTGCCTGTTATCTTCGCCCACGTCCTGCGTCCGTCTGTCCGTCCGTCCGTCTGTGTTTAGCCCATTAAGGACGGGAACGCAGCTGTCTCGCTTTGCCGCTTAACGACTTTAACCATTATTTTAAACTTTAGCTATTGAAAAATATCTACAAGCTCATAGTGCGGCACCGAGGGCCGTTGAGCTTGTATATTTTCTATTTTTTTTGCCTTTTCTTTTATTAAAATGTTTAAAGAATATTCAAAATATTATGATTTATTCTCAACGTGTTTTTAAATAGCAGATGTACAACCTCACTGTGAGCTCGTAGATCATTTGTAGACCTGGCCATACTTGTTTCTCTTACAAAACTGGCAACGCAGCAAGAGGAAGAGGAAGTAATGCACACACAAAGGCAAAGACTTATGGGCTATATGAAAAAGGTGGATACAGTATATCATAATGCTTTCACAGCAAACGTTTTGAACTCATATCTGTGCTTCTGGGGGGGGGGGGGGGTGTCCCTGCATGGGAACAACATATATTCAGATGTGGGTTGGAGGCCAATTACATTATAACTTTTGGGGGTCCTTGACATGAAATAGTTTGAGAACAACTGACATAGAAACAGCTTTTTCAGAAAAAAAAGTATAGAATCTGACCTCAGTCCTAAATGGGTTATAGGACCATATAGTCTCACGTTGCTAGTCGTGCATGAAGGAACGTCTCAAGCATGTGCACAGTCAGTGTCGTATGCCGTTGACCTTTTTGGATTTACACTTTGTTGCATGATGTGCCGTGCAAGACGTGGTATAGTATCTACTGTTCAGCAGCACGCACACACACACACACACATCAGGCACGAGGAGATCGCTGTGTGCAAACAGCAGCCCTGCAGGACTGAAGTTGCTGTAGGTTGCAGGAGATGGGTGCACACGTGTGAATTAATATAGGAAAGAATACAGTGGTGGAACAAGTACTCTATTGTACTCTACATTATACATCATAAGCACACCTTGAAGCTATAGGTGCTAGTGTGCATGTTCCTACTTCTAAAAAATGTATACTAGATCTGCTATTTTTGATGTCCAGCTTTGAGGGTACGTGTAAACACACACTTTGTCCTAACACAAACATTAAATGCCATTGATAATGAATGACCAGTTTTGAGCCAGTTTTGGGTGTATAAACTGGTTAGAATGATTGTGACGCCATGTTAACTACTTTAGCTGGAAAAAAAGTAGCAGATCCACAAGCTTGCGGATCTGCTCCTTTTGATGCGTTGGTGAATCGTGTGCCGCTGTAGTGTATAGTATGATCAAGTAGGACAGTGGTTTTCATTACCTTCTTCATGTCAAGGCCGGCCACTATTCAATTGGAATGAAGTAAATGCCAGCAGCACACTCGATACACATGTCCTTTTCACATGATTCTATTTACCTCTGACGAGCAGACAACCAGTGTTGTTTCCGTCGACTAAAACTAAGACGAAAAATGTTCGTCGACTACCTTTTTTCACTGACAAACTAAATGGAAACTAAATGAAAGCTAAACTATGATGACTAAAACTAAATATACTGACAATTTCGTCAACAAATAAAGACTAAAATGTTAGGGACTAGTGGACAAGAGTATAAGACAAGTCATTTTACACTTGGTTTCATGCTGGAAATAGCCGATCTACAAGCACACAACGCGTCAGCGAGACGCGTTGTGAGCTTGTAGATCTGCTATTTTCAGCAAGTGTGAAATCGGTCATTACGACGGCATCAAGGCCCGACAAAATACATTTTAGTCGACTAAATCAACCGTAGATTCAGTCGACTAAAATCTCGTGCTGTTCAGTCGACTAAAACTAAAACACTAAAACATTCCAGGTGACTAAAACAAAATTAAGTTTCAGTCCAAAGACTATGAGTCCAAAGAAATCTGCAGCCAAAAACATGCTTTAGTGTTGTCAATGCTGAGGAAGGCCGACTAGGCTGAAACGCGTAAACTAGGTGAACTGAGTGGTGCAACTCCCCCCCCCCCCCCCCCGCCTCTCTCTCTCTCATTAGCAGGCAACAGTGCAGCACTATCCCTCTCTCTGTTTCTGGCACAACAGCGCCCCTACTGGTACTCAGTCATATACTGGTGCTCATTAACGTCACATAGGTGTACATAGGTACACGGACATTGCTGTTCCTTGGAGTGGTTGCACCACTCAAAAATAGAGGTTTGTCTGCCCGACAGCATGGGTAATAATGTGCATGTATGTATAACCTCTTGCAAAGTGATCTGTCACCCAGTTTTCGACACGCCGCCCTGACATCATTGCTCCTCCCACATAGCGGGCAGCGTGATCACTGACCATGTGTCCTCTCCTCTGTCACCGTTGCAGCTCTCCGGCGGCCCGACCGGCAGAAGAGATTCAGCCCCTGCTGCTTACTGAGCCCTCCCCCGCCCCCCCTCTTTCCTCCGCCCCCTACCATTTGGCGCCGCCACGCTCATGTGAGTCAAAGTCATGTGACTTGTCCTTGTTGTTGGATGGGGGGGGGGGGCTGATTGTTGATGTGTCCTTGGGTGGTATCCAAACTGCCACCGGTATCTCTCTCTCTCTCTCACACACACTCGGGTAACATTAATAATAAAGACTCCAAGGGCACACTGGATTATGGGGCCCTCGAAGATGCCACCATTGCCACCATATATATGGTTGATAGTGATACAATTTACTGTTGAATGCGTGGGGGGGGTGTGAGGTTTCCTTAACGCAAGTGCAATTATCCATTAACGCAAGTGCAATTTGGTGCAACTTTGATTTCGTTTTCCTTTTCCCTAAATGAACATTTGGCAAAGTTATGAGCAACGTTACATGCAACGTTAATAACGTTGGGTATTGATGGACTCTTTTCCAGGATGACGAAGGTTCAAGTGGTCATGGAAGTATTACAGACACAGACCAGAAAGGTTCTGAGAAAGGTTCTGTGTGTCTGCAGGGTCCCCCAGGCCCGGCCGGCCTCCCTGGGCCTCAGGTAAGGAACCATAACACACACACTTTTACTTTTTAATACACACTAATTCAAAATTATTATAACATTTTCAAGGTTTTTCAAAAAATTTCAAATGTAGCAGATGTACAAGTGAAACCATTCTATGTTTGACGTGTTTCTAATAATGGTCCAGGGTAAGATACTGTATGGTAGGTCTACAGCTTTATTATCCAATTCAGTCATCAAAATAGCCTTACGTGACCTGACCAAAATATACAAGATATTATGTGGCATGCATACAAGTCAGTGGCAAAGTGAGGGTCAAAGTGAGTTTAACGTTTTATTGGGCCGTCGGGATCGGGAGTCGAACCCGCGGCACGCTGCCAGACTGGCTTACCGGCCAAGGTGCACAGATGGCTATGCCAGCCGCCCGGGCCAAGAGTTTAACGTTGTTTAATGTAATCAGAGATAGGACTTTTCTGTTTGGACGTATGGGCTGTCAAGGCCAGAAAGTAGTTTTTTTTGTCCCCCCACTCGGTAGGCGTTCCTGCATAACTTCCAGGTATGATAATGATGCCGTCACACGCATGTATACCCTAGATTGACAAGATTCTGATAGAAAATATCTGATAATAATCATGAAAAAGATTCACACTCGATCCGACATGTTATATCGGTGCATCATCGGTAGTTCTGGAATCTACAACAACAGAGCAGCGTGCGAATGACAGAATCAGGACAATGTTTGTTGACCGACTGGTTTCCTTGAGCACGTGGAGCACGTTTTGTATTTGCATTGCTTACAGTTGTCAGAGGACTTCTTCCAGGACGTCCCCCCCCCCCCCCCACCCCCGCTCTCTCTCTCTCTCCCCTATAACAACTCCAGACATGTCGGGGATGGTTGGAGGAGGACCGGAGCCATTGGGTTGGGTGCAGGGCGGTTGTTGAGGGGGGGGGGGGGGGGTATTCATGGAGAGGGGAGGGGAGGGGGGGGGGGGGGGTATAGGGGGTCCACTTTGGCACCCTGCATCACAGCAGCCCATTAACGCGCCGGATTTAGCCCAGAGACGCAAATAGCCTTTTTCCACGGCCTGCCAGGCCCAGTCAGTACGCACTCTCGCACACCATTCTTAGAAACACTCCCAAAGAGTTTTTGGTCCGTGCAATGGAACGGCCGGCAGGCACACTCTAGTCGCGTAAATTCCAGCAACGGCGGCCCTACACACACACACACACACACACACACACACACACACACACAAACAGAGCATCATGCATGGTGGGGGGAAACATGTGTTTCAGTGCTTTTTGGTCGCTGGAAAAGTTCACCCACCATCTGTTTGCGGCGCGGGTTCAAAAGGTGAGCCTTTTGAGTCATTGACGTTTTGTGTAAATGCAAACGCATTTTCACTTAGTCATTTTTTTTGCCCATTCTGTGTTTTTTTTCTTCTCCCCTTTAATCATGGCTATTAGACGCGGCCACCTGCATCGCAGCACTGCAGCAGTCAGGCCTTCGGTATATATCCCATTCTGACCTGAGATCAGATTCATACAAGGTTTCCACTGGACACACACTGGTCTGATCAACCCATTCTGACCTGAGATCAGATTTAAAAAAATGTCAGTCGTTCTTCGATTTTTCAAAAATAGCAGACCTACAAGCTCGTAGCGCGCCACTCGGTGGCGCGCTATGAGCTTGTAGATCTGCTATTTTTCAATAGCTAAAGCATAACATGATGCTAACATCAAAATGGGTTCCCGTTCAGAATGGGATATATATCACGGGGGAAGGCAACGCACACGAGGCACTTTGTAAATCAATATCGGCCACTCAGCCCTTAGCTAATTGAAACTGCAGGGGGAATTGGGCTTCAGGGAACGGCCGTGAATTTCTCAGTTGGATGTGGTGGGGGAAACAAGACTATATTATTATTAAGCGAGATTAGATAAGTCTCTTTATTTTTTTGTCTCTTTCCTCTCTCTCTCTCTCTCCTCACAGGGTCCACCTGGTTTACCCGGCATAGAAGGGCCCGAGGGAGAGAAGGTAACGACGTCAAATGATTACTGCTTGTTTTATTTCCCCCTGATGTCTTCCATCATCCATCCTATATAGTATAGTGGATCTAATCCAATGTATGTAAACAAATATGTTTGGGACCGGTATAGCATTTTTTTTTTTTGCAAAAAGCCACACTTTCAACCTTCCGGGTGTTGGGGGGGGGGGGGGGGGGGGGCGAGCCATTGCCCGGGAAATGCGGTTGTCATGACGACCATTTTCTGTTTTTTGCCCCTCCCTCTCTCTCTCTCTCTCATCCTGCTGTCAGGGAGAACTAGGAAGACCTGGACAAAAGGTGAGCGTCTCAATTAATCACTCCCCTTCGATAAGTGGATTTACACACACACTCACACACACACACACACACACACACACACACACACACACACCCACACACACACACACACACAAACGGAATTCTAAATTTACCAGAGTAACGGTATAACCGTATTGGAGATAGCAGATCTACAAGCTCATAGCGCGGCACCGAGTGCCGCGCTACGAGCTTGTAGGTCTGCTATTTTTGTTTCAGAAAACTGTCATGACTTAGAAGACATTTTTTACATTCGTCGTGTAATTGAGTAAATGTAGTTAGTTCACACCGTGCCATGCGTGGACATTATCAAATTGCAAGCAGGTACAACCTTGACAGGATGCGAACGGAACGGGCACGAGCCTCTGAGATGACCTCTCCTCTGGCTGAAGGGGAGATAACAACAGAAGTGCTTCTCAATCCTCTTTGCATTTCAACTCCCAGTTTGAATAGCATGTAGCCACGCACGGACGACCCTTTTCGATATGATTTTAAACTAGAGATGCACAATATAAACTGGTATAGCGTATCAGAATCGGCCATACAAAATATCGGTATTGCATGCATGCGGGTCTCAAATTAATCCAGATTATTTTCACCGATATTGATCACGCAATAGTAATGTGACCGTCAATGGCTAAATTCTACATTTCATTTGTGTATACTCCATCTCATCCAGTAGTCGTTCAGTAGTGAGAACAGACACTTGGAAAAAGAGTTGAAGAGAGTTTAAAAATATAATATATTCAGATTCGGTATCGGCCGATATGACCCTGCAAATAATCGGAGATCGGATATCGGTCATAATTTCATAACCGTGCACCCCCTATTTTAAAGTTTGGGACCCCAATCTGTGCACACAGACAGACCCATCATAAGGGTCCATTTGGACACCTGCTGATCCCCAGACCCCCAACATGGGGTGAGAACCAGTGCCTTACAGCCCCCCCCCCCCCCCATATCAGGCCCTTGAAAGACCCCTACCCCTCCCCCCCCCCAATAAGATGGACCTTGCGCTGTCATTGGAACAGTTGACCCCCCCCCCCCTTCCCTGCCACACGGCTTCATTGGACATGCAGCGGCGCACGTTGGATAAGAAGGGAGCGAGAGAGAAGTGACCTCCCTAAACGATTGGTCGTTGTGGTTAACCAGTAATACAGTCCCACTGGGAGAGCTTTGGGTGGCGCGCGCGCACTTTTGCTCCTGACCCGAGGAGCGGAGCCCAGAACCGCACCACCAGCCGTGCAATTTTGCTTAGTGCTTCCAAGCCGAGCCCATAAATCATTTTATTTCCCACAAGCACCGGCTCCTGTTCTATATACAGACCATCATTTAATTAAAGAGAACCAAGTGACAGGGCTCGTTAAAGTCATACCGCCTCCACATGTGCAGCAGCTACTGTACAGTATATGCCTGTTGTGGCTGTGACAAATGCTGCAGCGGGACGGGTGGCCCGGGCCGGTAGATTTGTCAAACCCACCTGACCCGGCAACAGGCCTGGCAGGTTGTTCATTTAGCCAGCGGTGGAAAGTGACTAAGTACATTTACACAAGTACTGTACTTAAAGCTGCTATAAGCAATAATATTATGTCCAAATTTAATGACCTTTTAAAAAAGAAATCGGTATTTAGACCAGCAATGGGTAGAACGCTCCCAATTTTTTTTTGTCTCCGTGACACTTCTAGGGGCCGCAATCTGCATTCAAAGATTTTCCTAGAAGCTTTGTCATTGGTCGATTTGCCTGTCTGCTTCCTGATTGGTTATTCATTGTGACCGGGTTTTTTTTCGACCAATGGGGGGAGCGTTCTACCCATTCCTGGCTGTCTGAATACCAAAAACAATTAAAAAGGTCATTAAAATGTTGACATATTATTGCTTATAGCAGCATTTTGAGTTTTGGGGGTTTTTTTGTTTTTGTTTTTAATTTACTGCGAGTATTTCCAATTTCCACTACTGTTACTTCTACTCCACTAGATCTCAGAGGCAAATAGTGTACTTTTACTCTTATTTGAAAACCTTAGTTTGGTAGTTACTTTTTTGATTTTGATCATTCCTAAACATACATTAACCACTTAATTTCGGTCATTTTGAAAATAGCCGATCTACGAGCTCACAAATGCGTTGCGACGCGACCAAAATGAGTTGGTCACCTGCATTTTGCGAGTTCACCGCCTTATATGTTTTTACCACTCTGATGCCTTTGTCTATACAAAGGAAATTAACTTTGTCCTTTGATGTTGTTGTTCAGGGTCGGACAGGGCCTCCAGGGCTCCCAGGGAAGCCAGGGTCAGTCGGATGGAACGGACCAAATGGGCCCAAAGTGAGTAAGTCCACTTTCCTGGTTATTATTATTATTATAGCCTGATTTATACTTGGTTGCATGCTGGTGGTGTCGTGAACTGAAAATATCAGCTCTATAAGCTCACAAAACGCACCGCACGCTCCAGTGTATTGTCACTGGTGAGCTTGTAGATTGCCTATTTTCAGTGTGCAACACGGCGCATATGACATAGTCAGAGCTATACAGCTCAGGCTTGAGTTGGTCTGGTCTAAATGTTAACAGATCTGATGCTATGTGACACATGTAAAACTGTGTCTAAGGCTCAAAACGCACCAAAGCAACTCCTTGCAACAGAAACAGTTTTAAGGACATGTCACTCCAATGCAACTCCTTGCAACAGAAACAGTTTTAAGGACATGTCACTCCAATGCAACTCCTTGCAACAGAAACAATTTTAAGGACATGTCACTCCAATGCAACTCCTTGCAACAGAAACAGTTTTAAGGACTTGTCAAACCCTTGCAACAAAAACTGTTTTAAGGACATCTCACACCAATGCAACTCCTTGCAACAAAAACTGTTTTAAGGACATGTTACAGACAGTCACACCAATGCAACTCCTTTGCAACTGCCATTGGGGATAATGGTTTCATGCAATATTACATGCAACCGTTTGGTTGCAAGGAGTGGCATGGCGAATCATTGGTGCGGTTTGGGGCCTATAAAAGTGTTGATTTGTTGAGTGTTTGAGCTTGTGTTTCTGTGGCCCAGGGGGAGAAGGGGGACTCAGGCCTGATGGGACTGCCTGGACCAAGAGGTCTAATCGGGCCCAAGGTATGACGTCTCTTTGGCACCGACCACAAAGAGCTACAGAGCCAGTACAGTATATATATGACACAACAGATTTATCTATACGGTTTTTATCATCACCTAATTTTAGGTTCTGTGCACACATAAGGGGGGTTGAGAAACACTCGTTTTGCGTTTTAAATTATTTCTATGCTCCGGAGAGATTAGAATTAGAAACCATAGATCCTTACATCATCTAAAATACTTTGGTTCCAAACCAAGGTTAGCTGCCGACAGCTGTTGTAAAAGTGGTACAGCGAAATAACTAAGTTTAAGATTTCATATCATCCCCGAAAGCTTATAAATTGACAAAAAAACTAAAACTAAGGGCATTTTGTCTATCATTTTACCAGTTTGTTTTAGTTAGTTTTGTAACACATAGTACAGTTTCAGTTTTAGTTATCCTTTATTTTATTTTTTATTCAAGTTTTTATTTATTTCATTTAATCGTTTTTTGGTTATTTTGTTACTTTTCATTAACTATAATAATCTTGTTCCCTTACTCACTCTTCTGCTTGGTCTTGACTCTCTAGGGCTTATCCGGATACAAAGGAGAAAAGGTGGGTGACTGGCTATCAGGATCAGCACGTTATTGTATAGAGCGTCGCGTTCCCGTCCACGCCCGGAAGACAATTTCCCATTCATTTTCCCCATAGACGTTTCAGAAACTATTTATAGACCTTTAAGCCTCGGACAGAGGCAACTCGGCTCCTGACAAATCATGACAATAAATTAAAAAAAATTGGGCCGAACAAAATAAGAAGGAAAAAAAGAGCAGGGTACAACACCTTTTTACAACAGTTTTTCTTCTTTCTAATTATTTGTTCTTCCCCAAAAAAAATTAGGAGCCGAGTTGGCGTTGTGACGAGGCTTAAAAGGTCTTTAAATAAATACTTTTTTAAATGTCTATGGGAAAAGAAAATGTCTTCCGGGCCGCTCGTCGTTCTGAAAGGGGCGGCGGGACTGCGACGCTCTATATAGATGATGAGGGCCCATCAGATTGACATTGTGTTTCCTGTATCTATCAGTGAGTGTTGCTGCCTGGTAACATGCTGTGTTTTGTCCCCCATCATCATCATCATCATCCTCAGGGCTCCCGTGGTGACCGAGGAGGTACTGGAACGAAAGGGGACAAGGTGGGCAGAGTCAGGGCCAAATTAGTCATTGGGCCGGTGGGGCCGTATAGCCCAGGGGGCCCTTTGGCTCTCAGGGCCCTTCGGAGACACTGGGCTGCGTGGTACTGGTTTTGAGGCCCTCACAAGGGCCTTTCATTGGCTGTTAATTGTGTTAAATGTAGGTCAAACTTCGCACGGACGCTATGTGGGGGCCCCGCAGAATATTTGCGACCCGGGGGCCCTCGTGGGGGTTTAATCCGTCCCTGGTCCCCTGATGTCTGTGTTGACCTACTGCGGCGTCGCTCCCCTGGAAATAGACAATCTACACGCTCGCAATCCGACGCCTTGTGAGCTTATATAGATCGGCTATTTTCGGCACACAACGCCATATGGCGGTATATGAATTGGCCATACTGACTGCCGATGAGATAAGCCGTGCATTGTACAAAAAGAATACACATTTTCAATACAATCTTTACTGCATTAATTGCCGTTCAAAAGCCGAACTTCATGGCTAGAGAGTGCTTTCACAATAACATTATCTTCATATATAAAACAGACAATGTACAGTACATTCTATAGTTTTCCGGGTTAATTAATTAATTGTTTACTGTTCCTTTACTCCCATGCAGGGCACAATGGGATTCCCAGGAATGCTTGGACAGAAAGTGAGTAGAATGATCAAACAATCGCACACACACACATACTGTACATGCACACGCACGCTCACTCTTGTATTGCCATCAAAAGATATTTTCAATTAAACATTTTAAATGCTACTTTTTTACTTAACTTGCTGGTCCAATCAAATCCTAATATTAACCACCACCACAGACCACTCCGAACCTCTAAATTCCTCTCCCTAAGCCTAAACTTAACCCGTGACTCTAAAGTTCTAAACCTAAACCCGAGATGACATGAATCCTAAACCTAACCTGAATCGTTTAAAAAATGTAACCCTGACTTAAAATACAAATTACGCTTTGCCTCGGGTGGTCTGGTACTACTGTATTTGTGGAGGATAGTAATACACGCACACACGCACGCATGCACACACACACACACACACACGTGTCTGTTTGGAAATGTGCCTAGTGTGTATTTATCATGTATCGATGTATCAGGGTGAATTGGGTCCAAAAGGAGAAGATGGACTCTCAGGAAACAGAGGACCCACCGGGCGACCGGGGAAGAGAGGAAAACAGGTAAGGATGACATCTTTATAAGAGTCAAAACAAAACAAACAAACACAGAGCTAAGAAATATATAGAGCTACAATACAAGTGACGTGTCGCCGTCCATACTAATTAAGGCTCTGTTCCGTTCTAGTCAAACAGAGTCAGGGTGCTGCTATTGACTTCATGCAGAGGGTGGCCATCTTGCGATTAAGTTAACTAGAACTCGAGCGGTCTCGCTCTATAGCGACTGGACAACTGGGTTCCCAGTTGTCCAGTCGCCCAAGTGCAGTGTGTGTGTGGACCTAATGAATACTGGGCGAGCAGTAACGTCGGACTATTGGCATGTCGGACTACTTGGGTGTCGGACTATTTGGGTGTGGGACTATTAGTATGTGGGACAAACACCTGCGCCCCGTCACGTGCACCTGCAAGGAATGTACAGGCTTTCAATGGCAAATTTCAGCTATAGTTGTACCACCCTGCCATTAACGTAATGGCAAGATGGCCGTGGTCTGCATACTGTAAGGTCAATATTGTGCATGTTGGCTCACTGGATACACCAGTGGGTCTCAAAGTGTGAGTTGCTATACGGGTGACTGTGTAACTCTTAGCCTATAGGAGTCCTTGGAATTAAAACAGTTTGAAAAACCACCGTACACAACATGTGACAGAGCCTTAATTAGTATCATCGGTAACACCTGTGAAGAAAGTATAGAGAAGCGGCCCGGAAGTAGCAGAGAGTTATTCCGTGTGCATAGATAGAGCCTATTGGAAGATGAATAGATATTGTATGGTATTACAAATATTCATATTATGATTTGCACAAATTGGCGTTTTGATTCACTCAGGCTTATGGCATTAATTAATATGTGACACTGTCTGTGTTATTCAGGGAGGGAAGGGAGATACAGGACGCATAGGACCTCTAGGTCCATCAGGCCCCCAAGGACCCATTGGACACCCAGGTCCTCCAGGCATACCAGCCACAGGTAAAAAATAATAATAATCACACCCGACCCGTGTGAAGTGAGGGGCGCTCTTATCATCATACCATTATCTCATTCCGGCCAATCACAATTTGCGTCCTGACTTTCGTCTTCAATATTTAGTGTTTGCACAAACAATCAAATCTAGCCATTCATTGTCAATGGCATTCAATGTTTGTGCTGCTCAAAGCTGGACATAGGCGGGGCTATAGCGCCCCTCAAAAATCTGACACAATCTTTAGCTATGGATAGTAAGTTACAGTACTGTGTATTCAGTTTGTGAATTAAGCTGGACAAATCACAGCGCGGTGCCGGTGAAGCTGGACCAATCACAGCGCGGTGTTGGTGAAGCTGCACCAACCACAGCGTGGTGTCGGTGAAGCTGCACCAATCACAGCGTGGTGCCGGTGAAGCTTCACCAATCACAGACGTGGTGATTAACAATCTTTATAAAAGCTTAAACGAAGCTTAAGGTTTTTTTTCTTTTACCCCCAGGGGTTAACTGGGGACCGGGAGGAACTCCTTATATGGTCAGCAGCACACACTATAGTAGGGAGGATTATCACAACAAAACTAAAAAAAAAAGAAGTGATATTTGAATTCAGTGAAATCACTGAATATATACCTTTAATCTACACTACAGTACAAAGTGAAAATGCTTCATAAGAACAACTCTAACTATAAGACATTGGCCAAAAAGACGCGCACGCACGCACACACACACTCTTCCAAAACTCCCTGCTAAAAGTAGTCTCGCTAAAGGTCCGTGGTGAGACGTGCACGGACAGAGAAACACCTCGGTGACGCTGGCATTAAATAGCACCCCGTTGTGCTGTTAAATATACCCCTCCTCCTCCTCCTCCTGACATTGTAGTCAATGCCACGTTCTCGTGACTGACGAATATACAGTCGAGAGCCACACTGGTCCTCCAGGGGCTTTACACTTGAGGCTATTTAGCCTAGAAACGTAATATCCTGTTGTTGGAGGAGGGTTGTGTGAGGATGCGAGGAGGTCAGGCTATGAGTTTACGCTATAGTCGAGAGCGTCTCTATTTGTCAGTTCTGGTCTTGGAGTGCTTTGCGTCCATGCAGTGTTGTGTTTGGCAGCATTTTTTTTATTTTAGTTTTAGTCATAATATAGTCTTTTGAATAGTTTTCCTTTAGTTTTAGTCACATGTTAGTCACCAGGAATGTCTTAGTGTTATTCTAGTTTTAGTCGACTAAATATCATAAATCTATACGGCTGATTTAGTCGACTAAAATGTATTTTAGCGGGCCTTGATGCCGTCGTAATGACTGATTTTACACTTGCTGAAAATAGTCGATAGGTCTTAATGTCTTAAAGTGTGTGTGTGTGTGTGTGTGTGTGTGTGTGTGTGTGTGTGTGTGTGTGTGTGTGTGTGTGTGTACGTACTACTGGCGTGAAGAGTAGTGCAGCTACCACAGTGGTGGAAAAAGTACTCAAAAGTTTTACTTAAGTAATAGTACATCAATACAGCATTGTAGAAATACTCGGACCGTTAGAAGTAAAAGTCCAGAATTCAATACGTAGTTGAGTAAAAGTGCATCAAAAGTATCAAAATGGCATCAAAATGTACTTGAAGTACCAAAAGTAAAAAGTAGCCTACCGACTATGCCGAATGTCCCGCTTTGTAGATCGGCTATTTCCAAACGGCCGAAACCGAAATGTATATAGTGCTGAAGTGGTTGGTGTATGTTTTTGTAATAATAATCAAAATTCGACAAAGTAACTAAAGCTTTCAAATAAATGTAAAAAGTTCAATATTTGGAAATTGGAAATGCTCAAGTAAAGTACAAATACCTCGAAATCGTACTTAAGTACAGCATTAAGTGAATGTACTTAGTTACCGTACACCACTAGTGAAGCGCCCGTATCAGCGAAAGGAAGAGCCCCATTAGACACATTAGTGCACGAGGTACAGTATTGCCACACCACTACTTGGATTTAGCACCGCAGGAGAAACCTGACCTTAACCCATCTTGACTTGAGGACGATTCTGCAATGTATGTCTTCTATAAATCCTGCTGAGTTTTCTGAAAAACCCATATTTCTAGACTATGTCAGTGGTTCTCACACATGTTCATGTCAAGGACCACCGAGATTATGCTTATATTGGCCACCGAGCCCCATCTGACAATATGTTGTTCCAGTGAGTGACCTCCCAGGAAGCAAAGATTTGAGTTAAAAAAACTTTGGCTCTGAAAGAATATATATTCAAAGATTTGCGCCACATTTTCACGATAAAAAAAAAAATAGCAGACCTACAAGTTCATAGGGCGCCACTCGGTGGCGCGCTATGAGCTTGTAGATCTGCTATTTTTCAATAGCTAAAGCATAACTTCAAACACCGAAAGGGGTTCCCCGCCCACAATGGGTTAACAAGGACACACAGATGATATACACTAGAGAGAGAGGATTCTCAAGCCATGACAACATCATGACCCGTTAAGACTGATTTACAGAAGGCCCTGACGCCGCACGCAGATTAACATGATGTCACCAACACCAGCGAGGTGACAGCTGGCATCTTGTTCGGGTTTCTGAATGCACGAAGCTAAGTGGCCCGACCGCTTGATAGATGGATAGAGTGTTTATGTAGTAGACACAGAGGTATTTTTATTTATATCCGTTCTTGTGACCCCATAGCTGCTATTAAACAATATTCTGTTGTTGTTGTTGTTAATGCCTTGGCTTATCGTTTTGTCTGTTTCTATATAACCACACCCAGAGCTGTTTATAGGTCTATTGGGGTGTGTGTGTCTAAGTCAAGTCTCTCGTCCAAGACAAGTCACAATAGATTTTGTGACCAATTCTTTTTTTTGTCATTTCGGGTGCAAATCTGCAGCTCTGCCGTTTGAAAACCACTCGGTAGGGATGGGACAATAATCCCTATTATCGTTTAAAACCACTCACAATAAGCGTATGGTGGAGATTTATCGTGGAATGGTACTGTTGGTGAGCTGCAAAATGCAAATTCAACATCACTTAAACCCTCTATACTTGATAAAAAAAATCACACCCGTGTGAAGTGAGGGGCGCTCTTATCATCATACTTACATCACCTCATTCCCGGCCAATCACAACTTGTGTCCACACCTTCGTCTTCGTCTTCGTCTACACAAACACTCAAAACTGACCATTCATTGTCACTGGCATTCAATGTTTGTGTTGGGACAATGTTTGTTTTTACACAAACCCTCAAAGCTGGACATTGGAGGGTCTAGCGCCCCGAAACAAATACTTTTAAAGAATGCATTTTGGTACGTTCTTATTTCACGCTGCGTTGTGAGCTTGTACATCGGCTATTTTTGGGCGAATGATCTCCTCAGAATAGGGATGCTAGGGGTTCAAGTGGTTAAACAATTATTCCTGGAATATGTTTTTCACATTTTTAACACCACAAATCTTGTATGGGGTTCTTGTTGGCACAACATCTTTTCAGATGGGGGTCCGCATGCCACATACATTCATTTAGGGGTCCTTTTTGAGAAGTTTGAGAAACCATGTATGTACAATCAACCAGAGTGTGATATTGTCTCTCTCTTATTCCCCGCTGCAGGACTGTACGTGGTCGGACCAAAGGGGGAGCGAGGTCTGCCCGGCCCGGTTGGGAGGTGCAGCTGTAACTCCCTGGCCACCTCTCCCTTCGACGAGCAGGGCTCCAGAGGAGGCTACCCCAAAGTGCCCGCGGTGAGCCACTCTGAGCCATTTTGGTGTTTTAAGCATCATGTTATAATTTAGCTATTGAAAAATAGCAGATCTACAAGCTCATAGCGCTATGAGCTTATTGTAGTTCTGCTATTTTTGAAAAATCGTGAAAATATGCCTCAAATCTTTGAATATATATTATTACAGAGTGAACGTTTTAACTCAAATCTTTGCTTCTGGGGGGGGGGGTCCCTGGAATAACATATTTTCAGATGTTGGGTGGAGGCATATTACATATAATTCTTGGGGTCCTTGACATGAAATATTGAGCACCACTGATATAGAAACATTAGGTTTTTCAGAAAACTGTCAGGATTTTGAAGACAAAATAGTAGTTCATCACACCCTATACCCTCCCTGAGTAATCTCATTATCTGTCCAGGTGTGCATTCATCAGCACCCCATTGGAATATGTTTTGCCCAGCTGTGTGAAACATATTAACCCACACATTGGCACTGGGCAACATGCGGCCTGAGGGCCAGGCGTGGCCCTTTGACCGTCTCAATCTGGCCCTCCAAGTCCTCAAAGAAAAATCTAGAAAAGCTTGTAGTTTTTGCTGCATGTTTGAACAATAGGCATGCTAGGGGTTCGTGTACTTAAACCCATTAAGGAACGGGAACGCATCTATGTCGCTTAATTTAGCTTTTAACCACTTTTGACCATTCTGTTATACTTTTAGTGGTTGAAACAATAGCACAAGCACCACTGACATAGAAACATAGATATGGTTTTTCAGAAAGCTGTCAGAATTTTAGAAGACATTTTGTAGAATCTGGTTTCAGTCCTAAATGGATTAACCGGTCAAACCGCTAGTAGTGTCCCTATTCAGGGCATTTCACTGTCAAAATAGGAGAACATCTGCTATTCGCATGCAAAGAGATTCGGTGTAGAGAGAAAAAAGGAGGGAGCCAGCAAGGATAAAGCCCTGGGGAGTGGGACCCCTGTTCAACCAAGTTTAAGGTTTTAAGTGGTTAAAAAAAAGCCACAATACTTCATACACATGTGCTATAAATATTGAACTTGTAGCTTAACAAATGCAATTCTGTCTCAGATATTTGTGGTGAGCAACGAAGAGGAGCTGGAACGTGTCCGCACAGACAACGCATTTGCATTCCGCAAAGACCAACGATCCCTTTACTTCAAAGACATCGACGGCTGGATGCCAATCCAGGTGTGCCCCGAAACCTTGTCATCATTTACATTCTTATTTATTTCGTATTTATTTTCAAATGTCATGTAAATTACATACTTAGTATGATTTTGAAGCTTTCTGTCAGGACGACAGTTCATTTACGGTATATATCTTTTGTGAAAATGTTGTGTTATTTGACATTTCCCTATTTTACATTAGTATAAGTGTGTGAGCGTGTTTTTGGTGGTCTTGGCAGTTGACGCCGTTCCAGTCGATGGAGAACGCCCCAGACGATGAAGGGTACTGCGGCGACGGCGTCGTGCAGATCCCCAACGGAGAGGAGTGCGACGACAGCAACAGAGTGGTCACCGACGGCTGTGTCAGTAAGTATAGCATGGTCTGTTGCCATAACGACGGCCTTGTCAGTAACTATAGTACCATGGTCTGTTACCATAATAGCGATAGCCTGGCCCACAGCCAGCGTGCTTTCTGGTATAGAGGGGCGGGTATGGAGCATGGAGCAAGCGCTGGATGGTATTTGTTCACCGATCTGAGCGCCCCCTGCCCCCCTGCCCCCCTCCACCCCTGCCCCCCTCCACCCCTCCACTGCCTTCATAGCTGGCCTGCAGTGTTGATTTCGTAACGATGACTAAAACTATGACAATTCCTTTTTCGTCGACTACGATGACTAAAAGTCTAAAACCATGACTGAATATTACTGACAATCACAGACCCACCTGATACACCTGAGTGGTGGGGGTTCATGCACCATTCCATATGTTAAGATTAGGGGGTTTTTTTTATATAAAGAATGAATAGGCCTACATACATAGACATTCTTTGCCACCATGCCAGTAATAATACAGCCATTATGTCACAAGTCACAACAACTCGAACAACGAACATCAGCAACCACAACACGACACGACACGACACACCACACATAACCTATACTGTTGTGTTAAACAGTCTTCAACTGAAAATTTACATTTGGAATTGATGGCTGTTTATGTCAAAGCCTGAAAACCTCTAGCCTGGTGAAACCACTCCCCCTGCTGGACAACATTTGCATTCTGCCAGCAGGGAGAGTCTGGGAACTCTCAGGCAGAGACGATGCACTCCGGTCCAATTCTGGCCGGAGCGATATGCGGCTGTATGAGGCCCGCTAGAGGCGGGATCAACGCGAGACTTGTGACATATTGAAGCGCTGCCACAGCGCAAATGTAAACACAACCTAACAAGACTACAACTCGAAATGATTATGGAGATATCAAATGTTTGTCCCGCTGCTACCAGTTTATCGTTTCTAAGTCAGGTTACAAAACCTCCTGCTCGAACCAAAAGGAAATAGCTAATTCACTCATAGGATTATTGAAGTGATACAACTCACATACCATTACAATTTAGGCTCCTAATCCAGAGCGATTTACAGTAAGTAAGAACAGAAACATGGTAATACCTCAAATATAATTGATGACAAAACATTGTCATCAAGGATCATACCTTCAACGGCAGATATACAACACAACATACAAACTGTAGATTCACATCAGCAGCAGTCAATCCCAGAGCCAGAAACAGCCACTGAACATGTTTCATGTTCTGCCACCAAGTCATGGGGTCCCCAAATGACGGCAATAGTACACCAGCTTGAATCACACTAGTATTCAACACAAGCAGCAGCAGCAGCAAATAAGCAAAACATAATAATCAAAGTTCCTACCTTGAGCTGTCTTCTACTTGACTCTGGATGGGCAGCCTCCTTCCTAAACACCTCCAAGACTATGGAGATGGTGGTCTATCGGAGGAACACGCCTGCTCCTCTTCAGCCTGTCAATGTCCAAGACACAGCTATCGAACGAGTAATAAAAGAGGCATTTAAAGTCTTAGGTCTGACCACCAGTGAGACTGCAGCTGAGGGATGGTAGGGGGTGTGAATGGAGGACAGATCCTGCTGCTTCTGGTGCTGCAGTAGGAGGGATGGTATTTGGCGTATCACCTTCTGCCATCTTGCTGTAGTGAGTGTAGCATCCGGGTTCGAAGGAACATGTAAAAAAAATAGTAGCCTCAATGGAGGCTGTAGGTAGGGCTACAGTCCTACAAGTACCTGGGAGTTCACACATGATGATGAGAACCTGGACTGGTCCATAAAAAGACACAGAGCAGGTTCTTCTTTGTGAGGAGGCTCAGATTGTGTGCAGCAGAACGCTGTTCATGTTCTATACCAGTCAGCAGTGGCAAGAACACCCTGTTCTACGTTGGAGTTGAGCCCTCCAGTGGTGTCTCTGGTCATCTCCATCCTCCATACATCTGGCTATAGCTGGCCAGTACTTTCCTCTCAGTACCAATGACCATTATCAGTATCTCATTCTCCTGACTGCCATCTTCTCACTCAGCATTGGATGTTTAGTATTGCACATAGTATTCTGGTGTACAGTGGGCAGGAGGCTTGAGGGTCCAGCGTTCACGGCATGTCACACCACAGGAGAATGG
Source organism: Protomyctophum bolini (assembly GCF_963924005.1). NCBI lineage: Eukaryota > Metazoa > Chordata > Actinopteri > Myctophiformes > Myctophidae > Protomyctophum > Protomyctophum bolini. The sequence continues at coordinate 41,579,132 of NC_137868.1, read as the reverse complement.
ACTCAGGGCTGAGAAGAAGCTGAGCTTGGGGCTCATCACCTATATAGCTGGCTGGTGTACCTGTGGAGCAGGTTGAGAGAGAGAACATATAGCATTGAGAAGTAGAAGTAAGTAAGGTAGAAAGAAAGAAGGTGAGCTGACCAAGCCACATACTTGTACACTACAGTGTACCCAGCTGTCACAACTCACTAGCAACAGCAGACAAACATACACAGCCCTGTATACTTCCAGTTACAACATATACAGCTTAGTAGTATTCAGTACATGCACCCATGCACACAGCACTTCAAGCACCTTTGTTTGTTCATGTCACTCTCCCTGCACACACACACACACACACACACACACACACACACACACACACACACACACACGCTTAGCATAGGTAGCTACTAGCTAACTCACCTGCAGAATAAAAACAAAAGCAGTTTGTAATGAAGATGAATTAACTTCTCTTTCAAACTGACACATACTTGTGACTGAGCAGCAACAACAGAGACTATATTCCACTCAACTTCCATGAGGTGTAAAGTTACATATTATAAGTTTTTCTTTTTTCTTTTTACTACCAAACAAACGAGCTTACTTGTGTCTGTCTGTTTGCAGCAGGTGTGTGTGTGTGGAGGGGGAGGGGCGTGGCTACCATAGGTCTGCTCAGTGCTCAGCGAGTAGTCTACCAGTTCACTGGAGTGTCAGTGGTTTTCAGAGGTTAAATGGGAGGCTATTGTGCAGTCAAAGTTACCAATACAAGCTAGTTAATTCAGCATTCCTTAATTTGACTGGTCAGGCCGGCCTGGTAGGTCTCGGACGAGGCCTGGTAGGTCGCACTTCATTTCAGTGCCTTATATAAGGAAAGTTGCGTGGCACATCTATGCACAGTAAAATCTATGTTCACAGTGAAAGGGACGTGTTGTTGAAGACTGCCCCTAAGAACCACACACCCACTCGCTACGCATGGTCCCTTTTGGAGAAACCCAGCCATCTCCGGCACCGTTGGTCCAACTGTGCAACTGTTTCCGAACCTCTGCCAGGAGGCCACAATAATGAACCTACCTGACCTGGTGGAGACCTGTGCTCTGAGGAGCACATTATCTATTATCGTCTCATTTTACACTCTCAAGAGTTGAAGATCTATAAGGGTCTATTTGGTTAACAACTCTCATTTAGCTGGGGACCACCTGGAACCCCCTCAAGGACCACTGGGGGTCCCCGGACCACTGGTTGTGAACCAGTGGTGTAAAGTAAGCGTTTTACAAGGTAAAATAATAGCTTTGTCCAACACAGGTGTCATTCTAGCCAGACATCTCTAAACTGACGCTTGTATCCCTCATTATTCCCATATTCCCACAGAGTGTAAGCATGCCTACTGTGGAGATGGCTACCGCTACGAAGGAGCTGAGGAGTGCGATGGAAAAGACTTCGGCTACCAGACCTGCAACTCATATCTTCCAGGGTAAATATACAAGCACCACACTGACCCAGAATTCCTGCTTGATGTTCCAAATTGTCGATGGCACAGTAGCTACTACTACTAGCTATAGGGTTTAGGGCTGCCACAATTACATTGCAAATTGGAACATTATGAATAGAAGTTACATTTCTGTTTGCCTTTTAGGCTTCGTAATAAAAAAAGTGCACAGGGCAGATATGACAAATAACTGAAATATACCATACATTTTATTTTCACTTACACAAAATGTAAAAATAGCTGAAATACAGTAGCTTTTTTTTAATGTATGAGCATCTTTAAACATGGAAACGATTTTGACGATTGTGACGAAATAAGTTGCCACTATCTCAAATAATTGAGATTAGACGATGATGTAATAATTGTGACAACCAATGCTCTCTCAACGGTCCAATTCCTTAGCGGTTCCCTTTAACAATTCCTATAATAAGGCGTTCCAGATGTTTGTAAAACGGTTCCTCAATGTTGGTTCCGGTTCCTCTATAGTTCCGGAACCCGACCCTAACAGTAGTTGTCCGCGAATGGCCTATTTATGCACACATGCCATTTTGGAAAGAACTTGGACCACTTCCCTACTTCCTTCACAGGTGTTACCGCTGATACTAATGAAGGCTCTGTTCCATTCTGGTCAAACAGAAGTCAGGGTGCGTGTGTTGGCTCACTGGAAACACTCTGCTACTCCAGTGGGTCTCAAAGTGTCCTTAAGTGGGTTCCAAATGGTGTGTAACTCTCAGAGTTATGGGGGTCCTTGAAATGATAAGGTTTATGAACCACTGCACACTATAAATGGAACAGAGCCTTAATTAATATCATCTGTAACACCTGTGAAGGAAGTAGAGGGAAGCGGCCCGGAGGTAAGAAGAGTCATTCTGTGTGCATAATATGGCCCATAATCCGTTGACATTTCAACTGACCTGCGGCTTTCATCTCCATGTCGCCCTGCAGGTCGTATGGCCGTCTCAGGTGCACGCCGCGCTGCGTCATCGACTCCACAAACTGCAAGTACTTCACATGAGGAGGCACACCTCGGACAGTTGTCGCCCAACACCAAGAATATGGATTTTTTTTTTTAGACGCAAACAACAAATAACAAACAAACTAAAAAAGAACAGCGATGCTACAAAAACAGGAGGCACAGATGGAAGTGGCAGCAAATTAACCTATGAGAAAAGACACACACACACACACACACACACACACGCACGTATCTCTATATAGAACTACTCTGCGTTGCTGCCGAGAAGATGCCACGTACGTACAGCTCCCAGGGTTCCGCAAGAGTCCGTGCGTGAGACTCGCCCCCTCCCCCCCTCTACTGTTCAACAGGAAACGTGCAGGACGATTGCACTCTGTCTCAACACCACACTGGACCGATGCCTGTCCTCTCCTCTCCTCCCTCCCTCCCTCCCCCGACCTTGACCAGGACCAGAACCGCCGTCTTGAACGACAAAAATGCGGTGGTGGTGGTGGTTGTACTGTATATATATCACAGCCACAACCCAGGGTTCATTACAACAAGCACCGGTCGATTCGCCAAGACGCTGCAGACGAGAGATGTGCTGCACTATAGGAGGACGGGGGACGTCTTCTCATCTTGACTTAACACTGTTAACAAAAAAAAGAAAGAAAGAAAGAAAGAAGGAGGACATCCGCAACCATGGTGCTGTCTGTTCTGTTCTGTTCTGACGTGAATGACCATGCACAGCGTCTGCATGAGGCCCGAGATCACACTAAACGATACGACCACGGCAAACAGGGCCTGCAGGTCTCTGCCCGAGCATGTTAACCCATCGGCACTATACTTTAATCGTTTGCCATGACAAAGCTTTGTACTGTGTATATTCTTAATATCACGTTTACATCTTGGGGGTTTTTGTTGAATGCTGGAATTTGCCTAAACGGCCGTCGTCGTGTATGGTCATGTAGCCATTTTCGAATTTGAAAACCAAAAATCTTTTGTTTAGTATAGGCTTCTGGGCTACGGGCAGGGCTATATACCCCTGCTACATTCATCCCCTCCTTTGGCTGCAGAGCTTCAAAGAGGCCTGGTATGACTCCAGTAGTCTGTGACGGTATACAGCTCCTGACAGGGTGAGGAAGGATCATTCAGATTCTGGACATGGTCAAGTCGGTTTGGCATTGACACGTCCAATGGAACTACTCAGGAACCGATAGGTGCATGTATAGCTCTCATTGGGCATGCTTCATCACCGAGGTCTCCTCTTTGGTACACTGTGTAAACGGAAATGGCAGCAAGTGACTGCACTCCGAGGCAACACAAGTCAAGTAGCGCATTGTGATCAACAAGCATCAGTCGTGCGCAAGCACCCCTGTGTGCTTCACTGAGAAACAATTTATATGCTGTATGCAATGGCTTAAAACTGTTATATTCTTAATCTCCTCATGGCACAGTCAAAGTGGAAACAGTTAAATAGCTGCTATTATACACATGGGAGGAATGGTAATTCCGGTGTAAAAGCCCAACATTCTGTTTTTACGGTCGACTGCCGACTGTAAAATACCTCTTCGTAATTTCTAGAGACTTTCTGTCTTACAGTATATACAGGAACTCTGAGAAACTCATCTCGAAACACTGAAACTTAACAACGTAGATGTAGTGTATAGCTATGTCTTGAACACCAGCGACGGTGTGAAGGAATACTGTGTGCCCGGTATTATAAGCTGACGTCTTTTCTATAATAAGCTAGTGTGTGAGTCGCCGTGCCAAGGGAGAAGCTATATATCCTCAACCACACTGAGACGAGTTGTGTGAGGCGTTATGATAGTGTATAGTGGGTGTACAGATAATGCAATCCAAAGTTATGACTGTTATACTGTGTTAACTGTTCTTGCATGTTTGTGATATACTGCATTCAGGAGTTTGAAAGAAAAACAAAAAAAAGCAGGTGTCTTACTTAAATACCATACTATAGTGTAGCTAGGTATTGTTTGTATATATAAAACACGAAGTACTGCCGTTTGTATGACAGTCGCGTGATCAATTGTGTCATGTGCTAGCCCTACTACTACTACTACGCCAAGCCAAAAGAAAAAAAAACAGAATAATTGTCTATTTCTTCTCCACATAACGATGGATGTTCCGTATGTGGTCTGTTCGGCTGTACTGTACTGTATACGCAGTAGTACGCACAACGGCATTAAAACGTAAGATGCATGTGGTGACATAATGCTTATGGGATATTAGTGTACACACTGTTGCAGACAGTGACATGTAAATCTGTTTCATTACTCAGACATACTTTATATATACTAGTTGTGGGGAATTTGAAAAGGGGCAAAAAAGAAGAAAATTGCAGAATAAAATGAGAACCAAACCATTCAACGCCACTCGCTCTTTTTGTCTTGGTCAAGAGTATAGAGCCAAACCGATATGTCATTATCTTTTGGGGGCCAATTACGCGTCACCATTTTTTACCACTTTGTTCCAGGAGTCCAAATTTCATTATAGGCGACAATATTGTTCACGTTTTCAAAGGTTTGGAAGATGTACGGAAGTGTCGGAACCACGTGGCCATTATGTTGTGAGCTTGTAGACTTTCTCTAATATCGATTTGTTTATTGGAATAGGGCTCAATTAAGTGGTTCAATTCATGTGACCCCTAGGCTTATTAGCACACATCGTGGCCCCAAAAGCTTGACCCTATTAGGTCACGAGCTGAGAGAAGGTCTCATCTTGAAAATGCACTCTATTCAAAGGGTTGTCAGCACTTGTCGCATCTCGTTCCGTGGGCGGGCAGGAAAGCAAACTGATTGGGATCTGGTGCAGGAGACAAGGCTGACAACGATTGAGATGTTATTGATGTGCTCGTCTGGGGGCAGAGGGAGGGCGCTGCAGTGTGCAGAACCAAGCAGACAATGCATCAAGCTGAATAACAGCGCTGTCAGCGGCTCCCCACGAAGTGCTGCGTCAGTCTTAAGTGGTGAAGAGACCAGGCGCTCAACTCCCACTGGCTGTCGAGCCCCTTTATAGGGCCGGGCCGGGCCCAGCAGGGTTTTCAGATAGCCCTCGCTGCCTGTATATAATAGCCCCACACACAGCTGACTCTGAGCTCCACGTTGAGATTGGGGGGAGAGCTGAGCCTGCAAACATGGCAGCCGGCCAAGGACACACGGCAGAGAGATGTTTGAGGCAAGGGTACGTACGAGCCACTAACTCGATTAGCGTGCCATATTTCTCTCCCAAATCACATCAGGACAATTTGCCATGCTGAGGAGCCCAAGTAAAAGCTTACCTAGGCGTATTTATCCTATCACACCGCATTCCCCCTGACTAGGCCAATCAGATTTGTGGCAACGATATGTCTCCGTTACATACTAAAATGCCACCGGATATGCAGGGTTCAACCCAATGCTGCTGATCGAGAGACCATATAGTTCTCAGATGCACTCGCAGAAATAGTGGGAAGCTCTTGGGGCAGATTCTATTTGTTTTCAATGTGCCAAATTGATATGTTTTTTCATTTCATTTCATTTTATTTCGCACATGGTGTATCACAATACAGTACAAATCATAATAGATAACAATTTATATGTCTTACATAATTAATTCTTATAAATACCTGCCCCCTTTTCTTTTATTAAGACCCTCCCCCATTTGCAAATATTTGGTAAGAGACAATCTTAGTTGTTAGATTAAGGACAGAATTCTACAGCTTATAGTGTAGCACAGGGATACTCAAATAGATTTACCTGTGGGCCACATTACAAAAATGGCAAGGGGCCAGGGGCCAGTAGATAAAATTACGACATTAATGATACTTGATAACTTCTCTCTTTCAATTGCTTTATTTTCGCAAAATGTATCAAAGTACAATGTGCATGCACACAATATGTAAATAAATAAATGTGTTACATTTTCTTGCATAAACACAAAGAGCTGTTTCCATAACTGCACAAATTATTGCACATAACATGAGTAGCTGTTATAATAACATAACATAACATGAGTAGCTCTTTGCCTGCCTGCCTGTCTGTCTGTCCATGAGTAGTTATTTGTCTGTCTGTCAATGAGTAGCTGTCTTACTGTCTGCCTGTCTATGAGTAGCTGTCTGCCTGCCTGTCTATGAGTAGCTGTCTGTCTGCCTGCCTGCCTGTCCAATTGTCCATGAGTAGCTGTCTGTCTGCCTGTCTGAGTAGCTGTCTGCCTGCCTGCCTAATTGTCCATGAGTAGCTGTCTGTCTGCCTGTCTATGAGTAGCTGTCTGCCTGCCTAATTGTCCATGAGTAGCTGTCTGTCTGCCTGTCTATGAGTAGCTGTCTGCCTTCCTGCCTGTCCAATTGTCCATGAGTAGCTGTCTGTCTATGAGTAGCTGTCTGCCTGCCTGCCCAATTGTCTATGAGTAGCTGTCTGCCTTCCTGCCTGTCCAATTGTCCATGAGTAGCTGTCTGTCTGTCTATGAGTAGCTGTCTGCCTTCCTGCCTGTCCAATTGTCCATGAGTATATGTCTGCCTGCCTGTCCAATTCTCCATGAGTAGCTGTCTGTCTGCCTGTCTATGAGTAGCTGTCTGACTGCCTGCCTGTCCAATTCTCCATGAGTAGCTGTCTGTCTGTCTGCCTGTCTATGAGTAGCTGTCTGCCTGCCTGCCAGCCAGCAAGTTGGTTAACAGAAAATAAATTGTTATGGCTGAGTAAAATAAAATACAATAAACACAATTTGCCTGAAAATAGATTACCCAGCTATGACCTTTTTCATGAAAAAAAATGAGTAGTGATATGGCTGACTGAGTAAAATAAAACAATCTACCTGAAAATAGATAGCTATAAGTGAAGAGCAATTTCCGCAATTACCATTTCCGCAATTTCCACAATTTCCATTTCCGCAATTTCCATTTCCGCATTTCCTCAATTTCCATTTCCGCAATTTCCACAATTTCCATTTCCACCATTTCCGCAATTTCCGCAATTACCATTTCCGCAATTTCCGCAATTACCGCAATTTCCATTTCCGCATTTCCGCAATTTCCGCAATTTCCATTTCCACAATTTCCGCAATTTCCATTTCCGCAATTTCCGCAATTTCCATTTCCAACTATTAATGGCAGCTGGGTTTCATCATTCAAATAAAATAGAATTCTGTCCGTTTAGCTATAAAATTATGCCAGGGAATAGGGATACACAGTATATGTCTTTCATTTGCATTGCATCTCCCCCCCCCCCCCCCCCCCCCCCCAAGCTTTTATTTTCGTTCGAGTAATAGTACAACTCTAATAGTATTACTTATAATAATGTAATTAAAGATAACTTCATTCAGATTTATTTATTTTTATTTCATTTTCCAGATAATTTTTTCTTCCTTTTTTTTTATTTTCATTGGTGGGCCAGTCATAATGGTCCCGCGGGCCTGATGTGGCCCGCGGGCCTGAGGTTGAGTATCACTGGTGTAGCAGATAGAGAAACCTATGATCCGATTCTGAATAGTCATTCTTACACAAACCAAACTGGTTCTCTCAGTTGCCCAGTTCTCCTGCGAAAAAAAACAGGCCCAATTCTCTTAATTCTTTCTTTCCCATGTCCGTATACTATACGAATCCGGCCCCAGGAGACGTCATTTCCCAGGTCGCATTATGGTGGCACCTGGAACTGGGATTTATGCTAACAGCTAGCCGCAATAAATGAGTTAAGTTCCCAGTTCTAGAGTAACCCTTGATGACCAATTTGGGTTTTTTAAGATTTTTTGGGGCTTTTTTGCCCTGATAGAAGTACACTAGGTAGAGAGAAAGAGAGAGAGATGGGGGGAAGATAGACACACAGCAAAGTTTGTCGGGATCAGGACTCGAACCCACAACACACCGTCATGCTGGATTACCATGAGCCAAGGTGCCTGGACCGCTAAGCCGGCCCAGGCCATTATTAGGGTTTTTAAGTGAAAACAGGGGGTCATAGTTCAGTGCAATGCAGACGGGTTATGGGACACAGCATGGCATCATATCATGGACTGCACTGACCGAGGGAGGCCCTCTGGGGCAGGAGGGGGGGGGGGGGGGGGGGGGGGGGGGGGGCAGCTGTTGGCTCCGGGCCCGGCGAAAATCCCTGACCTATAGGGAGGAATGGCCGGCATGCAGGGTGCTGTGGGACTGGCTAGGGGACACGCGGCCACCGGGATACAGGCCTCATTTAAACTCAATGCCAATGTCATTCAGGCAAAACCGACAGACGCACACTTAGAATACACCAGCTCGCTCGTTAATCACGGGCCCTCATTGACAGGTGAGGCCGCAGAGCGGCTGAACATCAAAATACTTGGTGGTACAAAATTAAAAGCTGTTGAAATAGGTATATGGTTGTCTTTATAACCACATTAACCCTGGCTGGCATCGGCCATTTGTTCCGAAACAGTGGGCCGGGACCAATTTGTGGGTAAAAAAAAAGCATTTTCTTTATGGGTCACGACTCGAATAAAAATCCCATTTTCTTTTCCTACATTTAAACATATATATGTATTTCAAAAGATTACATTTTAAAACAAACAAATTAGATTAGATGAGATTTAGCCTCTCAGACCCAAACTTAATTTTTTTTGTTGGTGAAGAAGATTTTGTCTAGAATTCCATTCCATGCTGTATTGATGTTAGTACCATTAGGAGAGATGACAGGCAAAAGTTGATCAATTTGATGTTTAACAATAAATTAACTCTTGAGAGCATAAAATGAAACCAAATGGACCCATACAGGTCCTTTTTATGCTCTCAAGAGTTAAATATCTCTAGGGGTCCATTTGGTTACCAACTCTCCATCATTTAGCTGGGGACCACCTGGAACCCCCTCAAGGACCACTGGTTGAAAACCACTCCCAATAGAAAGGATTGGGCACACTTCAAAGTTCATTTCATTAGGTTTATTGCATAAAAATCAAATGGCATCTTATGTACATAATTGATATAGAAAAACAAACATTAAGATACAATGGTATACCATACAGTATATTGTCAGGGCTGAAGGGAAAGAAAAATGTTTAAAAAGGCGACAGCTCTATTTAACTGTAATAATAATAATGACTCAGTGCTATACAGTGTTTGCAAACAGCTCTGCAGCTCTTTAGTAAACGTAAATACATGTTGAAAAACCAAGTGTATCCAATCCACAAAGATCATTTATCATCGGCATTAATTCGGTGTTCCAGTTCCAATTGTGTCTGCTCGTTTTATTTCATTACATCCAATTTCACCCGTTGATCGTCCTGTCTCACGATTGGATGAATTGGTACCCTGACATGATTGGATGAATTGGTACCCTGACATGAACATTTATTTTCCGTCTTATCGGGAATGAATGATTCGATTCATATCAGAATATAGTTATTCTGTAGCTAATTAACACTTAGTTTTTAAAACAAAATAATGTCACTTATCACCACCTTTAACATTGGGAAGTAACAACACATAACATGCAGGAGAGCACACGTGGCGTGTGGCAACGATCCATTATTGCAGTGATTCTCAACCTGTGGTCCGGGGGGCCCACTGTGGTGGGCAACGCGAGGATATCGACTATATACAGACCGCGGCCATCTTCCCCAATGGAGTTTGGAGGCACTCGTTTTCATTAAAGCAAACCTCCTGCTGCCTCCTGCGTTATGTGCAAATTCAGAACAGGTGGTGCGCCGGCCCGGGCTGTCGAGTGATATCCAACGAGCACTTCCAAACTCCCGACACTTCACCTGCTGCGAGGAATGTCTCGACAGAAGGTATAGCTCCTAACATGTCTATGGTGGACTTCTATCATGAAACAAACACTTGGCGGATAAAGAGACCAATTCAAGCTTTTCGTATACAGCTGCAATGTTGGCGAGTTTGACGTCGTTTAACTTTAATACAATCAGATAGGACTTTTCTGTCTGGATGTATAGTTTCCACCCTGCCACGGTCTGCATATGGTCAATTGCAAGTGGGCCCTCAAAATAACTGGCAAGACTGCTTTTTTTTGTATATGTTTAAAGCAGAACACCTAGAGTCGGGTTCTGCCTGACGTTTCTTCCTAAAAGGGGAGTTTTTCGTTACCATTGTCGCAATATTGCTTTGCTCTGGGTGGATCTTTGTTGGTTGTAAAGTGTCTTGAGACAACTTGTTGTGAGTTGACACTATAATAAAATTGAATTGAATTGAAAAAAAAACAATTGCACGATTGGCAGTGCCGCCGTGAATGCTTTCAGGATTTTGAAGTGGAGCCCCTGGTCCAGAAAAAGGTTGAGAACCACTACGCCGTTCGTTGCACATGGAATAATAATAATGAGTTCAGTCGTTCCCGTAAAAACTCAAGGACCCGTGGAGAGAGAACACCGTTTCTAGTACTGTACACGTTGGCATGTGTTCAAACGACCACGACGGAATGCTCCGGCTTTGTTCGAATGGCTCAGTGTGATTCTGTGGCAAGAAGAGTGCATATATACAGTACGCCTACACACATATATAACACTGTATCTATAGTCTAATTGGCATCTAGATTAGACTTTGCAGCACGACGGCGTCGCTCACCGAAAATACATTTTGAATCATATTATGTACATTCTCAGCGAGCGTCATCAATGCGGCCCAAAGTATAAACTACACTTTACATTTGGACAAAGCAAAACCTTTGTTATTATTGAATTGACATCGTTAACATAATAAAGCAGTAGGCTGGTAATGCGTATACATGTAGAAAAAAAAAGATTGGAAAACGAGTGGAAAAAACTAAAGGCGACATTGAGGCAAAGCGTAGGTCATAGGTCAAAGGTTATAACGACCATCCATCCATCCTTCGTTTACTTACAAAAACGGTTTGCTGTGCAGAGCAAGAGAAGAGAGATGAGACTGAAGCAACGCCTTCTGACGTGAACAATGCCTTATGACAGTGGTTCCCAAAGTGGGGGGGGGGGTCTCAAGGACCCTCAAGGACCCCCAGGGATCCTTGAGGGAGTTCCAGGGGGTCCCCAGCTAAATGATAGTTTGGTACCAAATGGACCCTTAAGCGTCTGTAACTCAAGAGTGTACAAAATGGACCCGATTTGTACACTCTCAGAGTTAAATTAACATTGATTTTACAATGTCAATTGGGGGTCCCAGAGATAGGAATGCCCTTCCACGGTGGTCCGTAGACTAATGCATGTCAAACTGGGGGGTCCTTGAAAGGGTTGAGAATAACTGCTACAGCCGTAACAAAATCTTCATATCTTTTCCAATTGGCGGTCCGCGAGCTAATTAGTGTCAATTTGGGGGTCCCTGACATGAAAAAGTTTGGGAACCACTGCCCTATGACATGATTAATCAGCCCTCTGGCCGTTAAACACAGTAACCCTACTATAGCGTCCCTATTTGGGGGACATTTTCAAAATAGCCGAGTGAAAAACAAAACGTGTCGAACCGAGCTTGTAGATCAGCTATGTTGGCCATTTGCCACACGTATAGGTCTAAACTGGTTTACTGTAAGTTAAAGGCCTTGGTGTGTTTAATTGTCATTGAGGGCACCTGACGTCTCAAGGCTCATACATAGTCTGGATTTCCGGTGGGTTAGGTGACCACCGAACTACAACATGACGCCACGAGCCGCGGTGAAGAGCAAACCACCGCTCCAGCCCTTCTCTCTGTTTTTAACTCACCACCGCTCAACGTTATTTCGCGGTGGTCGCGGTGGTCAGCTCACCACCGAAAATCCAGACTATGAATAGGCCTTTAGTCATGCATTTTATATAACCATGCTCTATGGACGCAAACATTGAGGACATTGACCATTTCACAAGAGTTAATAAATAGGCATGTCTCTCTCACACACACACACACACACACACACACACACACACACACACACACACACACACACACACACACACACACACACACACTCTAAATAAATATGCTGCTACGACAGTCGACAGGTGTACATGATCTTCCTGTGTAATGTATGGCATAGGCAGATCAGTCAACAACATTCTCATGGAAGCTCCCTTTTGGTCCCATGGCAAATCTATCCTTATGACGAGGGTCTTCAATAAAGGTCGACAAGAGACACACACTACAGGCCAGGGGTCCGAGGCCTGGAAACAGGTTGAAGACCCCTGGCTTGTGACATGACATAACTATACTAAGGCTGCACAATATAATATCGTTATCGAGGTATGAACATGCGCAATATCAGTATCGCCAAAAAAGGCTATACGGTATATCGCGATATAGATTGTCGATAATATCATCGGTATATATCGACGATAATATCGTCCTTCTAAAGCCAGCAACATCCGTCTGTTTTAGCCCAATAAACCACCACTCCTGTTTGTGTGTGTGTGTGTGTGGCCTCAGGTCCAGTGCGTTAGCGAACTCACCAACTTTGAATACGTTTTTTTGAATGGTTTTCAATGTTGCAACACTGAAAATATAATATTTGGCATAAATACAGAGATATGACATTTTGTCCATATCGTGCAGCCCGAATAAGTACTGTGAAAAGAGTTGAAGGGATATGGAGAGGCAGAACTATCAGGACTGATGATGAATTCCAATGGTCTTTTTGGGTGACAAATGAAAGGAAAACAAAACAACAGTGTTTTTGGGGGGGTGCAGGCTTTAGTTCCGACATACTATTGATCCGAAACCTCAATCCTAACCTAACCCTATAACCGCAAGCACGGGAGCAGCGCATGTCGGACCATCGCTTTTTCGCATCGCATCGCATGTCCCCCCCCGCTTCGGATCTTCGGTGTGTCGGAAAAGCGTGCGCACCCCGTTTTTGGGCCAGCACAAACTGCCAGAACATCTTCAACGCACCTGGTCATAGACCGTACAGGTACTCTCGTACGCGACTGGAAGGATTCTAACGACGGTCATTTGGTGTTTCGATGACTTTGCTGGGGCCGGAGCACGTCCATTCAAAATCTCACATTTTTCTCAATTTTCCATTTGCCAATTATTTTTTTTACTGAGGTTTTTGAGGTCCTTTTGCACCTTAACGCTATCGATGTTTTGTGTAAAGCACTTTCAATTGCCTCGCTTAAAAGTACTGTACAAAAACATCTGCCTTGCTGCCTTGTACAACACACTCAATCTGAGAATATAATCAAGGATCCCTACTCACAGTACATAAAGGCCAGATAAATAAGACAAATGGAACAACAACCCATAGTGGTGGTTGGAGTCTGCGTTAAGCCTAAACCACACCAGTTGCAACTCCTTGCAAACAAAACAGTTTTAAGGTCAAGCACACCAATGCAACTGCCATTGGGGATAATGGTTGCAAGTAGTTGCACGTTGCAAACGAGTTGCATGGTGAATCGTTGGTGGGATTTGGGCTTTAGAGGGCAGCATCCTTGATTACAAGCTCGCCAACGAATTCCTTTAAGTTACATCCTCTGAAGCAGGTCTTAATCAAACCATAACCAGGCTCTGCCTATCATCGTTAATGCTCGTCTCATCCTCTTCCCCCCCCCCCCCCCCCCAGAGGGCTACTAATGAACACGTCGTTCATTAACTACAGCCCTTTCTACCGCCAGCGCAGTTGGTGAAGCACTAGAAAACATCTCACATTGAACGTCCGCTTAAGACTACTCGGTAACCCGGGGTGCTTTTTTTTGCAGCGAGCGCTCACACCCAGCTCTACTACCGTCCCTGTCCCTCAGTGACGTCGAGTCACCGCTACGCCTCTCCTCGTCAAGGGTTCAGGATCCTTGCACCTGGAAGTGGGGCTCGGCTCCGCTCCACTCTCCTCCAGAGTTTTGCTCTCGCGCGCGGCAGCCGGGGGGGGGTTCCTCACACCACCTCGTCGTTCTCCAGGTTGTACTCCTCGTACAGGGCGTCCAGGATGGCCAGCTGGTTGTGCATGGCGGGCAGGTACAGCCCCAGGTCTCGGTGCATGCCGCTGACGAAGCCCTCCTTCAGCTGGTCGCCCGGCGTGGACACCAGGGCGGCGGCAAAGCCCTCGTAGGTCGGGGCGGCTCTCAGGGCCAGCTGTCAGAGAGAGAGAGGACACGATGGAGCCGTTAACCTCCGTCTACGACCACACTTTCATGCTCTTCATAAACGTTTCACTTTCACTACACTCCCGTTTCAGGTTTACCGTTTGAGGGGACGTAAATATATACCATACAGTACTGTACATACTGTAAAGACAACACCTGTTCTAGAATGCAAGGCCTTTGCAATGTTGTTTTCGTCGACTAAAACTATGACAAAAAATGTTCGTCGACTAACTTTTTTCCACGGACGAAAACTAAATGAAAACTAAGCTATGGTGACTAAGACTATGACTAAATATACTGTCGATTTTGTCAACAAATAAAAACCAGACAAAAATGTTAGGAAGGGACTAGTGGACAAGAAATCCAGTAGAAGTCATTTTACACTAGGTTGCATGCAGAAAATAGCCGATCTACAAGCTCACAACAAATCAGCCATTACGACGGCATTAAGGCCTGCCAAAATACATTTTAGTCGACTAAATCACCTGTAGATTTAGTCAACAGAAATCCTATGATATTTAGTCGACTAAAACTAGACTAAACTCTAAAACATTCCAGGTGACTAAAATGTGACTAAAACTAAATGAAAACATTTCAAGAGAATAAAACAAAAAAACAACACTGGGCCTTTGAGCACACCATAACAAACATGGAGCGCGTTATAAAAGAAGTGGAGCAGGTTGAAGAATACGTACGGCAAACACGCCTCGCACCACCCATCCATGGTACTGTCGAAGGGTCTTTCCATAAGCGTTATCTGGGCAGAAAGAACAAGGTGTGTGAGGTTAATGTGATTAAAAGAGAATAGAATCTGCACTCTCAGTCCTGTGTGATGAAACATTTTTGGTTTATAGGAGTGCAGGTTTGACACTTAAACCACTTGGCCTGGGGCGGGAGTCCCCGTTTTCGGGGCACGTAATTATAGGCGAAAAGTTTCAACATTATTCTTAATTTCTCAAATTAGACACAATAAGCGGGAGATCTCACAACGTTTCGTGAGATTATACAATCTCACAACATATTGTGAGCTTGTAGAATCGGGACGCATTCATTTATGATGAAAAACGAAGGAGTTTCTGCCTCGACAATGACGACAATGTAGAGAATATGCTTGCATGCGAGTGTGGATGAATGCGTCCATGACTCTACAATTTAGGCATTTAGCAGACGCTCTTAATACAGAGCGACTTACATTAAGCAAGAACAAAAAAAAGCATGGGAATACATCACATAAAAAGCTCTAGACACATAGTTTATACTCGCTCCCCAAAAGAATGTATTCCTTCCTTGTATTCACGCCTCAAAACAACCTGTTCATGCTACCAACACTGCCTGTACTACTGTTGATTTGAATGATTTCTGACCTTTATTCAAGTCTGTAATCACAATTTCTTTGTCTAAAAAGAGTTGGGGGGGGGGGGTGGGTGGGAGGGAGAGATGAGCAAGCTAACTGTATCTGTACATGTTTGTATTGTCTATTGTGTAACTGCACTGTATTTGTCAAATGAGATGCTGGGCTATCCTCTTAGTAACATTCTGACCAAATGTACTCACTGAGAGCACCCTGGATGTCTCTCTGTCCCATGTGCACCTCCGACAGGAACTCCTTGAGGAACTTGAGGCCTCTCCGGAGCCACAGCAGGGCCTCGGTGGCAGAGTTCCGCACCCGGGCCACGTTGCTCCGCACCTCGTGCAGCACCATGGACTGAAGCGTGGGGAAGTTCTCCGAGGAGGACACCAGCTTCTGGTGGATCTTCTACAGCCGCGTGAGCGTGACACAGTCGTCATGTAGGGGCACACACACACACACACACACACACACTTAATTTACAACATGAAGACCTGAGGTTGATTCGACAAATGTCTTCTAAATCAAATCATCATCAGTGGTGCTCAAAACTTTTTCATGTCAACAAACCCCCCCCAAACTATGTAATGTATTTGTTCACGGACCCCCATATAAATATATTTTGTTCCGGGTTAGGGTTATGGCAAAAAAATGGCAAAAGAAATTGCGATAATTGAATAACCAAATAATGCTTTTTAGCAATGATTGAGCTTTCCCGGTTATAAATGCGTACAAGGTTAGTTGTTTAAATTAAGTGTTGAATAGCTCTACAGCTAAACATCACATTTTCAGGTTGGGATACCAATCTCTCCATCCAGTCAGGAGAGAGAACGCATTCAGGATATTAAAACAAGTGAAATTGGAAGTGATGAAACAGGCAAAATGTTAAATTAACCTGAAAATGCATTCTTCTCTGCTCACTGTGCACTGAAAAGACAAAATCCTGTTTCTGAACAAACACTATAGCAATGATTACTATCCGAATATACGTAGCTCTTTTCTTTAACTCAAAGAAATCTCCTTACACGCCCTTTAATTGGGCTTTACTACATTACAATTGTAGACAGACATAGACAACTACATTAATTTGTCAAGCTTGGGAGAGAAGACAGTACTGTGTGTGGATAACTCTGGGCTGTAATGCAATGTTTTGTGAATACAATGTAAACGTGCCGTAAACGCAAATGTAAAAATGGTGTCTTATAAAACCCACGAGGGTTTTGGGCACTTTGTGTGCAGGAATGAATCAATCAATCATTAGCCAACACTTGGGTAAACAACGGAAATAAATAAATGAATCAATCAATCATTAGCCAACACTTGGTAAACATTCATATCAGTTTAAAATGAGGGCCTTTGTAGAAGACAAAACCATCGCCCCCCAGTGGAGATGTAAAGAACTGCTAGAAATGCTTCCTGGTGAGGATGGTTTCACAGCACAGAATCCATTAAAACTGGGAAAGCGTCCTGTGTCATTTTAGATTTTTTTTTGCGTTGGCCGTTCAAAAAATAGCAGATATGAAAAGCTCGCTCGAGCTTATGTGTACATTTGCTATTCTTGAAAATCTTTGGAAAATCTACAAAAAAAGAAAATCTAAAACTGCTGATTTAGAAGGCATTTGTAGAATCGGACTCCTAATGGTTTAACAGTGATTTATTTTTATTTAAGAAATGCAACTTATTTCAGACACACTTACCTTGATGTTTCCAACAAAATCCATTTTAACTGGCGCAAACACAGTGGAGCCCAGCTTGTCTGAAGAGAGAGAGTCCTTGGTCATTGGTCTGTGGTTTATGAATGCTCATCTCCCATTTGTCCTATTTTCAACTACCTTTGTAGTTTCCCCCACAAGGAAACTTAAAGCTGCTATAAGCAATAATAATATACTACTATATTACCTTTTTTGTTTTGTTTTTTGGTATTCAGACAGCCAGCAATAGGTAGAACGCTCCCAAAAAAAATTAGTCTCTGTGACACATCTAGGGGCCGCAATCTGCATTCAAAGATGTTCCTAGAAGCTTTGTCATTGGTAGAAAAAAGACCTGGTCGCAATGACTAACCAATCAAGAAGCAGACAGGCAAATCGATCAATGACAAAGCTTCTAGGAAAATCTTTTAATTGCAGATTGTGGCCCCTGTGTCAGAGAAAAGAAAATTGGGAGAGTTCTACACATTGCTGGCTGTCTGAAAAGAAAAAAACCCCCATTAAAATGGGTGAATAGGTGTAGATTTAAAAATGGGTATGTGGTAGGGGAAAAACAGTGGAAAGAAATGCAGCAAAGACACTGATATTTCCGATAAACGAGTTAAGACGTGAATAATGCAGCTCGACACTTTGGAAGCTTCCACGAAATATATTTCTTCCTTATATTCTTCCCTTCCCGCAAAATAATTATCAATTCAGTAATAATAAATATAATAATATATACACAACTCTTTAGCGAGTTTTGATCAATTTACAGTTATGTTGTGTGTGGCCTCAATACTGTCCATGTGTACATTCCCAGGGGGAAATCACAGGGCCCCAAGGCAATGAAGCCTAATTACATGACGCATATCACAAGGTCAACAAGTGATCGACGACCCCCCCCCCCACACACACACACACACAGACGGATGAACACGGTGAGGGAAAAGGGTGTCATTTCGATGCAGAGGGGAGTCAGTACAGTGGACACATGCAGATGTGAGAGAAAAGGGCATAATTTCGATGCAGAGGGGAGTCAGTGGAAACATGCAGATGTGAGAGAAAAGGGCGTAATTTCGATGCAGAGGGGAGTCAGTGGAAACATGCAGATGTGAGAGAAAAGGGCGTAATTTCGATGCAGAGGGGAGTCAGTACAGTGGACACATGCAGATGTGAGAGAAAAGGGCATCATTTCGATGCAGAGGGGAGTCAGTGGAAACATGCAGATGTGAGAGAAAAGGGCATCATTTCGATGCAGAGGGGAGTCAGTACAGCGGACACATGCAGATGTAAGAGAAAAGGGCATCATTTCGATGCAGAGGGGATCAGTACAGTGGACACATGCAGATGTGAGAGAAGAGGGCGTAATTTTGATGCAGAGGGGATCAGTACAGTGGACACATGCAGATGTAAGAGAAAAGGGCATCATTTCGATGCAGAGGGGAGTCAGTGGGACACATGCAGATGTGAGAGAAAAGGGCATCATTTCGATGCAGAGGGGATCAGTACAGTGGACACATGCAGATGTAAGAGAAAAGGGCATCATTTCGATGCAGAGGGGAGTCAGTACAGTGGACACATGCAGATGTAAGAGAAAAGGGCATCATTTCGATGCAGAGGGGAGTCAGTGGGACACATGCAGATGTAAGAGAAAAGGGCATCATTTCGATGCAGAGGGGAGTCAGTGGGACACATGCAGATGTAAGAGAAAAGGGCATCATTTCGATGCAGAGGGGAGTCAGTGGGACACATGCAGATGTAAGAGAAAAGGGCATCATTTCGATGCAGAGGGGAGTCAGTGGGACACATGCAGATGTGAGAGAAAAGGGCATCATTTCGATGCAGAGGGGAGTCAGTGGGACACATGCAGATGTAAGAGAAAAGGGCATCATTTCGATGCAGAGGGGAGTCAGTGGGACACATGCAGATGTAAGAGAAAAGGGCATCATTTCGATGCAGAGGGGAGTCAGTGGGACACATGCAGATGTAAGAGAAAAGGGCATCATTTCGATGCAGAGGGGAGTCAGTGGGACACATGCAGATGTGAGAGAAAAGGGCATCATTTCGATGCAGAGGGGAGTCAGTGGGACACATGCAGATGTGAGAGAAAAGGGCATCATTTCGATGCAGAGGGGAGTCAGTGGGACACATGCAGATGTGAGAGAAAAGGGCATCATTTCGATGCAGAGGGGATCAGTACAGTGGACACATGCAGATGTAAGAGAAAAGGGCATCATTTCGATGCAGAGGGGAGTCAGTACAGTGGACACATGCAGATGTGAGAGAAAAGGGCATCATTTCGATGCAGAGGGGAGTCAGTACAGTGGACACATGCAGATGGATGGCCGTGCAGGAATGGAAGACGTTAAATAAGGAGGACGAGACAGACTGTGGCCACGGCATGAAGCATAGAACTATAGGCCCGTCACAACCATTACATAAATCGCCTAATTGCAATTATTTGACTTAAATCACAATTACTGTTGCGTGATCGTCAATCGCGTCCACATTTTTCAAAAACAGAAATGGTTGATAGTGTTGTAAGCTTGTGGAATGAAAAATATATAAAAAAATGATTGTGTCACTGATTTCTTTGTAAATTTTAAGTTATCTGCCCTGTGCAATTTGTGATTACGAAGCCTAAAAGGCAAACAGAAATACACATTTTAACGTTCCAATGTTCAATGCAAAAAAAAACCCACAATTAAATCGTTAAATCGCAACGATTTGTGTGACAATTAATCGTTAACTTTGAAATTGTAATGGTGACGGCCCTACATTGAACATGCCAGCATGCTAGTAGCAGCCATACACAGTTGCAAGGATGACGGCTCCTTCATTAGTCTCGTTAGTTACAGCTTAGAAAGCTGTGGTTCTCGTCTGCAGTCCTCTGGGGTCAGACCTCTGTGGGTCAGCCACTGTGCAGACCTATAGTCCTCCGTTCCACCAAAGTGTTCACTGCATTATAGCCGGGGAGCCAGTCACCCAAATGCCGTACT
This sequence comes from Protomyctophum bolini, assembly GCF_963924005.1. Lineage (NCBI taxonomy): Eukaryota > Metazoa > Chordata > Actinopteri > Myctophiformes > Myctophidae > Protomyctophum > Protomyctophum bolini. Next base: position 41,558,686 of record NC_137868.1, on the reverse strand, counting down.
TTTTATTTGTGTTTTTTTCCTATTCATTTGGTCATTAAAAGGTCCACAGACTGAGACGCCCCCTCTGCCGGAAACATTGAGAAAATAAGTTATGGCCATTTTTGTATACACCATACCATAGACAACGTATATAATGAAACATTATCCAAATTTCATTATGCTTTAAGTAGCATGTGACAATTGTGACATGTCAAACTAGGGGATTTTCATTATTCTGAATTCATTCCAAGCATTAGTTTTGCACGGAAAACACTCCTTGGCCTAAAAACGGCCATAGCCGTCATCACAAATGTGATGAGGTCAGTACATTTGGTTGGCTGAAAAAAATGTTGCCTTATATTGGTTGTCTATGGTGTGGTATACAAAAAATGGCCATTACTTTTTACTTTTTTTTTTATGTCTCCGGCAGAGCAGGCCTCTCATTCTGTGGACCATAATGACCAAAATTAATAGAAAAAAACACAAATAAAAAAGTACGCCATTACATCACAGGTTAAACACTATTCCTTGAGCTTTTGGGCCCCGCCCCTCGGCTATGTACACCGTGAGATGCAGATGAGAACCACGAGTATTAGTGGATGGAAAAATGACCGGATGCACAGATCATAATAAATCGTTGCTGTTAGCCGGAAACCTTGCACTGTATGTCCACAAGCCTTAACGCCTCAGGAAACGGAAAAAGAAAGAAGTGTTTGTTTCAGTAGTTGTTTTAGTCGCAAGCTCTCCCTAATAATAATAATAATAAAACCTCATTGGTTAAGAAGTAGTTATACAAAACCCACAGACACACTTTCAACCTGGCGTGGGTTAGGGGTACATGAGAAACAAAACGGTTTTCTCAAATAGAAATAAATATACTCTACAAGGCGGTGTTGAGTTTGTACATTGGGTATTTTTGACGGTGCGAAGTAGCATAAATTTGGGAATTCATGAAAAAGAAAGATGAAAAATGGAGATACAAGGTTTCTGACTGACAGCGACTGTATGCAGAATGAGAGAGAGAGAGGGCGGGCGGGCGGACAAAGACAAGAGAGACTGAAAGTGACTTGTAGCCTACCTAATACTGGTACTATTGCATAGCATGAGTCCAAAAACTCTTGTGTTGGGATACCATTGTCCTCGATGAGTCTTATATCACTAAATCTATGAAGAAAATAACAAAAGAATAAAGAAATGTAACACATCGCAACAATGTCATGGATTAGAGAATGGTCCAACCAGTTCATCTTTTCTTTTATTTGATCAAACCAAATGAATTAAAATAACAGGTTACACGTACAAAACCAAGCCATACAGACGATTCACACACAAAGTGATGCAGTCGACTTGCCCGTCAGTACCTGAGATTATTAGGCTACTATACTGGTGGCGACATTCTAAATCCCACACGGCTTGTGCTTATAATCACGCCCCCGCTTCTGTGGCCAACGCGGAAGTACCTCTCCCCCTACAACAGTGTTTTGGGGGCAGATAAAAGCATATTTTTTGAACGCGGGTCATTTCAAGCGATGAGGCCCCCATGAGGCCCACCGTCCGAGCGAGCGAGTTGCGTGCCGAACGTTGCGAAACTCGGACCGACTCGGCGCCGGTCCGAGTTTGCGACCCGATAGGCAGATAATGGTTAATCAATGTTCTGGGGGTGACGCGAGAGTGCTTGCTTGTGTATATTCCTGCACTATACCTGCATTGAGTGACCTTGGTACATAGAATTTGATCTATTGAAGATTCTGACCTTCAAATGTACATAATTTTTGTCTTGATTGTATTGCTGTATTGTTGTATTGTTCTTTCTGCTTTGGCAATGTAAACGTATGTTTTCTCATGCCAATAAAGCCCTTTGAATTTGAATTTGAATTTGCTTGCCCCGACTGCCACTCAAAAGCGGCTACTGGCCAATCACAGCGCGTCCTTGCACAAGCCTTGTAGGGTTTGGAATGACACGGTCTTAGAGCTGGACAGCGGGGATACACAGACCAGGACACACACAATCCTGTCCCACTGACTCACAAATATGATCTTATTTCATAGCTGCGCTTGTTAGGAGTTATAATAACACTGGACAGGAGAGTAGGATATAAGTTCACTAAAACTTAATAAAAGTATAACGTTTTTCTTTACCTTGCACTTTTAATACTGGTTTATAAAAACTACTAAAGCCTAATTAGTACTACTAATTAGTCAATTAGCTTTTTCTTGTCCATAACAGAACATTCAAGATAAATGAATAAATAGTTCAAAGAAAGAGCAAAAAGGGTATAACAAAGAAACTTTTACAAACCCAAAATGTCAGAAGAGGGCATCTCTGTAACGTAATGTGATCAAGAGAAAACAAACTAATATAAAAAACACTCATCGTAACATCTTCAAATCCTCAGATTGTTATTATATAAATAATAATTTATAGTTGTTCATTTATATAGTCATTCAGCCTTGTGCAAAGTGGCTACTTTCTGACAAACACTGGTGGTGACGACTGACCTCATATGACCTTCATATGCACTGCACCTTTAGGCCAGACTACAGCAGGGGTTCCCAAACCTTTTCATGTCAAGGACCCCCAAATTGACACCAATTAGCCCACGGACCCCCATTTGAAAACATAATGCCAGGGACCCCCATAAGAGAAGATCTTTTACGGCTATGGCAGTGATTTTCAACCATTTTCATTTCAAGGACCCCCCCAGGTTTGACCTGAATTAGGCTATACCGTCCCCTATTTAATGGCATTTCTATCTCTGGGAATCAAAGTTAATTTAACTCTCTTACACTCTCTGAGTTACAGACCCATAATGGTCCATTTGGTTCATAACTATCATTTAGCTGGGGACCCCCTGGAACTCCCTCAAGGACCCCTGGGGGTCGCCGGACCCCACTTTGGGATAATATGGAAGCTCTCCCTCTGCTATGTAGCTTCCAGGTGAGGAAAGGAAATCTACGGGTTGAAACAAGCTTATTTAGTCAGCCAGTTCCATGTTTAAGACCTTCCGAATGAAAGTCTTCCATTTGGTTTTCCGGCAGGCTTACTCTGAAGCAGGAAAATCTTTAAATCTGTTTATTTCGTCAGCTAGTTCCACGTTCTATTTTCCTGCTTCAGAGTAAGTCTGCCGGAAAACCAAATGGAAGACTTCCGGAAGGTCTTAAAAACATGGAACTAGCTGACGAAATAAAACAGATTTAAACGCTTTATTACAACCCTGCAGTTTGGTTTTCTTGCCCCGCTAGAAAATTAAACATCAGGTTGGTTCTCCCGACCTTTACTTTTTGGATACGATGTGCGGAGGGGGGGGGGGTAAGAATTGTGCACCGCGGCAAATATTTGCCGGTGTCGCCCTGTGCGGGTAGCCGGATGAGTGAGACCTCATCCCGGGGATGCATAGCGAAGGGAGAGGTTCCCTATGGAGCTAAATTCACATGAGATCTGTTACAAACCAGGGGTGGACACCGCATTGATATTCATCCTGTTCCATATTATTAATGGCAAAACACTGGCCTATAAAAGCTGTCATTTTTTTTCCCTTTTATGAGATACATTTGTGGATTTGTGGGTCTAGATTTACGTGTCTAGTTTAGCGTCTACTCCATGTATTAAATTCCATTTAATTCAAATGCTGCGTACAGTATGTTTGAGAGAAGTTATTACATAAAAAAAAACATAATTATGTTTATTTCAAATCCATATTGAAACATTTAACATCTACTGCAATTAAATAATGGTGCAACAGATCGGCAATTGAAAGTTTGGTAGTGGCCCTGAAAAATAAAAAAAATCAATCATAACTATTGGTCAACCCCTAGTACGAACGCAATTGATTCTGATTAGTATTAACCACTTAAACCCTAAATAGAGGGTATGCGAGTGACATCATCATCATTATCATACCCGGACGTTATGCGGGAATGCCTACCGTGTGGCAAAAGACTACTTCCTGGCCTTGACAGCCCATATACATCCAAACAGAAAAGTCCTATCCGATTGCAATTAACGACGTTAAACTCACGTTGCCACTCATTTTATGCATGCGCATACCCTCCATACTCATAGAATACTAATACCTAGGTGACCGGGGGCCACTCTTTTTGTCCCCTCCACAAAAGGAAATCTCTTATATTGATGCGTTGTGAGCTTTTAGATCATTTTTCCCATCTCCCCTATAATAGGGGATGCTAGGGTTCAAGTGGTTAAAAAAGGTTCCCTGTACATTTATCAGACTTCAGACGGGGGGTTTTTTTTTCGAGAAAAAAAAAAAACGTGTCCAAGTCTGCCAAGGGGCCTTATTATTATAACCGTCTACAGTTGAAATGTCCCAGCCGGCGCCATTTTGTTTCTAAAGCACCCCAGTAAAAAAAAACGTGTCCTAAAGGATGTGACTCTCCTGAGGCGTGCTGCCGTACCTGTGGCTCATCGTGCTGAAGAAGGTCTCCACATGCTCCTCCTCCTCCTCCTGCTGCACTGCATCCTGGGAAGGAAGCTCTTCTTCACCTCCTCCTCGTTGGACCTCCTCCTCGTCTCTGGAATCACCGGCAGGGACGCCGCCGTCTTCCTGAGAGGCGGGCGGCGGCGGGCTCCCTGGCTCTTTGTGGCATTCGTCCTCCTCCTGGCTTTGGTCTGCCGTGCGCATCTGATCTTCCTTCCGGAGAACTATGCTGGTGATGACAACATCACCGGCACAGATCTCCTCTTCCTCGCCCGCTGCTTGGTCTGTGCGTTCGGTCCCAGGGCTGTTCTGGGCGACGTGGGGAGGAGCGGGTTCAGCTACCTCCTCTGGGATGGAGCTGGAGACACCGAGGGTACTGGGGTCTGGATGGTACACACACACACGGACACGGACACACACACACACACGGACACACACACGGACACGGACACACACACACACACACACACGGGGGGGGGAGACACACACACACGGACACACAGAGAGGGAAATACTGAAATAGTGCTTACATTATTTCGTTTTCATGTCGTCCTACAGTAGGTTAGAACCAGCATTATTGAGAGACAGTTAAAAACTCCCATAGACTCTCTCACTGTAAACAAAGACATTTGTTTACAGTGGCGCCATATTGACACCCGTCATGGAGCGTTCCAAACAACACACTACTGTACAATTGCGTTGTTTCAATGTTTCTGGTTTGAACCAGATACATATTATTAAAACACCATTAACTATCTGGCTATATCATTTTGGCTACATGTTTATCATCAGCCTCACACTGCGTAGATAATATTAGTCTGGAACTTTGCTGTGGAAGATTTATTTCCAAGGTTACAAACGGAGTCCAAAATCACAGCAAAATAAAAGGCTTTGAATAGTGGGCTCCGACTGGTCACCCACAAGAATGGGGTGAGCGAAATGTAATTCTAACTGAGGAGTGCCAGACCAATCTCCCCAGGCAGATTCATCTGGTTCGTTCACTATGCAAAAAATGCCTGGCACGACATCTATGGCCAATTATTCAAATGCAATTATAACGTTATCGCAAAACAAGACAGACGGGGTGTAATTATGGTCTACTCTAAATACTTCCCTGTGCGACCTGTACATGTTTAAGTACAGCAAGTTACTAGTGGGCTGTGAGCGTTTGAGAGAGCGATGAAATGCTAATGTGCGCTTAGCAGGGTGATACATACGTAGAAAGAACAGTCTGCTATTTCTAGGTGGCTATAGTCCCTTCGTTCCCACACAACAAGAACTATATCTGCTAGACAGTTACGTCATTTTCTCTCACCCACACACACACACACACACACACAGGGGAATATGCCCCTGAGCTTCTATATCTAGAAGCTCTCCATTATGACATGGCCAGGGATTCAAATCTTCCTCAGGCCACAAAGCAGCATTGTGCTGGCTTCCTGTTTATGGCACAGTACTGTACGTTACACAGCGACTCAGCACTTTTTGGAATCCCCCTAAAAAAACCCCACAGACATTGTTTTTCTACTGTGCTGTATACGGATGCAAAGTGAATTGGATTATCATCGTGTCGACTACTTACTTAAGCCCTAATATGTTGTATACGTTACTGTACGTTGTTACGTTGCATTTGAGCGTAATTCCGGTGTTTTAAAATGAGTTGAAACTCAACGGATTGGGCAGGGAAATGTGTGCCTTTCTCCCCCACGGCTGCCTATTTTGTTGCCCTGCATTCACGTTCGCTTGATTAAATGAATGCCGAGGGTAATGCAATAATGCAACTGGGCATCCATCATTGTCCACCCTCCAAAATACATTAATCTATCCACATCATTTCAAACGCTGTGTACACACACACACACACACACGCGCGCACGCACGCACACGTGCGCGTCAGGTCTCATTTGTGTCCGGGTTGTTCCCTGAAGTAAAGTGTAATTTTCCCTTTGTGGAATGCAGTAATGGTCTCTCCAGTCCGGTTCAAACAGCCTCAAGCAGCAGAAATGGAAGCTGAAGGCTGACCTGTCGTTGGAGACAGCTGGTGTTTCTGTGGGGGTGTTGCTGCAGTGTTGGTTGGTCCGTCCGGTACGTCTGGAGCCTCGACGCCAGAGGAGGAGTCCAGGCTCTGGCTGTCGGGCGCTGTGGAGGACGAGGATCCCCCCGAGGTCTCGCCCGATTCTCTCCGTCTGAAAATAAAAGTTGAAGTCAAATTGGGCATTTGAGCCACGGACCACCATGTGATAGAGATTTATCATGGTCAAAACTATAGGGATGTCGACGGGTAACCGGCTAGCCGACCGTTAAGAAATATCTGAGTGTGCTTATCAGTTTTACGGTTAATTAGCATAAATACTACTGTAGACGCGCAGATGCATGCATGCAGATGCGATGCGTTGTTTATTGATGATTAAGCCTACAACAATTTATTTATATTGTTAAATGTTGCTTTTTTGTTGGTCTTTTAAAAAGGAGCATAATTATGTAGCCTATACATGCATATTACATTTGGGGTAGCCTATTAAAAAGAAATAAGAAAAAAAATCAACAACCGTTAATTAACCGGATAATACCATCGGCTACCCGGCTGGCAAATTAAACGTTACCGACATCCCTAGTCAGAACCAAAACATTGAATATTTAGTTCGACGTTTAAAAATAAATTGAACTCTTGAGAGAGTAAAATGAAACCATACGGGTGCAATTGGTTTCATCTTATGCTCTCGAGAGTTAAAGGGTCCATTTAGTTAGCAACTCTCGATTATTTCACTGGGGACCACCTGGAATCCCTTCAGGGACCACCGGTGGTCCCCGAGCCCACTGGTTGGAAACCACAGTTCTAGACAGCTGTGAGTGTGGTGTGACTTTTTTTTTGGGTGCAGCTCCTAGCAGTGGAGCACACTCACTGCCCCGAGAACGTAGCCTAAGCAATGCTATACGTTTGCTACATTATATGAACTACTAGAACCCAAGTATGCCTAGCCCGGGGGGGGGGGGGGGGGGGGGGACGACATTCGCCAGCAATAGCCGATGCACAAGCTCAAAACATGTCTCGTTTTGAGCTTGTGGATGGGCTATTTGTGGGCGAAGAGACCTGGTATAGAGTATAGACAAAAAAAAGAAAAAAGAAAAGAAAACGATTCGAGTACAGCCGTAATTAAGTGGTTAACTCTAAATGGCTATGTATCTACATTCACAGAACATGCATTAGCGTCAGTTGTCATTATTCAGAATAGACCACGTTCCATTAAGCCTGTTACATGAGCTGGCACAGCTGCCTAAATATTAACGTGCACTGAAGCATTGTCTGGTCCATGAGCAAAGACAGTTCCACTTTAACCACTTACGCCGTATATACACTGTGTGACAAATACGTATATAAAAGTCTTGTGACAAATACCAAATAATATCCAATCAGCTCACAAAGCGTCGCATTGTGATGGGTAGTGAGCTCGTATAGTCGTAGATGAGCCATTTTCAAATCACTTTTGGCAATTTTCTCCTATAATGACGAAATGGTTAATTCCTTAAATCATGAAACATTCGGGTAGATATCCGACTCCCTTTGTCAGTGTGTTGGGGGTGAGGCGAGGAACACTGGTCCATATTGTTGTTGCCATCAGAAATGTGTGAGCCTGCCTGAGGCAGCAGGGTGCAACAACAGAGTAGCATTATATAGACCATGAAGCAACCTACTTTTCTCCAATGTTCTGCTTCAAATGATTGACAGGCTTGATCTGTGGAGGAGAACAAGCAAGACGTCAACGATATTAGTGTAGGAACGACCAGATTGAGTGGTTACAGTTTAGTTCAGTAATGTTTCGGCGTGTAGCCTTCATCAAGCGTTGTAAAACTTACAACGCTTTACGAAGGCTACACGCCGAAACGTGTCGGGAGTCGTACGTGCCTCCTTGATTTACAGTTTAGTTCGGTCAGGAACAGGAACACGGTTCACCATGTACTGCAACACATGGAAATACTAGCAGTAAACACCACCAGCGCAATAGAGTATATGATCATAGAAGAGACCATTCTTGGTGCAAGACCTTTAAAGCAATAAAGAACTACAGAGTGCTCGTTAATCAAGCTAAGTAGCCCCTGAGCCATGTGCCCCATAGTTGCAGCTGCAGTCTGTCTCCTGTTCCCATAGCGCGAGGCAGCTTGATGTACAAGTACACCCCCTGGTCATGATGATAGCTAGGCTTGTCACATGGTCTTATTATCCCTGGTCCAACCGTTGATGCGGAGTCCCAAGCAGGGAGGCACTGACACTGGGTACCATTTGTTTGTATTGGTTTGACTCCGCCTGGGATTGAACCCCGACCTCCCCAGTCTCAGGACGGACACTCGTCTCTAACCACAAGGCCACTGAGCTCGTTAACCAAGTTAACCGTGGCTCAAAATATGTCAACAAGACAGGTAAGTTGGTAACATTTAGCCGTTCGCACCAAAATATTAGTAAAGTTTCCATTTCTTTTTAAGATATAGTGATGTAACTGCATAGTGTATATACACACACATGTCGGTGTGCTACTGTATACATATGGTAATGCTATGAAGTTAAGGCATTGCTGTGGAAGGAGAGTGCGCACCTGAATCAATCAACGGGCACGTCACACACCTTGCATAATCATATAATAATAGACTGTTTTCTTTAACATAAGCAATTACTTTTTTTTTGTCAATGCATTTTTATTAAGTAGTTGTGTAATGAGCGGTATGATTAACATTGAGAAATAAAGCCCTTGGCGTCACGTCTATCTGGGATTACTTCTCGACAAAGACCTTCTCACCATTAATTATCCCTTCCATAGAGTTCAAATGGCCCACCAGAGGACTTCAGGGAACCGATTCATGTCTACGTGAGTGATGGGACTCTCTGATGTATTTTGGGTCGTCCATTGTTGCCACTCTCTCTCTTTACACCACTCCGGGTTGAGAGTCCACGCTGGGTTTGTGTCTAAACGGAAGTGCTGGAATTTGGCGGAAGCGGAAAAGAATTCCGGGGGAAGTTCAAACGCTGGAAGCCCCGCTGTCCGGCTAGACACTCACTGCCTTTTAGGTCGCGACCAGGCTTTTCTCTTCCGCAGATGAGACGAGTAAGGCTGGGAGTAGATCAGTATTTTATATTTAAATGGGATGCCTTGTTGTGAGAATGGGCTGTGATTGCTGCATGGCTGATTAGCAACGCGGATTCGATCCGCAGGCTGTCAACTGATCACAGCTGGGGCATATCATATGACTTCTGTGTCCTGCATTAACAACATGATCACATGAGCCAAAAGATAACATCACAATAGCTATGGACCAAACAATTATATTCAAATCTTCTCTTATCTCGCTCCATTCACCTTTCACACTATAGTAGCACTTGTAGGGAACATTATGCTTAGTAGGAAATAAATGGATAAGGCATTAAGGGCAAGGTCATCTTGGCCAGTTATTTCCCCTTTCACTGAAAAGAGGAATATCTGTAATATCTCAATACTGGATTTTTCCACACTGTTCAAGGACACCATTAAGTGACACACAGGGATAATATACGATTAAAATATAAAAAGACCCAGCAGAGCAGTGGATTTTTTTGGTCAGCACTACTGCAGTGCATCCACAGAGAGAGAGGAGGTAAATAAAAAGGAACATACTTTCTGTGGCTTGATTGCTGCCACGGGAGGCGAGCCGGGGGGGCTCTGCTTTATGGTCGAAGTGTTGAAAGTGCGGTTGGCGATCTGCATGCACTCCTCCAGGGTCCTCAGGAACGTGGTGCACGTGGATTTCACCATGTTTCCACTGTCCACATCCGCCTGAAAGAAAAATGTATGACCTATATGAATATTAACACATTTTGACCTGGGAACGATTTTGCAAATGTCTTCTAAATCCTGACTGTTATCTTGAAAAAGCAGTTTTTCTACTGTTTTTTGCCTGATGGACGGGAAAGGAAGTACTGGTTGGAATAACATGTTCCTTCCACGTGCTACGTCCAACCAGGGAAACTTCCCCCCGGTCAGGTGAAAAGAAGCGGCTTGGAGTGGACTCCTCATGCATTGAAGGAAGCATGAGGTAAATTTGTTTCCAAATCGTGGGATAAAAATTGGTGGGCATTGCTAATGTTTTATAATGTCAATTCGTAGCCTGGGCTCCAGCCTGATTTGCTGCGTTCTGCGGATCTGAAAATGTCACTTCGCAACTCAGTCTGGACAGTTTATTCTCCACAGGTAGGCGGGACATATGAAGGTTGACATGGAACCGTGGCTTCAGATTGGTCTGTGGTGCGGGTTGAGAAAAAACACCAGTTTGACGTACCAATGCGCACTGCGCAGCCACTGCTGTTGTCCTGCAACGTCCCCTTATCATTCACTAAACTCACCCCACACAGCCACTGCTGTTGTCCTGCAACGTCCCCTTATCATTCACTAAACTCACCCCACACAGATACTGCTGTTGTCCTGCAACATCCCCTTATCATTCACTAAACTCACCCCACACAGCTACTGCTGTTGTCCTGCAACGTCCCCTTATCATTCACTAAACTCACCCCACACAGCTACTGCTGTTGTCCTGCAACGTCCCCTTATCATTCACTAAACTCACCCCACACAGCCACTGCTGTTGTCCTGCAACGTCCCCTTATCATTCACTAAACTCACCCCACACAGCTACTGCTGTTGTCCTGCAACGTCCCCTTACCATTCACTAAACTCACCCCACACAGCTACTGCTGTTGTCCTGCGACGTCCCCTTATCATTCACTAAACTCACCCCACACAGCTACTGCTGTTGTCCTGCAATGTCCCCTTATCGTTCACTAAACTCACCCCACACAGCTACTGCTGTTGTCCTGCAACGTCCCCTTATCATTCACTAAACTCACCCCACACCACACAGCCGCCATTTTTTTTTGTACTACTGAATCTGACAGTGTACTACTGAATCGTTTACTTTTTACCGTAGGTTTTTTACTCTCAAGTCTTGAACGGCGCTATTTTTGGCAACAGTGAGAAGCCTGGACAGAGTGGCGCTGGCTGATGACGTATATCAGCAACAACGTGACTACGTACAGTAACAGTTGACGTTATGAAAATGCGAGTCAAGCAGCCTCTGTCCAGACTGAGTAGCGCAGTGACAGTTCAGAATCACGGAACGCAGCGATTCAGGCTGAAACCCAGGCTAGTCAATTCGACCAAAGCAGTGCGCACTGCTTTGGTTCGTGGTGCTGGAACACTGGCAGGATTAACTGGTGCCAGTGGTGCGGTATCATTATTTCATGTTTGACAACATTCAAGTAGAAGGCGTGAGAAGGTCAAATAATGGGTTTCCTCTGCAATATTTCATGGGCGTCAACCTGTCCAAAGTCAGTTAAACATGACATCTTGACAATGACCGCATTGACCAGTTATAAACACAAACAGCATTATGATAATACACACACATATAATAAGTCAGTTGACAGCCCTACTACTACTAACCAACACAAAACATTCATCCTAGATATCTCTGGCCTTGTGTCGGGTATAAATAGACAGTAGACAGCGACAGGATGCCAGTCACTGCAGCGTGCAAGTAAACCTGCTGACGTCAAGCAGGTCTGACCTGAAAGTCAACTGGTTTTTAAAAATGCATCGACGACACTAAAACGGTTTGCTGGTTTGACTGACTGGAAGAATAAAAAGCCATCTGTCACGCGACAGCACTTTTTAACAATTTGACGAGTCACTGTTTGCAGTTTAAACCGGTGAACCCTGCCCCTGTACTGCAGCTGACCGTGTCAATGAAATGATTTGACGCTGATTTCAAAAGGTCAAACCCTGCGCGACTGCTGCGCCTCACCTCTGCGGACTCCTCCAGCTCATCGCTGTCCTTGATCCTGTTTACTTGTTGGAGGAGAAGGTCACAGTACAATCTCAGTTCAGACATCTTGGTTTTCAGTGCGTCAGTGTTCTCCTGGATCTCTGGGGGGGGGCAAAGAACAGGAGGAATGAGTTACAAACAAACAAAGCATTAGCAAATAAATAAGCCTTTTTACATCAGGAAGTGATTCATAGTTATCAAAGAGATGAATAAAACCGCACACAATGCAACATGAGCTCAACAGTGTTACGACGTGAATTAAGACAAAGCCAGAAATGTTTTATTTTGTTTTTGAGTGGTGCAACCACTGCAAGGAACAGACATGTCCGTGTTCACCTATGTGAACTGCAGAGAGAGAGAGGTGGGGGGGGGGGGGTTGCACCACTCAGTTCACACGGGTGTGATTTTACTATGAAGTGCTAAAATGTAATCAGCTGTGTAAAAAGCCGAAACCGTCATTGTTATGTGATCGGTATCCAAAGCTATCGTGTTACCTTTCTCCCTCTTTGTGCGGTTGTCAGTGAGGCAGGCCTTGGCTGTTCCCAGAGCCACCAGCCATTTTTGCCTCTCTGCCGCATTGATAGCTCGCAGGTAGAAGTACTGCTCCCCTGGGATGGTCAAGTCCACTCGCGTGAAGTCCGATGAATTAACTATAGAAAGGACAGACAACAGGAGAGGTATAGACCAGAGGTTTTCAACAGGTGGTCCGTGGACCACTGGTGGTCGGTGAAGGTATTGTATGTGGTCCCTGACCCTGAACATGCAAAGTTGCGAAACAGAGTGCACTAAATGACCTGGTGATGTATGATGACACGTCAATGTTACACGAAAAAAGTACAAAAACATGCACATCCAACCAAAGGGCCTTTATTTGCACAAATAGGTGACTGTAACTGACACGTCAATGTTGTCATTTACTGGAAAGTTGGATGTCAAGAACTTCCACAGGTGTACGGGAAAGTTTACGCCCCACACACTGTACGGGATTGACTGGTTGAGTTGAGTCACCTTTATTAGGAAATGTGCCCATGTAACCAAAATAATAATACATAATGGCTGTTAAGGGCAACACAACAGTGGTCCCCAGGTTGATTGTCCCTGATTCATAATCAGTTGAAAATCCCTGGTATAGACAATAAGAAGAAGGAACCCCCTAATTGTTATACACTGTAGCATTTTAAACATAATTTTGCTCAAACTGCTGTAAAGCAGCAGTATTGTATTGGCAACTGGCACGTAATGGTTACCATGCAGTATACTTGACTATTGAACATGCATGATGTTTTAGACTTATTTTTTTTACGAGAGGAAGACTTAGTTTTAACCCAATTAAGACCAGGAATTAAGACCAGGAATTTTTGAAAATTGTTGAAAGAGTTAAATAGGCCTCAGGTCTTAATTGGGTAACATATTTTATTTCATTTTATTTAATCAGGGAAGACCATTGAAAGCATGCTCTCTTTTGCAAGGATGCCCGAGTACAATATGATCACAACGTACAACAACAACAAAACACAATTTTACATAAGGTGAATATAGTGAGAAATATTGAAAAAAATCATCATAATGCTACACTCATGCTAATACACAAATAGGTGCAGTTGCTATGTGTTGCATCCTCCAGTAGTGCCTTAAAAGAGACCAGTTAGTCCAGGTTCAGATTTTCTTCTATTTGTCTGGGGCGTAGAAGATGAAAGCAGTCTTACGTGTAATGTATGTCTGACTGTGTGAGCACGTCCTGTGTTTTTTTCGAATTAAAAAGCCAAGATAAATACAACAGAAGCTTGCCACACAACACAAGGGCCTTATAAATAAATAAATGTTGTTCTCTACGAGTGGCGAGAGAAGGCCAGCCCAGTTTTTCATATAAAATACAGTGACGACGAGCTATAAACAACCTGCCCAAGGAACTCTGAGTCTCTGACCAACCTTGAATTTCACAGACTGAAATCTTAATGCTGCCCTTGCATCCTTTCCACGCGTCCTCCTGGGAGTCATAGTAGGACAGGGTGCCTCCGTCCAGGACGAACCAGCGAGGCTGCCAACCTGAGAGACAGTCATGGATGGGGTTTATATATATATATTATATATCTGTTTCTATAGCACGTTGGTGTCACATTCCATACACAAACCCCACGTGCTTCACATTACATGACAACAAACAAACATCCATCCATTAGAACGGTCCATTAAATTAAAATCTATTACCCCCCACCCACCCACCCACCCACACAAAGTAGTATACTGCATTTATAAACTCCATTAATACACACATTCACATGACACAGTATTTGTGACACCCCCTCCCCCCACACAGGCAGACACGACAGACAGCCCACACACCAGAACACTTGGTTTGCTTCAGAGCACCAAACAAACATGTATTGATGATATATATAAAGATGTACAGTAAGCATTACTGCGTTAGGGTTAACAACAACCCAATTAAGTAACTTTGGATTATCTCCTTGGCTATGGCTGACAGGTGGTGGTACAAAACAGCTAATGCTATATGAAGTATGATTCACAAAGGTTATAATAACGTTTGACTGTGAACAACTAGCATTTAACAACTTTATACATGACAGCACGGAATGCAGAGACGGAGACTTTTAATCATTTATAAGCTCTTATATTTGAAGTAACGCTTATCTCACCAGCCACCGTTAGCTATAGATAGCCTAGCTTATATGCTGCTGTGATTACAAACTCAACACAATGATGATCTACACACACACACACCATAGCAAAAAATAAAAACGTACCACTTATGTAATTAGTCCACTTATAGAGAATCCCCTCCATGGTGTATATGAGTTTATGCGCTGCCGTGGTTCATTACTTGTTGTGTGTGTTGTTTTCTCTCATAAAGCAGATCAGATGGACAGCTGATCAGAGGCGCACAGCCGCACACACACTCACTCCATCGGTCTGGTATATCCAAGTAAAAAAGCCTGTGTATTTACGGTGGAACGTTGCCGTCTTTACATCTCGCCCACGATTCTACGAAGGTAAAAGTGCGTAAAAGTCGTTGGTGAATCGACCTCCATCACGAGAGGATCACACGATCCTCCCACTTGTCATGTCATGGGCGGTGTTGCCAGATTTACGAAAACAAGCCCGAAAGAATTAAGCGACTATTATAGGCTGATTGATTTGATTGAATACTTTAACAGTTTGCAGAAAAAAAGCACAGGAAAGGTATGTACAGTTCAATAAAAATGTCTGCTTGTATTGAGACTACGATGCGCTGTGAGCTTGTAGATTTAATATTACAAAATAAATAGAAATTAAGTAATTTTGAAATATTTTTTATAACATTTTAACAACACAAATATTGTATTGATTGGGGATCACTCCCTGACAATTCAATTCAATTCAATTCACTAAGTATTTTGCAGTTCGGTAGTCGAGTGTATGGCGGCTGGGATGAGGATGACTCTGGATGAGGATCAGCATATCCAAATCTGAGGCCATAGTTCTCAGCAGGAATCCGATGGGTTGTGCAGTCCAAGTAGGGAATGAAACATTACCCCAGCTGGTGAAGGAGTTTAAGTGTCTCTGCGTCTTGTTCACGAGTGAGGGGACTCAGGGGAGGGACGGGGAAGGAGATCAGCCGGAGAATAGGAGCGGCAGGGGCCGTATTGCAGTCGCTGTACCGCACTGTGGTGATGAAAAGAGAGCTGAATCAGAAGGCAAAGCAATCTTCTTTCCTACTCTCACTCACCTATATGGTTATGAAGTGTGGGTCCTCATGAGTCATGACCGAAAGAATAAGGTTGCGAATACTAGCGGCCAAATTGAGTTTTCTCTGACGGGTGGCTGGCATCTCCCTTTTAGATAGGGTGAGAACTGAAGTTCAGTCGTGCGCGAGAGACTTGGAGTAGAGTCTGAGTCGCTGCTTCTTCGCCTGGAAAGGAGCCAGCTTAAGCGGTTAGGGCATCTGGTTAGCATGCCTCTCAAGCGTCTCCCTATAGGGAGGTCCTTGATGCACGTCCCACTGGGAGGAGACCCCAGGGCAGACCACGCCTCAGGATCCCCCAGGAGATAGTTACTCTTCCTCCTGCTAGTCTGGAGCTCTCTGGTGGAGCTGTTGCCCCCGCGACCCGACTACGGATAAGCGGTTGAAGATGGATGGATCATGGATGGATCATGTCCAAAAAGGAGCCCAATGAAGCCTACTAATGGACTTTCTTGATTTCATCCTTTTAACAGACCTTGTATTGTACCTCCCTGTGTAGTGCTAGGCTTGTCCATGCAAACTGTTAAAATATACAAATAAAGTATTCAGTTCAGTAATCAGTTCAGTACACAGAGCTGTCACATTGCAACTGAGGAATATCTAACTAGCCCACAGTTGCTTACAATAAGCGGACATGGCAACACCGGGCAAGGGATTTTTTGTTTTGTTTTTTGTATTAATTATTTTTCTGGGTTGTGTCTAGAATCTAGATATTAGAATATCCCATATCCCGGATAGACCTTCGCGATGCGATTGACTGATGGGTTTTTTTGTTTAGTCTTTTTAAAGGACTGCGGAGGCGTGCACTTTTTTACTGACCACCAATGATTAAAGCTATTTTAAGAAAGTGGGCGTGGCTCATGAGTAGCTCCGACCAACCAGGAAAGGAAGGAGGGTTTACACTGTCACACACACATCCGGACAGTGGATACTTTGTTGCCAAGACAGCAGCGGTGGAAGTTTTGTTGGTTGAAGTTGCCACGTACCTACGTAGCTGGCATTCTTGGCTGTAACATAAATCTCCCGCAGCCTCTGGTCATGGTTTACCCTTTGGATATTTTGTAGCGAGAGAGGATTAATTGTAAATTGGGTCATAAATATTATTGGCACCACAACAACTTGAAAATGATACTGCTATGTTTGTGGCCCATGATCTCCTCACTGTTTGTGTACGTGAGTGGCGGAAAACTGCCCGAGCCAGAAGTGAAAATTGAAGTTATAGACAAGCCCTTCATTTGTTTTCGGAAGTCGAAATATGGAGATTCTCTTCTTGTCCATTTCGAGGGATTTCTGGAGAGCAATGGCACCATGTTTCATTCCAGGTGATTTGATGAAGCACTTATTATTTACCTATTGCATGCTGCTTGGATTGCTTCACCAAATTTGTTATGGCTTTTTTCATGACACTATAGACTACCTTTTCATACTTGACAGGTCATAGACTGTCAGACAGGAAGTCAAGTTGGACCTAAGGCAAGCTCCCAAGTTCCCATAGCAACCCTTTGTCAAGTCCCGCCCGTGGTTGTGCCCCTCTTCGCACCCATTGGTTGCTGTTCTTTGGTTGGACAAAAATAATTTCTCTCCACTTTTATTTTTGAGTGGTGCAACCACTCCAAGGAACAGCAATGTCCGTGTTCACCTATGTACCACTACCTATGTATCCGCCTATGTGTTAATGAGCATGAGTACTATTAGTACCAGTAGGGGCGCTGTTGTGCCAGAGAGAGAGAGTGCTGCACTGTTGCCCGCTAATATATGAAATTCTTATTTTAAACTTGGTGTCAGTAAAAAGGAATATGAACATCTCAAGTGCAGCATAGACTACTAGAGCATAGTGACAGTGGTATATCATTCTCTCTCTCTCTCTCTCTCTCTCTCTCTCTCTCTCTCTCTCTCTCTCTCTCTCTCTCTCTCTCTCTCTCTCTCTCTCTCTCTCTCTCTCTAAAAAAATGCATGTTTTAGCAAATTCTACAACCATATAAGGCCCAAAGGCACCAATGCTTGCAATGCAACTAAAGATAACTATACTCGCAACCGTTTGGTTGCAAGGAGTTGCATGGCCAATCATTGGTGTGGTTTCACTGGTTTGGGCCCTGGAGCCACTGGGAAGAACAAGGGCAGAACAAGGCAGAAACTGAGCCTGCTGTTCTGGTTATAGTCAGTCAGGGACCAATCAGAGCAGAAGGTCACATACGAAATATACATGACCAAAAGTCAATGACAAATCTACTAACTACACAATTGTGTTCTTCCAATTTCGTGGCAACCGATTGTGGAAGGCACCGTTTTGCACTGACAAATTGACAATGCCGCCCGGCCGTGCCCCCACACTCCCGGCCCCTCACAGAAATGATTTGTCGAGAAGAATGAGCACAGAGCTTATGATCTTAATCCTATCAAATACTTTTGGAATGAATTGGAGCACCAAATGCAGGCCAGGCCCAATCACCCAGCATGAAGTTTCTGACCTCACTAATGCTCTTGCGGTTGAATGGAGGCAAATTGCTGCAGAAATGTTCCAACTATAGTGAGAATCCATCCCAGAATAGTGTACACTGTACAGCAGAAAATATTGTCTGTAACAAGGTTACAGGTTAGGAATAAGGTTAGGTTTAACCATTTAGGCATGGTTTACCGAGGTTACGTTTAGGAATACCAGGCAGAGATGACCTGAGATTAAAATAGGGTGCATTTTGCATCCCAAAACGCAGTTTATAGTCAAGAATCAGAATCAATTATTGTCACATCACAAGTAAGGTGAGTGAACAACTTGGTTGTGCAGTTAAAAGGTAGAGAGAGAAGAGCATAAAGTGCATATTTGCATAACATGACAATTGTGAGTGCATAATAAACAAAAGTTCATCATGGGTGCATGTATGTATGACTATAGGCTACAAACAAAAAGACGAGCTTTCTGGTATTCATCTATAAGCAACTTGAATCCTACATTTTTGAGGGGCGCTATAGCCCCTCGAATGTCCATCTTTGAGGGTCTGTGTAAACAAACATTGAAGACAAAAGTGTGCAAAGACAAACGTTGAAGACGAGAGTGAGGACGCAAATTATGATTGGTTGAGAATGAGATGATGCATTTCTCTGATGTTAAAGCCTGTGAGTTATACCTGTGTGTGTGTGTGTGTGTGTGTGTGTGTGCACTGGGCTCCTTGTCTTGTGACTCTTGACAGCCGCCAGCAGGGGGACAAGAACCCGGTGTGGTTTACTCTGGGGATCCGCGAGGTGCTGAAGGGCTGGGATATAGGTCTGATGGACATGTGCACAGGAGAACGCAGGAAGATCACCATCCCCCCTGCTCTGGCGTATGGGAAGGAAGGAAAGGGTATGTCAACCCATCATTAACCTGTTAAGATTCCACAAATGCCTTCTAAAGGCTCATACATATAGTCTGGCGTTTCAGTGGTGAGGTGACCACCGAACTACAACATGACGCCACGAGCCGCGGTGAAAAGCAAACCACCGCCCCCAGCCCTTCTCTCTGTTTTTACTCACCACCGCTCAGGGGGGGGGGGGGGTCACACCCATGTGAAGTGAGTTGTGCAACTCCGTGTGGGGACCCCAGGGGGGTGCCACACCCAGTTAATACGTGCGTGTGTTTTTGTGTGTGTGTTAGGTTGCGCACAGGTGGTGAAAAACAACCAAGCTGTTTTTGTACTCAGACGCACCCACCCAGCCAGCCAGCCAGCCAGGCCCCCCACACACATAGCTCCGTAAAGGAGTGGTTGCACCACTAAAAAAACAAAAAACACTGGGAACAAAGCAATAGTAGAGCAAAAACACTAGGACTAATTGTCACTAGGAATCACTTAGAAGCGTTACCGCACGGAGAACTGTGAGACGATCTGGCAGCATGCAGTGAGAAAACCAGGGCTTTTATGGAGTGGTGGTGGTGATGAGAAGATGGCAGGCAGGTGAGTGAGATTAGACGATCAGAGCCATGTGTGCCAATCTGGAAAGCCAGGAACCAAGCCTACGCCCACACATGCTCACACACACAGACAGACAGACTAACACAACACACACTGGCAGGGGCCGTGAAACTTTCAAGATGTTTCAAAGAAACATCTTGAAAGCTTCCCGCGCTTATTATTTCCAATGCCATGACAGGTTTGTGAAACGAAAAGCATGACGTGTGTGAATGTGTGAATCTGTGAATAACATCCTTCGTGCCTCACCTTGTTTTACCTCTCGGACTCCTTCATGGATTCACAGGGAAAATCCCCCCGAGCAGTACCCTGCTTTTTGACATTGAGCTCGTGGAGATACGAAACGGCCCGAGGTCACACGATACCTTCCACGAGATGGATCTCAACGATGACTGGAAGCTCTCCCGACTCGAGGTGTGGAACCGGCCGTGTGTTTTCACAGAACTCAGCAGTTTGCATTCCTTCATACGTACACTTTAACTCATTTTGGGCAGGAACCCCCTTTTGGTGTTCCCGCAGAAATAGCAGATCTACAAGCTCATAGTGCCGCGCTATGAGCTTGTAGATCTGCTTAGATGCAGTAATTATCATGTTATCTTACGTTGGCTCGGCAGGAGGTTGGGCTGTCTATAACAGGCTCAGTGTGTAGGTCTGTCTGTCTTTGTGTCCATACTGCCGGCAGGCCACAGAATTGCCACCAAACATTTAGTTTTTCCTTTGAAATATTTTAATTTGAGGATACACGTATATTGACGACTGACATGCACAGGCTGACCAGATGAAGTCTGAGATTTGCATGCACGCACGCACAAACAAAACACATATACAGTGTATATACTGTAGAGTAGACAGTATACTACACAAACATCATGTCCTAAATATTGGTTGTGTGTTACAGGTCAAAGAGTTCCTGAAGAAAGAGCTTGAAAGGCACGGGCATGCCGGCGACGACACTCATCACGACGTGATGGTGGACGACATCTTCACGAAGGAAGACGAGGACGACGATGGCTTCATATCCGTCAGGGAGTTCACCGACGAACACGACGAACTGTAGAAGTTCTGCCTTTCACGCCACCGATCCCCAGTGTGTCTTTCTTGACTTCCTAAAGCAGTGATTCTCAGGCCTTTTCATTTCGAGGACCCTCGACCCCCCCCCTCCTCACGACCCCTGGGGTGTCCCCTGGAGCCTGGACGCTGCGTTGTACTGGATTACCATAGGGATTTGACCCCACGCCGAGTCAAAGCAACCACTGCCTTTCCACGTTTGTTTAAGTCATTTCACTCACAGCAAAACACAGTAATTATACTGGTAAAAGTAATTCTTTCAGTTATCTATAATGCACCAGGTCTCTGTACGTGTATGTCTGTCTGTATGTATGTATGTCTGTCTGTCTGTACGTAACGTGTAGTTGTGTACGTCTGTAATCCACGTAACTCGAGAACCGTTCGCCGTTCCCCCCCCCCCACCTCCTTTAATGAGGTGTTCTCTGTTTACTGAAAGACTAATTCATTGCATGTGTTTATCAACGGAAAACCATGTAGAATTTAGTGAACTCTTGGTTGTAAAAAAGAAAATCCATTCAACATGCACTGATGACCTGCCAAAATGTATCATGCACATTATAGAGTATTACAGTAGGTTTGGAAATGATCTACCATTGTCAGCAGCTGAATTAAATACAGAACAAACAAAGGGACAAAAGAAACATGATCTGTATTAATTTATCAGTGAAAAGGCTAGTGATCTACTTCAGGGATACTCAAATAGATTTACCTGTGGGCCATATTACAAAAATGGCAAGGGGCCAGGGGCCAGTAGATAAAATTACGACATTAATGATACTTGATAACTTCTCTCTTTCAATTGCTTTATTTTCGCAAAATGTATCAAAGTACAATGTGCATGCACACAATATGTAAATAAATAAATGTGTTACATTTTCTTGCATAAACACAAAGAGCTGTTTCCATAACTGCACACATTATTGCACATAACATGAGTAGCTGTTATAATAACATAACATGAGTAGCTCTTTGCCTGCCTGCCTGCCTGTCTGTCTGACCATGAGTAGTTATTTGTCTGTCTGTCAATGAGTAGCTGTCTTACTGTCTGCCTGTCTATGAGTAGCTGTCTGCCTGCCTGTCTATGAGTAGCTGTCTGTCTGCCTGCCTGCCTGTCCAATTGTCCATGAGTAGCTGTCTGTCTGCCTGTCTGAGTAGCTGTCTGCCTGCCTGCCTAATTGTCCATGAGTAGCTGTCTGTCTGCCTGTCTATGAGTAGCTGTCTGCCTGCCTGCCTAATTGTCCATGAGTAGCTGTCTGTCTGCCTGTCTATGAGTAGCTGTCTGCCTTCCTGCCTGTCCAATTGTCCATGAGTAGCTGTCTGTCTGTCTATGAGTAGCTGTCTGCCTGCCTGCCCAATTGTCTATGAGTAGCTGTCTGTCTGTCTATGAGTAGCTGTCTGCCTTCCTGCCTGTCCAATTGTCCATGAGTAGCTGTCTGTCTGTCTATGAGTAGCTGTCTGCCTTCCTGCCTGTCCAATTGTCCATGAGTAGCTGTCTGCCTGCCTGTCCAATTCTCCATGAGTAGCTGTCTGTCTGCCTGTCTATGAGTAGCTGTCTGACTGCCTGCCTGTCCAATTCTCCATGAGTAGCTGTCTGTCTGTCTGCCTGTCTATGAGTAGCTGTCTGCCTGCCTGCCAGCCAGCAAGTTGGTTAACAGAAAATAAATTGTTATGGCTGAGTAAAATAAAATACAATAAACACAATTTGCCTGAAAATAGATTACCCAGCTATGACCTTTTTCATGAAAAAAAATGAGTAGTGATATGGCTGGTGAAATAAAACAATCTACCTGAAAATAGATAGCTATAAGTGAAGAGCAATTTCCGCAATTGCCATTTCCATTTCCGCAATTTCCGCAATTTCCATTTCCACAATTTCCGCAATTTCCATTTCCACCATTTCCGCAATTACAATTTCCGCAATTTCCATTTCCGCAATTTCCATTTCCATTTCCAACTATTAATGGCAGCTGGGTTTCATCATTCAAATAAAATAGAATTCTGTCCGTTTAGCTATAAAATTATGTCAGGGAATAGGGATACACAGTATATGTCTTTCATTTGCATTGCATCTCCCCCCCCCCCCAAGCTTTTATTTTCGTTCGAGTAATAGTACAACTCTAATAGTATTACTTATAATAATGTAATTAAAGATAACTTCATTCAGATTTATTTATTTTTATTTCATTTTCCAGATTCTTTTTTCTTCTTTTTTTTTAAGATTTTCATTGGTGGGCCAGTCATAATGGTCCCGCGGGCCTGATGTGGCCCGCGGGCCTGAGGTTGAGTATCACTGATCTACTTGGTTTGTTGTAAAGTTTTGAATGAAACCACTAGAGGGAGCTGTTGTCAAAGTCTTGTATTGTAATCCTTACAGGTATATTGCATTGATTGAAGTATTTATTAACAGTTTGCAGAATGGGTACATTTCACATGAAAGCACAACTCAATACAAAGACTGTTACTGGGGACGACACACTGATTAAGCATTACACTTGTTTAAAACAGGGTCCACCATTTTCAATTCATCAGAACATTTAGAGACTACAAATACACAACAGGAAATCATGTAAGGAGTTAAAAAGGGAAAAGAAACATATACGTTAAGGGGGAATGTATGCATAGTGTACAATACATGCATACACATGCCCTTAGATCCTCCCTGGAATGTGATTGATCAGTTCAACCACTTTCAACCTGGCAATGAATCCCTATTTCTGGCTTATTATTAAAATCTAATTTTGACAAGAGTACATGGATGACAACAGGGTTAGTGGTCAAGGAATTGGAGTGCTTATAGAACACACATACAGTATATGGCCTAACCTTACTACAAAATCCAAGTTGGCAACAAACCTAGTATCTTCCTAACTACAGTAGATGTCTGTATATGTAAATGGTGCATTTATATAGCACTTTTTATCCAAAGCGCTTTGCATTACATTCACCCATTCACACACACACACACACACACACACACACACACACACACACACACACACACACACACACACACACACACATTCACACGATGGCAGAGGAAACCATGCAAGGCACCAACCTGCACATCGGGAGCAATTAGGGGCTGAGAGTCACAACACCTCACAGAGCCTCAAAATACTTTGAAACAATGTCTGCTCTAGACTACAGGGCACTTCATGAGGACCTCTGAGTGATTGCTTTCAGACAGTGTTCTCACAAAATCTCCTAGTAGTCGAATAAACACAGTGACAGAATTGCATAGCCTAATTATGATTGAATATTATGGATTATGGATACCACAAGAGTCTTGCACAAGGAAGGACACTTCGACACTAACTCCGGGGGAGCCCGGGTTCGAACTGGGAACCTTGTGGCTTGTGGTTCCCATCTGGCCGCTCTACCAGCCACTCTTACTTTGAGACTTACTTTTCATGGTTCCTGTGACGTCATGTGGGTAAAGTCAGTGTGGTCGGTACAACCACAATTTTCCAAGAATTGCACCTTTCTAGTTTAGTTTAGTGATTCTCAACCTTTTTTATTGACCCATTTATATTAGGAGGACTAAGGCAGAGTCTAAAAAATGCCTTCTAAATACTGAACTAAGTTTTCTGAAAATGTTTTAAAAAAAATTACAAAAATGATTTGCTGCTAATATACAAGAACCCCAAAAGGGTTCCCGTCCAGAAGGAGTAAAACACCAAAAGGGGTTCCCGGCCTACCCCATATGAGACATTCATTTGGTAGTACATTTGGTTCCGTTTTTTTTACACTCAGACTGGCCCATTTGGACCCCTGGTGGGCCCCCGGACCAGATGCTGAGAAACAGCTAGTGCTGTGAACAACATTCTCACATAGCGGCTCCTCTTCTCCAGGTGGAAGTGTTGTGGCTAGGCTGTGTATGATGAGTCATCATTGATGACATTAGCAAATGAAACACTTGAGTGTGCACATTCAGCACCCAATTTGTTTTCCGTTAAAGCGGTCACCGTCACGTCACGTTTTATCTCGTGTATTATTTTATAGATAGAACTATCTACCACTGCTTTTGTATTTCATACATTTCCTGTTGTTTATAAAATGTGATGTAAAAATAAAGTTTCAAAACAAGCGAAGGAGCACGCACACACAGTCTATGAAGTGCCAGGTTGCCGGGCAGAAGACGGCATCGAACAAAAATAGAGTCTGCCGCACACTGGATCATTACATTTATTCTCCACCATAGTACGTGATGTTTCCAGCCTAAGAGGCACTTTCACAGACCGAGGAAGAGCTCAAAGCGTCACGTACGACACGTAGACCCAGTGGTATAGACTAGTACATTTACTCAAGTCCTAAGTACAATTTTGAGGGACTTAAGCCCACACACACACACATGCATACTTTGGCTATTTGAAAATAGCAGATCTACAAGCTCACAATGCGTTGCAAGCATGTTGTGAACTTGTAGATCTGCTATTTTCAAAGGATCTTTAAACAACTTTATACATTTGAAAACTTGTGAAATGAGACATTCTGCATAATTAATGATGACTATACCGAACATACTTCTTCCATCACTGCATACTATCTATCTATCATATTGGAGCATACAATTTAAACTTTTTCTCTATTTTTGAAAAAAAAAAAAAAGCTAAAGTTTGACTTGACTTGAAGTGACTGAATACAGACTAAGATCACAGCTAAATCCTCACTGTTTGTTTAACTCAGACACAAGTGTGAATGTAAGTTAACATTCAGGGTTTCGTTGTTGGTCTATATTTGACCGTATAACTTTGGGCCAATGGATTTGCGATTGCTACACAGGAAGAGGATGCAACCTGTGGAAATTATGTCAGCGCCGTTGATCCACCAACGATGGCTGATCCACCCAAAGTGGATAAACCTGAATTAGATTCAATAAAATTATGCAACAGTTTACAATGCATAGTTCTGTTCAATGTTTTGCCAAAAGAGACGTTGCCAGGGAGCCACCACCACCACACCCCAGCAGTGAGTAATTACAATTAGGTTTCCCTGTTTATCTATCGGTCCCTGACAACCTTTTGCATTGTTTCTCAGCCAAGTGGGTCGAAGGGGGGCCCCGAAGCAGGTACACGTTATCACAGCTTTCAAGTTCAAGTTTAATGACGCATCACACGTCTACAGGTGTATAAGAGAGGGCGAGATTGTTGCGCAATCTTCCACGGATCGTTTCAAAAGGTATAAGCGTAAGAAAGGGACGTAAGAACAGTAGGCTAGTGTGCAAGATCCCGATTTTTTGCCTTTATAATATTGATTTAATTGTACTGTATGCACCTGCATTAACATTTAACAACTATTTCCATTGCTTAATATAAATGTTGTAAAACTATAAAGACTATAAATGCTATGCTACTATTGGAATACGGTATTCCAATTGTAGCATAAATACTTTCAACACAGTACAGTACAGGTGAATCCTTCATGTCCAAGCTATTTCACATTATAATTTCGGTTATGTTTGATTGTTTCTTTGTTTGTTTAGGCTGTTGTGATGCCATAACTAACTGATTTGAACCACATACACACACACACACACACACACACACACACACACACACACACACACACACACACACACACACACACACACACACACACACACACACACACACACACACACACACACACACACATATATATATTATTGACTTCAAGTGTTCAGGCATAAACTGTAATGTAACAAACACACAAAAACCCGCTCCATTACCATTAGTGGGCTACTGCAGTGTAAGCATGTAATGTAATGTATGATCAGCTATTTAGCAGTGACAGGCAGGGCCATGATATTCCCCTCGGAAAAGTTATTGCTCTCCGGCATAGCAACGCGCACTCTCCTCTTCTCTTTAAAGCGTCCGGATCGGGAAATCCTCAGATTTCGCCTGCACGTTTGCTGACTGAATCCTGGCTCTAGGAGGAGGAGGTCCCCCTGGAGGAGACCGATTTCCTCGGTATAAATGTTTTCCATCATGGACGAGGAGGGGATGTCCGGCGTGGATGCATGAGGGAGGTCTGCGTTACCTCCACTCTGCTCCGGGTCCGTCTCTGTGGACACCGGGGCGTTCCTGCGCCTCGCCGTGAAGGATCTCCACCAGGGTGTCGCTGCCATGGCAATTATGCTTTGACGAATCGAAGCCAATAACTTTGAACCCACTGCAACACAGACAGGCAGCAATAATGTTAGTCGAGAGTATTTACACACACGCGCAAGAGCGCACGCACACCCAGCTCACTCCATCATAGAAGGATCAATAAGAGTGGAAACTAAGTACAAGTACGCCTTTCATTACCGTAGACCTCATTTAATACTTTTTAATGTACAGTTATTGTTCTTTTTTTGATCATTAATTCTGCTTTTACAAATACTAGAATATGTCCAGCGACAGAAATTCTATACCAAGGTACCAAACTCTCTTAGCAAAAGCAAGCAAATCACTGTCAACTACAGTATTGACAAAAGAAATATGACATGCTCCGTCACACATCTCATCATATCTGATTTGTACAGCCGATACGTCCCAGCCAAACCCAATGTGCCCTTGTGTTATATAATAATAATTGATGTTGTAGACCAGCGGTTCTCAACCAGTGGTCCGGGGACCAACCAGTGGTCCTTGAGGGAGTTCCAGGTGGTCCCCATGCTATATATGATGGAGAGTTGGTAACCAAATGGACCCTTATTAGATCTTTAACTATATGAGAGCGTAAAATGAAACCAAACAGATCCAGTTAATTTTACGCTCTCGAGAGTTCAATTATTGTTAAACATCTCATTACTTAGTTAATTTACAAGAAGCCTACACAATTAGAGTGTAGAGTGTAGAATAATTGTTATTTCGATCAACATTTGCCTGTTATCTCTCCTATGGTCGTATACCACATCAATATAGCACGAAAAGAAAAAGTAGGCCTATTGGGTCCGAGAGGCTATAAATCTCATCGAATAGTGGTCCGTTGGCTAAAAATCAAATGCATAATAAATAATGGAACCTCGATAATATGAAAAGGTTTTGTAGAAGTCGTAGACTTACATGGTGGTCACGTTGATGCAGAGGGAAACCCAAGAGCAGATCTTCAGTCTTCAGGTTGAGGCTGTCACTGAGGCAGCTTCACGTTATCCATGTTTCCAGACAGACTGTCGAGGGACTATACTTCAGTATGGACCCACTGGTACACACTACACACAATGCCTCAGTGTTTCCTCCTGTACTTTCATCTGTTTATATATACTTGTATAGCCTCCTCCCGGCATGTACAAGCAAGGTCCCGCCCCATGCACTATCCCTGCATGGCTGCACCTAGGCAACAGGTAACAACTGAAAGGGTGTGTGGGAAAGTTAAGAGGAATTCCTTGTAAAAATGCCAGGCAAATTACGGGTACTTAAGACGGTTGGTTACTCACTCTCTCCATAGTCCTCTCGAGGGGATGATGAACAAGAGACTGAGCTGTGGGATTGTGTCATTTTTTAATTAATCACTTCCTACCTGTCACCCCTATTTAGGCTTTGTCCCAATCACCCCCCCCCCCCCAAAAAAAAGAAGAAGAAAAAAAATCATTAATTGTACAATTAAGTATACATCATGGTTTAAGTGGTTAAAACCAGCACGCAGAAAAGGGAATAAAAACAAATTCACAAGGGCATTACTTTTTGCACATAAGTTTTTACATCCTTTAATAAATTCTCATTTGATAAATTACAATCTTAATTGCAACCATCACAAAAATACATTTTAATAAAATGGATTTGTAGAAAGGATTCACTTAATTACAGCAAAACAAAAGTGAAAGGAACTTGGTTTGTGGTCTCACTAATAACAACGGTATACCAGTGTGGGCGAGAGTGAGTAAAACAAAACAATATATTAACTGCATGGGTCCAGGTCCTATTTTGAAATTTAAAATATTCCACAGTGCAACATGTAAATAGATTTATCTTTCTTCTCTTTTGACAAAATAGGCAGCCATTACTGTAAATTCTTCC
Organism: Protomyctophum bolini; assembly: GCF_963924005.1. Lineage (NCBI taxonomy): Eukaryota > Metazoa > Chordata > Actinopteri > Myctophiformes > Myctophidae > Protomyctophum > Protomyctophum bolini. Next base: position 41,529,690 of record NC_137868.1, on the reverse strand, counting down.
ACGGTTATTAGGTTATTATTCCAAACAAACGGTTGCCTGGCTAATGTAACAGATTCTGTGGGCCGGTCGACACACTCTCAACATCATGGCCACAAAGATCACGAGGCTGATAAAATGGCAAGAATAAAACATCTCTACAAAAAAAACCTTTGGACTCTTTGAAGAACAAAACAAAAAAGAAAGTGCTTAATGAGCCAGCAATAGTCTGAGCTCTCGTTATAGTAAACACAGTTCCAATATTGATCATGACGTGATTCAATTTGATCTAAAAGAAAATAAAACTGCTGCTCTATAAGTGAAGACAGTGGGCGGGACCCTTTTCTTAAGTTATTTTGGGGGAGGGGGGCATTTTTAACCATTATTTGACAAAGACAGAGTAGGTGAGTGACATGTAGCAAATGGTCCGGCCAGCCGGGGAATCCAACCAGGGACTCACTGTCAGAGATTTAAGTCCATAATTTATAACCACTCAGCTATCTGGTCTCGCCTAAAACAGCTTTTGATCCGGTGTTATATTATTATTAATATAATTTACTTAATTCATTCGAATTGCCTGCCCACCACCGCCACCACAGAGGTTGTGGGTTAAAATCCACGGTGGTGCATCCGGCTTTGTCGGCCGTCTGCTCTACACGGATACAATTGGCCGGGCGGGGAGGGAGAGGGTGACATTATTAGTCAGTCACTGCAGTGAAATGTATTCCTACAGGTCAGCAGGGTCATGGGGAGTGTTGGGCGGGAGGAGTAGGACAAACAGAAGACATAAAAAGAGGTAGACGCCTCTTCCGGGCTCTGGGGCGTGTGTTATTGAGAGAGGGGGGGCAAAATGTTCCCGAGATTCCTTTTACGAAGCATGAGCGGAAGCTTGTCAACCTTCCGCGAGCGTATTATACAACGTAAGTCCCGGAAAAGACGCGCTGTGATTGGGCCAGTAGTCAGTTGAGTGGCAGCGAGAGACGCGGAGGAGTCGCACGAGTGACGCTACTTGTGCAGCGACGCAGCGTGCCTTCAGCACTCTTCCTATGCGTACTTCCTCCCCCTGTTGCACACATATGGCTCCAACTAACTGCAGCGGCCAATGAGGCATCTATTTTTTGTTGAGTGGTGCAACCACTCCCTTATACGGAGTTATGTGTGTGTGTGGGTGGCTGGGTGGGTGCCTGCCTGTCTGCCTGCCTGGCTGCATACGAGCACGAAAACAGCAACCTAACACACATACAAACACACACGCACATATTAACTGTATATATGATGATTTCGGGTGTGCCAGTACAGTACAGTACAGTAGAGGGACCGCCACACGGTAACGCTGTCATTTCTCAACCGTTTTGGACGCGGGGCGGCTCGCCAGAACCGGGCCGGCACCCTGGGTGCGTTCCTATGGGTCTGGAACTCCCCCCCCCCCCCGGGAATCCCCACACGGAGTTGCACCACTCACTTCACACGGGTGTGATTTTTAATATCTATGAGGACAAAGGCCACTACGTCCTCTCGGTGGGGGTGGGGCGCCTTCTCACTGGCAGGCGAGTCAGTAGGATGCGACAGAGCTGACAACACAGGTGTGTGTGTGTGTGTGTGTATAATTGGCATAACGACTAAATTGAGCAGAAAAAAGGTGGTAAAAATGTATTGGCTACTCTAAAAATAAAAAAGTAAATTGGCAAAAACAGCCAATATAAGTTCACAATGTGTCACGGTGAGCTCGCACGTCAGCTATTTCCGCTACTTTTGCGTGACACTGCCACAAGATTAAGTAAAAAATAGGGCATTCATTTATGAACAAAGACAAAACCTCCGCCCGACAGTGACGATGTTCTTCCCAGAAGTAGATGTCGCACAGCTATTTGTCATGTCTGTCACACATACCTGGATAGTTAGTGGCACATTCTAAATCCAAGTTCTAAATGAACAGCACTGGCAAGTACTGCAGTTATAAATATTAGAGCTGTCCCGTGACTAGCATAAAACAAAAATAAAAAACAAAAACGATGGTCTTGACCGTAGAGAGAGAGAGAGAGTGTAGAAAAAACTCTGAATGTACAGTAACAACATGGGGAACTAAACGTCAACATTTAGCCAACTCCGACGACAAAACGGCTCATGCGAGAAAAACAGGCATTCAAGTTCCGACTTCAACCTCGAATGAATAGACATAACAACACTGACCACCTCTCTCTCGTCAGACTCGGGTGGTGCACGGTGGGCGTTTGGCTTCGATTTCCTCTCGTACTAACGGAATAAATAACTGTCCTCGTCTCGTCCTCAGAACAAGACGTCCTCGTGCTCCACCAGCAGCTGCACCACCAGCTTCTGTTGACGCATGTCGTTGAGGGTGAGCAGCGCGTTCTGCTCCGGCGGCTGCATTAGCGTCGGCCCGAACACAATGCCCAGGTTCTCCGAATTCATTAAATTGTCTTTTTCAAACATTGTCACCCTGACGGACGGACGGACGGACGGACGGGGGGGGGGGGGGTAAAAAGAAATACAAAATATATATTATTAATTATCCTAAGCCGTACAAGGTGGGGAAATAATCAAGCATTGTGCCTCTATACATGTGCATCTTTTCTTTTCAACACTACATCAGGCGATTTCACAAAAGTAGACATAACACCTGAAAATCATTGCAACTGATTATTGAAATGAACAAGTGATTATTAGAGTAAAAAAATAAAAATCTACAAAATAATTGTGTTTGCCAATGACTTCGCCGCATTAACTAATTATAATAATAATAATAACAATAATAAAACTATTTGTATAGCACCTTTCATAACATGAAATGCAGCTCAAAGTGCTTTACAGAGCAATCGAGAGAAAAAGAAAAGCAAAGGCATAAAACAACATTAAAATAATAGCAGTGAGAGGACATGAATACTACAACTCAACTCGACTAAAAGCAAGAGTGTAGAAGTAGGTCTTGAGCTGTGCTTTTAAAGTGTCTACAGAGGCTGCCTGTCGAAGGTACACTGGGGGTTTGTTCCGCGCCGTCGGCCCGTAGAAGCAGAAAGCTGCATCGAGTAGTAGTGGAGGACATGAGGGGGGGGGCATTATCTAGGCAGGCAGTCATGTAGTCATGTGCGAGACCATTTAGAGCCTTACAAAACGAGTAAAATATATCATTTTTCACTGACCTCTTGAGATGAGCCATGAGGTACCGTAGGGTCTCGTAGTGCGCCGGAGGCAGCTGCAGTAAACTGTCATGGATGGCCTCCAGTCTGGAGTCAACGTTTGGCGTTTCTACCAAGAAGAAGACACACCGTACAGGTCAGAGGTCACCTCCACTCGGTCCATGTCATGTCATCTCATCACATTTCATTTTGTTTCTGTGTACAATCTCCTGTTAACCCGATATGAGCTGTGAGACCAGGTTCTACAAAAATCTCTTCTAAATCCTGAAAGTTTCCTGAAAAACATACGTGTCTATAATCAGCGGCGCTCAATTCTTTTCATGTCAAGGACCCCCAAAATGACATGTATTTGGCCGCTGACCGCCATGTTTCAAGAACCCCCCCCCCCGCCAAGAAGCAAAGATTTGAGTTATAAATATTTATATCAAATTTTCATCATTTTTGAATAGCAAAAGTGACAAAATGACACAGATTTCCCGGCTTTAACAGGTTAACAACACAGAACGGCATTCTTCTTTTAGTTTTCTTATATAAGTTTTGTCTCATTAAAAATGAATAAAGTGAGTGAGAGGGCCGGGGCACATGCAGTCTCCCCTCTCATCCAATAGGAAAGCTGAGAGGGGCGCACAGGCTCCCCTCTCATCCAATAGGAACGCTGAGAGGGGGGGCACAGGCGAGAAAGCTCTGATAGAGTTTAGTGCCAGGCCAGTGGAAACTAGCTGATGAGCTCTTACTTGCAGCTTGGATGAATCTGGAGTACAAGTCAAACGTAATGACTGGGATTGGCAGGTCTCTCAAGTAGAGCTTCAAAGCACCGGCGATGATGTTGATGTCTGCGTAGGCATCAGCACTGATATCAGCCTTTTCACCGTCTGTTGATAGAAAAACAACAGAGCCAGTGTGATTTTAACCCATTTTGACCGGAGATCAGATTTAAAAAATGTCTTCTACATCCTGATAGTTTTCTGAAAAAGCTATGTTTCTATGTCAGTGGTTCTTTCGATTTTGGAAAGATCACAAATGTGTCCACGGCTGTCAAGACACCGTAGAAAAGACAGAAAAAGGTCACACCAACCTCGATCGAACGCCAGCCTCACGTCCTCTATGTGCTCCGAGAATCCAGACACGCGGTAGAGTCCTTCTGATTTCAGACCTACATGTGGGAAAAAAATTGAAAGCCGTCGACGAATCAATCAATGAACAATAGTGGCTTTAGCTCTTAAGTCTAACACAATCAGGACACACACACATGCACGCAAAAATCTTTTCAACTTCACCAATGGCAGAAGGAGATCTCTGTCACTACACTAGAGACTCCTACGGGATGGTCAGGGTGCATATTCATCCCCTATGACCAACTATAGCACATCGAGAATTGGCGACTAACAACTAAATTAGGAGACCCCAGGAGTCTCCCCAGGAGGCTAGGTTTCACCTGACAAAAATACAAACACTGTATGGGGTAAAAGGAAGGGGAGGGGGAGATGTTCCGAGTTAGGACGAGCGGTACGTTACCTCTCAGCTCGATCTCTCGGACGCACATGTCCACCACCATGGGCCGCGTGGTGTTGTGGGCCTTGACCAGCGTGGTGAGGTCACAGCTGAACACCTTCTTTATCCTGCGCAGGTCCGGCTGGCAGTCGCTGGGAACCAGCTTGGAGCACTGCTTGTGTACGTTCAGCCCACAGTCTGGGACGTGAGAGCATGTGAGAGAGAGAGAAAGAGAGGGGTGGCAAGAAGGACAATTACTTCATACTTCATTCAGACTCAATGCAACGTACTTAAAGGAACACTTTAAACAAATTGTCAACCGTGTCTTCGTATGATTAGCCGTCAATAATGCTGCTCATTCGAAAGACAGCACCATTGATGTCTATAGTTGCTCTGCTATCCCTGGCTATGTGGACAGTTCAGGAATGTGACCTACCCCAAGCTAATGGAAACTACGGCCTGAGGCGATTTCACTCCTCCTTCCGGGTAGGAACAGAGTGCATTCTGGGATGGATTGGGCAAAATCGTGAACACGCTGTGCCGTTGACTATCATTGCGCCGCTTGCGCGCGTTCACGTGTGAAACGTAGCGTTCACGTGTCATGGCCCCAATAACATGAACGTGCGCATCGATAGTCAACGGACCAGTTTTGGCTCGAGCTGCAATGACAAATTCGGCCACTATGTCCATTTCCCCTCAGGGTTTCTTCCCGGTGCCGTCTCTCTATTAATATATACTCTAAGGTCTTGAGAGACTAGTGAACACCCAATATGGAGATATCACGTGGATCTCAGGAGCAGGTGGAGTCTGTGTGGTAACAAAAAAAAGATCATTTGCGTATATAGGTAGTACTTCTGTGGCCCATAGTAGTCAGTGAACGCAAGAAAATGGCCGTCCAGATGGCTTGGCTGCCTCTGAGGAGGTGGAGTCACGCCGTAATAAAAGAAGGTGAAACGTTCCATCCTGACAGCCGCGACAAAGGGCTTGGCAGGGCCGGAGATGAACTGCCCCGTCAGACAACAGAGCAAGTGGTTGAGTCAGTGTAAGCTGGCGTGTTCCCTGCAGTCAGTCAGTCAGTCAGTCAGTGCACTCACCGTGTGCCAACAGAGGACAACAGGGGGGTCTGAGTGTCACTATTGTAGCTGTAGTCATGGAGGGGGCGTTGGGCAGAGAGAATGAGAGAATGACTGCTTGTGGCACCATTGACAAGAGACAAGAGGGAGACGCCTCAGGAATGTGTGTGTGTGTGTGTGTGTGTGTGTGTGTGTGTGTGTGTGTGTGTGTGTGTGTGTGTGTGCGCGCGTGCGCATGCATGTGTGTCTGTCTGTCTGTCTGTCTGACTGTCTGGAGGTGGCCACCCTTTTTGGATTGATTGACTTTATTAGTCACAATTTCGCAACAGCAACCCATGAGGTGCAGTCAGGTCACATTAGCTCTAAAAAGATGACAGAAGAGAAGTCCTATGGGGACTTCTTTCCATTGTGGTCCTATGTATTCAATTAATCAACATGGCATAAAAAACTGCAACATAATCCATGTCAATGGATTGATTCTGTCTCGCGATGGAAACAGGACAGCCACACAGCCAAATCTGTAATGTTGACTGAACTTAAAAAAGAAAAAAAAATCACACCCTTGTGAAGTGAGGGTGTTCATCATCATACGTCGTCATACATCCTCTCGTTCTCGACCAATGGCACATCTCTTGTGTTTGCACACTTTTGTCTTCAATGCTATAGCGCCCCTCAGAAAACTAATTTAACACTCAGAGAGTTGAATGAACACCATGGAGGTGACTGTGCGGTCTCATATTTAACACTCAAAGAGTTGAATGAACACCACAGAGGTGACTGTGCGGTCTCATCCCTCGTCACACGGCCAGGCAGGCAGCGTCACCGCTGACTGACTGGGGACCTGATTCTGAGCTCCTGCTGCTGCCAGAGAGAAAGAGGGACTATGTGTGTGTGTGTGTGTGTGTGTGTGTGTGTGTGTGTGTGTGTGCGTGCGTGCGCATGTATGTGGAGATAAGGAGGAGTAGAGAAAAGGAAGAAAAGGAAAGCGGAAGAGAGAGGGAGAAATAGAGAGAGAGAAATAGGAGAAATAGACAAAGATAGAGAGAGAGAGAAAGAAAGAAAGAAAGAAAGAAAGAGAGAGAGAGAGAGAGAGAGAGAGAGAGAGAAATAAATGGAGGAGACATAGAGAGAGAGAGAAATGTACAGAGTACAGAGAGCCCTCTCCTGTTTCTCCCACAGCACATGGGGTGTCTGATGACACCAGTGTTTGCCCCGAGGCTTATCAGCATGGCTAACGCCTGAACAACACACACTCTGTCTGGGAGAGGAAGCCAAGCAATAAACACATCAATGTCAGGGCTGTGCGTCTGTACGTTAATGAGACAGGACCGGGGTCTTGTGACCTCCGAGGAAACCCCACGCTGACCCTGTTTACGGCAACAACAAGCCGTCCATCTGATATCCGTTACTATCCTTAGACACACCGGCCGCTAAACGCTTCCATAGGTTAGCAGCACGCCTATAAATAATACCCTTACTGGGTTTTAGGCTGGCGTACGTATACGGTACGACGTCGATGCGTTCACGTCTTTATTTCTACAGCGTGGCTCTCTGCACGCAGGCTATAGCCGCATATATGACAGGGTTCTGTGTGTCTTGTGTGTCCGGAGCTAATCTCGCAAACCGCTGGGACTGATCGGCACCATACTTTGCAGGCATGCTGCCAGTATAGGCCACGGAAGTACCTAAAATTATTTCCCCCCCGCCGCATTTCATACTTTCTTTTAATGTTTCAACTACAATTCAAACACGGTTATCAAAAAGGTGCACAGCACACCGGCCCTTTGTGCGGTTCCAACTTCCAGCCAACAGCATAAACCCTAATTAAATAAGACAAAATGTATAGCTGCTGCACGCTCGTAGCTGCCAATGTCAATTGTTTCATTGTGTACACCGAGACAAAAGGTGACCAACGTTTCGGACAGACTTAATGGCAAATGACAGACAAGCTGCCTTCTTCAGGTTCGTACCCTGAAGAAGGCAGCTTGTCTGTCATTTGCCATTGGCAGCTACGTACGAGTGTGCGGCTAATGGCTATAATTTTTTTCTTCTTATAACTAAATAATTCAAGTCAGGCTGAAACATTGCCTATACATTTCGGAGTCACGTCATAGACGCCTAGACATGTCATAGATGTTACCGGCTGGTCACATGAAGTCCGATAGCCACAACGTTTCCATGGTGATCCTGAGATCCACATCATTTCCTAGACATGCATCATTTTTAACGGCTGCAGCACATACTGTATACCACTGTACTATCATACAGTCTGCTGGGCGCCCCTTCTTCAATTGAATATCCATTACACTGAATTCAGAAGGTCTTGAGTCAAGGTATTATTTAGTACTGCTGAACCGGGCAGAAAACAACTTACGCAACTTCAAATATAATCCGTGAATCAACGTCATCAAACCACCGCGGGTGACATTTTTGTGACAGCTTATATAAGTGTCAAACTAGAGAGAGATTAGAAACAAAACAAGTACTGTGTATGGATTGGGATAAATCACGTACGGGGCTCCATTAAGTATGCGGGGCTGTTGACACAGTTCGGCGTTCCTCCGCCGAGCACCCAGTTAAAAAAGTGAAACATGAGGCTAAAGACGTGCAGAGTTTGTTTTTCTTTCAGTTCAACGTTCGCAGCAATGAGCTAAGCAGCGGTAAATAAACCACGGTGTACGGCCTCAAGTCTGGTCATGCAGCAATAAGTCTTTGTTTCACTGGGTTTTCCCACAGAGGTGTCATTTTGGTTTAAGTTCACAGCAACATCCGGACTGGTAAAGTAATCCTTGGGAGTGTAAGAAATAAGTTAAACGGTGCACTTATATAGCGCTTTTATCCAAGGTGCTTTACATAGATTTAGGCATAATTATACATTCACGCATTCACACACACACACACACACACACACACACACACACACACACACACACTCACACACCGATGGCGGAAGAAACCATGCAAGGCACCAACAAGCAATTAGGGGTTCAGAGTCTTGCTCAAGGACACTTACTGTAGACAAGTGGTTCCCAAAGTGGGGTCCGGGGACCCCCAGGGGTCCTTGAGGGAGTTCCAGGGGGTACCCAGCTAAATGGACCCTTATGGGTCTGTAACTCTTAGAGTGTACAAATGGAACCAAATGGATTTGTACACTCTCTGAGTTACATTAACATTGATTTTTTTACAATATAAATCGGGGGTCCCAGAGATAGAAATGACACTAAATTGGGGTCCTTTAAATTAAACGGGTTGAGAATCACTGCTAGAGCCGTCACAATCTTCTCTTATGGGGGTCCCTGGCATATCTTTTTCAAATGGGGGTCCGCAGTGTCAATTTGGGGGTCCTTGACATGAAAAGGTTTGGGAACCACTAACTCTGGGGGAGCCCGGGTTCGAACGGGGAACATCCAGCCACTCTACCCCTGAGCCACCGCCGCCAGTTAAAGGTATTCCTATGGCAATCATTGCCATGCACTGTATGTTCAATAACGGGTCTCCCCATCTTATTTAATTATTTTGAACTTCTTTAATTTATCTTTAATACATACAGAAAATATATTTTCAGACGGGGATACTGATTTCACCCAATCAGAAGAGAGAACTCATACAGGACATAGGATTTAAAAAGCTGTGAAACTGGAAGAGGTGAAATAAATAAAAAATAATCACACCCGTGTGAACTGAGTGGTGAAACTCCCCTCCCCCCCTCCTCTCTCTCTCTCTCATTAGCAGGCAACAGTGCAGCACTATCTCTCTCTCTCTCTCTGTTTCTGGCACAACAGCGCCCCTACTGGTACTCATTAAAGCCACATAGCCACATAGGTTAACACGGACATTGCTGTTCCTTGGAGTGGTTGCACCACTCATAATAAGCTGATTCATGGGAACTCTCTCCTGATAGGAGGAAACTGGCAAGGGGCAATAACACACCTGAAAATCAATGTTCTGTTTACCCAAGAGCTGACTGAACAAACACTCTATATACTCTCTAGCAATGATTACTACCAGAATATAAACCTTTTGTTTTAACCAAAATATAACGTTTGACAGTCATATGCATAGTGTTAGTTTGACTCTTTTGTTAAATAACCCTGTGTTCTGGACAGTAACCGGGAGACGCTCAATTTGTTTTTCTTTCACACGTGTCACAGACAAATGACAGGCGGTCTGAATATTAATGGGGTGAATTATGCGTGAGTCGTGACAATATTGTGAATTCCTAGCATGGCACAGCATCTTAAAGTCTGGAGTCGTGCTATAGCTGGGTGTTGCAAGCAAAGGCAGACCGAGTAGGAAAGAGATTACCAGGACAAAGCAGTTAAACCTTTACTATATGCAAGATGTGAGCTTGTGTATTTAAGAATAATGACACTTAAAAGGCTGCAGCATACTTCTCGCTGAAGTCTGGCGAGGTCTTTAAGAACAAAATGACATAAGTGCGGTGAAAACAAACTAACCAATTGAACCTTCGGAAGATTGCTTCATCGGTTTTCACACCTCTTGTAGAGATGCCAATGCGAGCATTGTGTGCGATTGGCGAGAAATACAAGCTGCTTTTGATTATTTATATATTCATGTATTTCCGCAATCAGATTCAGGTGGAAAAATGACAATTCCAGCACTGTGTGTACTACAGTATACAGCTGGCAGGGTCTAACATTCAGCACTCAAAAGCAGAGCCGCCGCATCGAATTTAAAATTGTTTAGAGAACCAACTTGTTCTGTTTTGGCAATCAATAAGGAGTGTACAGTATGTACAGTACGTAGCCTAGCCTATAGGCCGGGAACCAATGGTTCCTGAGGCCATGTGGCCCCATAGGTCAGCAGCCTATCTCGTGTTTCCGTAGCGTGAGGCAGCTTTAGGTACAAGTTCACCCCCTGGACATGACGCTAATGGTAGTATGTCGCAGGGAATTACCCCCAATCCAAAGTCCTTCCTATATGACTCCCTCTGTGATGGAACCCGGCCCAACCTCGGCATCTCGGGGTGGACAGACAGACACACTCTAACCACACAAGGCCCCCTGGGCTATGGTGGTTCTTTTGAAGTATGCGGCCAGCTTAACAGCCCATTTAGGCCTGAGCAAAGATTTGAGTTAAAAAACGTTGGCTCTGAAAGAATATATATTCAAACATTTGCGCCACATTTTCGCGATAAAAAAAAAAATATAGCAGACCTTGAAAATGAAAAGCTATGTTTCTATGTCAATCTTTCTTTGATTTTTCAATAGCTAAATTATAACAATGTTTAAAACACCAAAAGGGGTTCCCGCCCAAAATGGGTTAATAACTTCGATATCTAGAGTGCCGCACCGGGAAACATACTATGTATATACAAATGAAACAAAGTTAACAGAACAATGAACGATATTCAGGGTTGGGTTTGAATAAGATGTCTTACCTGAACAACGGACACCCTGGGCAATTAGGCCCCACATGAAGTTGGCACAATATTCACACCAGTGTGGCCCCCGGAATGTGTGTACCTAGGAGAACAGACACACTGGTTATACACACTGGAAGAAAAAAATAACATTATTTAAAACAAACAATAAAATTATTATATAAAAAGAACATGTTGAGTTTGTACATCAAATGAATCCTAAATTCATTAGGTTTTCTCAACTAGAAGATTTGAGGTTTAAAATAGACTTAAAATTGGGTTATCTGCAGACAGGAGAGGCAGTGCTTCGGGTCAGACTAAATAACAGCAACACGCTCGCTTTCTGCAGCGTCGGATTCGTTTGCATATTTGCTAACAAATCAGTCGTTTTCATTGTTTGTTAAAACATTAAAGTCTTATTTGTTCAGTAACAGGGTCTCCCCGTCTCTCCAGCTCTTTACTAAAGAGTTCAGGATACCAGTTTTATCTATCTTTATATTTAAGTGGCAATTTTGTCTGCTCATTTTGTGTGTATAATGAATTGCATTTTTTATGGCGCTTTTCCAAGTGCTCAAAGCGGTTCATTCATTCATACATTGGGAGGTGAAGCGGCGGACAGTCGACGCCAGCGTCCTCACTTCCCACATTCACACACCAATGGTGGCGAGCTCAAACCGACCAACTCATTGGAGGCAATGTAGGGTTCAGTGTCTTGCCCAAGGACACTTCGACATGTGGACAGGAGGAGCCGGGATTCGAACGAACCGCCGATCCAGGGATCATTGGACGACCTTCTCTACCTCCTGAGCCACAGCGGCCCCCCCTACATATATAACAAAACAATATAACTTACTTAAACCACCATTAAGTTTCATGGCAATCTACTCATTATATTTTCATACATTCTTTAATGTATATGTCCTGTTAAATGTTAGTCTTTAAAAGCAGGAGCCATCCTCTGGGGAACATGAAGGTGCACATAAGATTCCATGTCACCCCGGTCTAGTCTCTCGACTGTTGACTAAAGAGGGCACTTTTTTTCTCCTTTATGTTTTGACAATGGGTTCTCTGATTGCCCCAGACAGACAGACAGCAGTTTTTAAGATAATGTTTTTTTGGGCCCAAAGCGGTGGATGGATGGACCGCCATTGGCAACTTTATTGCAGTGTTGTTTTTGGCAGCAATTTTTTATTTTAGTCATATAGTCTCTTGAATAGTATTAATTTAGTTTTAGTCACATTTTAGTCACCTGAAATGTTTTAGTGTCTAGTTTTAGTCGACTAAATATCATATGATTTTAGTCGACTAAATCTACAGTTGATTTAGACACTTTCTTCTTTTTCTAAATATTTAGAATCATAATCATTGTATTATTCATTGGTACACCTAGTAGTTGCTGTATGAAATCTTGATGAAAAATAAAATTTACAAAATAGATATGTATACATTGTTGACCAGATTCCCAATTATGGCTCCATACTGTGCGCTACAACGTGCTATAGCTATACCAACCACATCTGCTATTTCTGGGCCACTAATAGGGATGCCGCTATATAGGGTTAAATTGTTAAAGAAGTAAATAAAGCCGTTGTTTTGCGAGTTCTTCTTCCTGGTTATGTAAGTGTTCACATCCCAGCAGAACCGTTGAACAGGGAGAGAGACGTTATGCAACAGCGTTGTCTTCATTCTTCATCACAACCACCCACTCAAACAGGAGACATGTGACACAGCATGACCAATTACTTTACATTCAACCTATAGGCCTGCACAAACACTGCCAAAAGAATGCAAATCTATACTGCAACTCCCACAGCAGCACTCCCATGTGAGGAGGAGGAGGTGGATTCACACACAGGGAGAGAGAAAGAAACGAACAGCTGATACAAGCTGCAATATCACACCACGTAGGGTAATTTCACTAATCACATCGCTAAGGTTTGCCAGAAACATTTCAACATGATTTATTTTGTCCAACATAAAAGAAGCCCAAGTGTAAATGTATACCGTAATGAATCACATCCAGTCATACAGGTATACATTTTGACCTCTCCACATTGTGAAGGGTTTAACTATAGCAGTGATTCTAAAACCTTTTAATTTCAAGGACCCCGAGTTTGATATGCATTATTAGGCCACGGACTCGACCCTAGCCTGGCACGGGCCGGCCAGACCAACATCAGCATCACTGCGTAGATAGACATTAGTCTGGAATCTCTTTGTGTGTGGGAACCTGCATTTCCAAGGGGCGAATTAAAAAAATATATTAATGCATCTGGTGATAAACCCGCCCCACATATGCAATTATGCATTCTGGGTGCTGATTGGTGCCCCACACAACATCGGGGGAATCATCATGTGTCAGACAGTAAAAGAACACCTAATTACTTTTCATTTGTTATATTTAGATTCTTCTAAAAGATTGTGCTGTTATCTCTCCCTTCTCAAATAGGGCAGCCATCTTGAAGCTGGTTTTCATTGTTTGGGCGCCACCACCTATGATTGATCTAAATATTATTGTTCCATCTAGATCAGTGCTTTAATTTCAACCCTTTCCATATCAAGGTCCATTATTTATTCTGCATTTGAGCCACGGGCCACCGTTTGATGAGATTCAGCCTCTCAGACCCAAGACAAGATTTTGTCCACAACTCCATGCTGCTGTATTGATGTTGGTATACCATTAGGAGAGATAACAGGCAAACGCTGATCAAAATAACAATTATATTACAGGCTCTAATCGTGCACACTTCTTGTAAGTATAGCCTAATGCAGGCATTTAACAATAATCTAACTCTTGAGAGCGTGAAATGAAATCAAATGAACCCGTCAGGGACCTCAGGGTCCATTTGGTTTCATTTTAGAGTTAAAGATCTTATAAGGGTCCACTCTCCGTCATTTTGCTGGGGACCACCTGGTAATCCCCTCAAGGACGACCGGCGGTCCCCGGACCACCGGTTGAAAACCCACTGGCCTAGCTCCAGGTTTCTGGGAGCGTGATATAATCAGGCTACTCTGTGTGGACTCACTGATGACAACGTCAGCGGACAGATTAGTGTCCGCCGCTCACAGACGGTACAGCAGATGAACCCCCGCGGACCGAAAGCGCACACACACACACACACACACACACACACACACACACACACACACACACACACACACACACACACAGACACACACACACACACCCCCAGCGGACTAAAGGAGTGCGTTCGTATGCACCCGGCAGATTAAGAGCTTTACAGTAACATGTCTGGCATCTGTTGCTGGGCTGTTGGACAGGTTGCCAACATCTTCACACAACACGCAGAGTCAGCCATGCGCATATAACAGATGCGAACACGCACACACGTGCAGCGCGCGTGCACACACGAATACACACACACACGCACACACGGACACAGAAAAGCACACACAGGGAGGAAATGAATAAAGGACACACACATTCATACAAAAAGACACACACACATACACACACATACACAGATACGCCAGCATGTGGTGTCCAGTCTCTCACACACACACACACACACACACACACACACACACACACACACAGGGAGGAACGAAGAGGGAACGCACAAATTCAGACAAAAAGACGCGCGCACACACACACACACACACACGCACACACACACGCACACACACACACACACACACACACACACACACACACAGGGAGGAACGAATAGAGGGAACGCACACATTCAGACAAAAAGACGCACACACACACACACACACACACACACACACACACACACACACACACACACACACACGCACAGAGCACCTCGGGGGTAATTGACACGTCGGTTAGCTTTTAGTGGGCTGATGTATAAAGGAGATAAAAGTCCAGACAGGTGGTGAATGAATGAATGTCTCTTTTCTCTAAAAGGTGAAGCAGACGTACAGTACAGACGTGCTGCTGGGGGGGTCATTCTGAACTGCAGGTTGACTGTAACCGAAGCCACAATGAGAACAATGTTCAGACGAACCCCACAGGCTATACCCAGCTCTGGGTTTCGAGCTCTCTTTGAACACTTTTCTGCCCTTTTCCTCTCTTGTTTCAGGCTCATTTAGGCCTGACATTCGAAAAATGTCACGACTTTAAAAAAAGAACAGACCTACAAGCCCATAGCGCGCCACCGAGTGGCGCGCTATGGGCTTGTAGATCTGCTCTTTTTCAATAGCCAAAGTAGAACATAATGCTTAGTTAAAACAACAAAAGGGTTTCCCGCAAAGATGGGTTAAAGATTATGGGCTCTTTTCGTCTTTGCCTTATTTTAACTATTTTGAAAAACTTTTTTTAATAGTTCAACTAGCCAGTCTACATTGACACGTTGTGAGCTTGTAGACTGGCCATTTTAACTATTCACAAATGTTTTGCAGAATAGTATAAAAAGGCAAAGAAAGTTTAGGGGATAAGGGGCTTTTAAGCTTTTAAGCTATGTTTTTGGCACTTTGTGATTTATTAACCACTTAGAATAGTGAAAATACCGGTTTGCCGCTATTTGAAAAACCGTTGAAGATATTCACAGAATATTATGATAAATAGGGAAGACAGGTTGAAAGTATTTCAGTGTAGAGACACACCCAGTAGGGGCAGTAGAAAGAGAGAGAGAGAGAGAGAGAGAGAGAGAGAGAGAGAGAGAGAGAGGGGAGACATGCAAGAGCACACAACAACAACAACAACAACAACAGGAGTAGGAATGGAACTCGCAGGTCTTCAGGGACTCACACAATGAGCATATGGTCAGTGAGTGCACTGCTAACTGACCCCGCCTGTCTCTCCTTGTGTGTCGCTGAATAACATGACACTAACAGTAACCGAGCTGGGCTTTTACAACAGCGCTGTACAGTTAAACACGCGCCGGGCAATCGATCGTAAACTGTTTTACGAACGCCTCGACGTCCACCGCACTCATAACTGAACAGCGTCAGACGGACAGACCATGGGGGGGCGGGGGGGGGGTGCTACTGGCGAGTGCTTGGAAATCAATGACAATCAATGCGGCGCTGCCGTTAATGGCTGAAGGTATAGTGTATCCATTAGACATGCTTGTTTGCCCTTGCGCCTGACAGCTGCGTGCGTTCTCATGACTGCAGACACACACACACACACACACACACACACACACTGTGCGGCCCCATTTACACGTGCAGCCAAATCCAGCCTGAATCAGATCTGTGCAACCTTCAGATTGGAATCCGATTTGTTTTAAATACGTTTAAACACAAACATCATGGAATCCGTTTTTTTTTGTTGTGTGGACACATTCAGAAGTGGTTTCAAATCTGATTCAAATTCAAGATTTCAGGAGATTTCCGTCTCAGTCTGAACGCAGTAACCCGATCTAAATTCCATGGATTCCGCATGTGACTTGTTTGCGTTTAGACTTATTTCAAACGAATTGGATTCCAATCTGGATGTGGCACGTATACAGATCTGATTCAGGCTGGATTTGGCTGCCAGTTTGAAAACACACACACACACACACACACACACACACACACAGTCGTGCTAAAGATCAGATCAGATTTGAGAAATAAATCAGATTTGACTGGATGTGACTGCAGTCTAAACGGGGCCTATATACTATGCTGCCCTGGTGTCTATACAACAATAGATGATACATACTGTACATACAGTTAGTATGCCTTATAGTCTACTTATAGCATATTCATGTCCAATACTGCCTCCACCGTTTGCTCGCACTTGGTCTGACCCTATATTCCTTGTTCCCGTTTGTGTTTATATTACACAATATTGTTCACGTTACATGCTTTTTGATACTTGACTTTTACAATTTGTACTGCAAAATGCACCGCTGTAATATTTCATTCCATTTAAAGTTTAAATTAGTCTGGGAGCAAATGCGAGTTATAACATACCTTCCTCAGAGACAACACACAGACTCTGCTTGTGATAATCGCACACAACAAACACACACAACAAACAGATTTTTTGCTATGGATAACCATGAGAGAAAATGAGAGAAATATGCTCAAAAGGAACCTTTTGCTGAGAGAAAGAGAGAGAGAGAGAGAGATGGGGGGGGGACACTTCAAAAGAAGGCTTGAACACAGAATCTTCAGAAGAGGACTGCCTCTGAACCCTCCCCTCCCCCATCCCACCCCCTCTCTCTACTCCACCACATCCTCATGCGTGAAACAGAAGCTCTCTCCACACACACACACACACACACACACACACACACACACACACACACACACACACACACACACACACACACACACACACACAGTACAGTACAGTAGTCAAGTCAACTCACCTTGAAGTTGTGGATCTTCTCGTAGGAGCACTGCAGCTGCTGCTGCTGCTTCTCCGGGCTGTCCCTCACGGCGGCACTCCGGCGGACCGGCGGCGAGGACGAGATCTGCGGACAGGAGGAGGCCAACAGTTTAACGGGCTTCCAGAGCAGCGTCCCTTTGCAGCCCAGCCGGATGCCCAGCGCCAGAGCCAGCAGCTCCTGGCGCCTGCGATCCGCCGCTGGCCTCTTCGTCGCGGCGGTGACCCGGTGGGTCATCAGCTCCGCTGGCGCTCCTCCTCCTCCTCCTCGGCCCTCCTCTGCCTCCATTAGCCCGGTTCAGGTTCTTCGTCTTCCTCACGCGTGGGGCTCCTATCCGGCCCCTTTAGGGGGTGGGGGGGGGAGGAGGAGACTGACCGAGTGCCGAGCGGCGCAACAAGACGGTGCCGGGGCCAACGTGCACCCTGTGCTGTGCAGAGAGAGAGAGAGAGAGAGAGAGACGGCAGCTGCACTCCGCTCCCCCGCGACCCTGCAGGGCTAACTGACTGACGACAGGCAGGACGGAGGCTGCTCTGCATCTGATCCGATTCCAGCAGCAAGCAAAGCAACAGGAGGAAAGAGGGAGGAGGAGGAGGAGGGGGGCAGGGAGGTGGAGCACGAGTGGGAAGCCTGGGGGCAGGAGGAGTGTGTCTCGCACAAAGGTCCTCATTCACACGCACGTCTCACACACACACACACACACACACACACACACACAGAAGAGAGAGAGAGAGAGTGTAAAGGGTCCCTGGGGGAGGAGGTGGGGCGGGGGTGTTATATTATGCGGGAGGTGGTCCGCTGTCAGGATCGTTCCACACGGCTCAGTGGCTCTCCAAAGCGGGATCAGCACTCCGACAAGCCCTCTCTCTCTCTCTCCCTCTCTCTAAAGCGGCCGCCGCTAACGCGCTACACACGCCCATTAGCACGCTGCCTTCCGGACAGAAACTCCCACTTCACTTAGGAGATAATACCTTTGTTGTGTCCAGTGTCTGTCTGGGTCTGCCTCTCTCTAACTAACCCCCCTGGTTACAGTCCAGACATACGTATACAGTTACATACACACAGTGGGTTTTCAACCCTTTTCATATCAAGGTTACATTATTTATTCTGCCTTTTTTTTTGAGCCACGGACCACCATGACGTTTTAGCCTGGCCGATGCAGAGACCCCCAAACTATACAGAATGTTTTGTTATCGTCGGATGAGATGTTGTCCACATTCCTATGCTGTGTTGATGTCGGTACCATTAGGAGAGATAAACAGACACACGTTGGATCAAAATAACTATTCTTCTACATGCTCTAGTTGTGTAGAGACTTCTTTGTAAAACGCTTAGTAATGCAGATATTTTAACTCTTGAAGAGTGTAAAATGGGAGCATTTTTACGGGAGCTCAAAATGATACTATTCATTCTCTGAAATAAACCTAAAGAACGGAGCCTCCTCCTCCTCCTCCTCCTCCAGGCCTGTCTGTTGCTCACAGCCACATCTTCAGTCGTCTATAATACTGAAGATGATGAGCTCTCTCTACTTGAGTCTTATCTGCTGCTGATAGAACTCCCCAATCGATCTCTCTCCAGTCTCCACAACGCCATAGGCCCAAACACTGACTGATTGCACATTGTTCCCACTTCACTGCCCTGCCAGTCAGGCTTTAGTCAGGCTTTAGACAGACTGCAGGAGAATCCAATTTGTTTCTCAAACACCGTATGATCTTTAGTATACTTTAGTGAAGTATAAGAAGGAGAGCTTACGTGAACTGCAAGTAGCCTATAATGACCGTCTTCGAATCCTGGAGCACCCAGGAGCACTAGAGCCAGTGGGCTTTTCTGTTCATTGGGTCTCACTACATTCATGGCTCTGTTGAGGAACCTGACATTCAAATTCATGAGCAGGCTGGATCGCTCACTGAATAGACTCATTGGACAGATGACAGACCCGGGCCGTAGTTCTGTAAGGTACACTTCTACCATCAGAGGACACTGGCATGAGTGCCTCGCCTAATAGAGTAGTAACCTGTGGGGCTGGGTAAATGTACTGTATTTTTATTTATTTGTATTCTCGTATTATGTGATGTACTGTCTTACCTTGTGGGCCTGTAATAAAGTTTATATATATATTATACTGACTGTCCACACTGGTAATTTGCAAGTGATTCGCCGGTCTGTGCATTCAGACATTCGTCAACCATTCTAATAATCTAGCACTAACAATATAACACAGGACGTAATAATCTCAAGGGGGGGTGGGTGGGGGGTGGACTCAGCTTCACCCAGCTGATGGCTGCTCAGGTGGTCATATACTGAGTGCTGGGTTAATGGTTACATCGTGTCTTGCTCATGGACACCTCGTTGAACCTGCAGGGACCTTCTGTTTGTTTCCCCAGACCGCCTCTGTCTGTACCATTCAGCTATATGGCTACCCTATAGAGCGCCGCAGTCCCGCCCCCTTTCAGAAAAGCGAGTGGCCCAGGAAGTGAAAGCCCCATGCATTCTGCCATCGGCACTTTTAATATAATTTATTTAAAGACGGTTACGCCGCGGACAAAGCCAATTCGGATCGTGACGAATCATGACAATGAACACAATATTTTGGGCCGATCAAATAATAAGCCAGTAGTATTCATAAGACGAAAAATAAAACAAATAGTGTTGTCTCCTGACTTTCTTTTCTTCTTTCTAATGATTTGATCGTCCCAGAATATTGTGTTCATTGTCATGATTCGTCACGATCCGAATTGGCTTTGTCCGCGGCGTAACCGTCTTTAAATAAATTATATTAGAAGTGCCGATGGCAGAATGCATGGGGCTTTCACTTCCTGGCCACTCGCTTTTCTGAAAGGGGGCGGGACTGCGGCGCTCTATAGGGTGTAGTCGCAGTCCCGCCCCCTATACCAGGGCCCAGGAAATGATTCTCCGTTCATTTTCCTCATAGACATTTCAAAAAGTATTTATTTAAACACTATTTTCGGGCCGAACAAATAATTAGAAAGAAGACGAAAACGGCAGGTTACAACACTTTTTTGTTGTTGTTTTTCTTCTTGGTCCAAAATATTGTGGTTGTTGTCATGATTTGTCACGACTCGAGTTGGCGTTGTACGACGCTTAAAAAGGTCTTTAAATAAATACTTTTTGAAATGTCTATGGGGAAAATGCATTGGGAATTATTCCCTGGGCCCTGGTGTCGTCATGAAAGGGGGCAGGACTGTGACGCTCTATTGGTTGCTGTGGTAACCACGTAATGACACAGGCCTGAGTATTGCTTAACAGTTTAACTTTATACTCTACCTATTTCACACCGTAGTATGACGAAGTCTAAATCCAGAGACACAGAGAAATCTTTATCTTCTTATCTCTATAATATTCTAACTTTTTGCTGGGTTTTTTTCTGCTGCTTTTGAATTTGAACCCTGAGAAGTAACAGTTTTGGACATGAGGTTTCCTCCACCCGACAAACGATTTGCATAATTAAACCACCTGGAACCGTGGCTCAAATTTGATTTGATTTACACTGATACAAACTTGATCAAAACCAATCTGATGACCTGGGCCAATCTGATGTCCAGGCACCTTGGCTGGTAATCCAGTCTGGCAGTGTGCCGCGGGTTCGACTCCCGATCCCGACGACCTTCACTGCATGTCACCCACCCCCAACTATCACCCCATTTCCTGTCAGCCTACTGTCTGTCCCTCCATAACAAAAAATTAATAAAAGGCGAAAGCCACAAAAAAAAAAAACATTTAAAAAACCAATCTGATAGGCCAAAAAAAAAAAAATCTGATTTGGGGGCTGCCAGCCTGAAGATAGCCTTTAGCTCTCAGATCACCAGCACCAAATCCCTATCCAAATATACTGGGATTGGGAGGGATTACGACAATAAACCTACTGGCTACTGTAATCCTGCATGCAGCGCACGATGAAGAACAAAACCCTTCAGTAAAAATCCCACAGGGGAGCTCTTTTGTAGGCCTGCAGATATGATTGGTGCCACTAGTGCCAAACATTACTGTGTCTTAACACTGCGTTCATCCCCATCAATAGAACGGCTTCTGCAACGACCTATACAGTGTACAGTAAGCAGCCAGCCTTTTACTCTTTGGATAATCAACAAACTCAGAACCCGATCGATGACGGGGCAAAAAAAAAACCCCACAGCAGTACACTTGAATAAATGTAGCGTCACATTGCGAGTCAAATACCAAATATGGGATTCCGCGCTCATAACCTTTTCTAAAACGACCCCTGTCTGAAGGAGAAGCTGAGAAAACAAAGATAGAAGAAGAAGATGAAGAATAATAATAAGAAGAGAGAATGTGCGAGAGAATAAGTCACGCTAAAAGAGGGTATTGTGTGACATAATGAAAAGGGTCAGCCGAGGGAATAAAGAGTAGGACTTTGTGATGATGAAGGAAGGAATGAGCTGGAACGACCAGAGAGTGGGACGGAATGGAATTCTAGGGGAGAGAGAGAGAGAGAGAGCAGAAAGAAAGACACGAAAGGGCGACTGCAAAGCTGAGATAAAAATGTTTAAAAAAAAAAAAACTAAGAGGATTGTGAGCTTGCGGTCCTCATAGACACAGAGGCCATACTTAAAAATAAATTGCTTTGGGGAGTCGGGACGCCAATGTACCCCGTGTTTCACAGCAGGCAGCCACGCGTTTCAGACAGTCTGAGACTGTATGAGAGGCCACTAGTGGGCTGGGAGAGAGAGACATACAGTACAGAGGAGCAGGCAGCGTTGGGTATGGGGACAGAACAGATCAGGAGAGGACATTTATCATCAGGGTTTGCCATCTATTGCTAGGACACAATGAGGAATGTACAGCCTCAATGTACAGCCTCAATGTACTGCCTCAATGTACAGACACAATGTACAGCCTCAATGTACTGCCACAATGTACAGCCTCAATGCACTGCCTCAATGTACTGCCTCAATGTACAGCCTCAATGTACTGCCTCAATGTACAGCCTCAATGTACTGCCTCAATGTAGAGCCTCAATGTACAGCCTCAATGTACAGCCTCAATGTACTGCCTCAATGTACAGCCTCAATGCACTGCCTCAATGCACTGCCTCAATGTACAGCCTCAATGCACTGCCTCAATGTACAGACACAATGTACAGCCTCAATGTACTGCCACAATGTACTGCCACAATGTACTGCCACAATGTACAGCCTCAATGTACTGCCACAATGTACTGCCTCAATGTACTGCCTCAATGTACAGCCTCAATGTACTGCCAAAATGTACAGACTCAATGTACTGCCACAATGTACAGCCTCAATGTACTGCCACAATGTACAGACTCAATGTACTGCCTCAATGTACAGCCTCAATGTACTGCCACAATGTACAGCCTCAATGTACAGACACAATGTACAGCCTCAATGTACAGACACAATGTACTGCCACAATGTACAGCCTCAATGTACTGCCTCAATGTACTGCCTCAATGTACTGCCTCAATGTACAGCCTCAATGTACTGCCTCAATGTACAGCCTCAATGTACTGCCTCAATGTACAGCCACAATGTACAGCCACAATGTACAGCCACAATGTACAGCCACAATGTACAGCCTCAATGCACTGCCTCAATGTACTGCCACAATGTACTGCCTCAATGTACAGACTCAATGTACAGCCTCAATGCACTGCCTCAATGTACTGCCACAATGTACTGCCTCAATGTACAGACTCAATGTACAGCCTCAATGTACTGCCTCAATGTACTGCCTCAACGTACTGCCACAACGTACTGCCACAACGTACAGCCTCAATGTACTGCCTCAATGCACTGCCTCAATGCACTGCCACAATGTACTGCCTCAATGTACAGACTCAATGTACTGCCTCAATGTACTGCCACAATGTACAGCCTCAATGTACTGCCTCAATGTACTGCCTCAATGTACTGCCTCAATGTACTGCCTCAATGCACTGCCTCAATGTACTGCCACAATGTACTGCCTCAATGTACAGACACAATGTACTGCCACAATGTACAGCCACAATGTACTGCCTCAATGTACAGACTCAATGTACAGCCACAATGTACTGCCTCAATGTACAGACACAATGTACTGCCTCAATGTACTGCCACAATGTACTGCCTCAATGTACAGACTCAATGTACTGCCTCAATGTACAGCCTCAATGTACAGCCTCAATGTACTGCCTCAATGTACTGCCTCAATGCACTGCCTCAATGCACTGCCACAATGCACTGCCACAATGTACAGCCTCAATGTACTGCCTCAATGTACTGCCTCAATGCACTGCCACAATGTACAGCCTCAATGTACAGCCTCAATGTACTGCCTCAATGTACCATCAACAATGTACAGCCACAAATGTACACTACAGCCACAATGTACCTACTTCCACAATGTATTGTACAGCCTCAATGTACTGCCATAATGTACAACCAACAATGTAGTGTCGAAGAAAGAGTCCTTGAGCAACACGCTGCTAAACCCCTAATTGCTCCCGATGTGCAGGTTGGTGCCTTGCATGCTTTTCCTCCGCCCGTCGGTGTGTGTGTGTGTGTGTGTGTGTGTGTGAATGGAATGCACAATCTATGTAAAGCGCCGTATAAATGCACCATTTACCACAATGTATATATACTGCCACAATGTAGTGAATGTATACTGTCTGCCACAATGTACAGTCAAACCAGATGAGAGCATGAAGGATGTACTGTATATTGATGGATGAAAGGACCAGCAAGAGACATTTCCTCCTGCTGGGGGGAGGGGAGGGGACGGGGACGGGGGGGTGACAGAAAGGGAGAGAGTGGCTGTGCGTTGGTGGGGGAGGGAGGGGGGGTAGTATGAGAATTAGGCCTGTGCCCTTTGTCCGCGAGGCAGATGGCTCCTTGTCCTCTTAGAGAAGAGCCACAGAAGAAAGGGGCACAAAAGGTGGACAAGAAAAAATAAAATAAAAGCCCCTGCTTTCTTTACAACGGCCCTGACCCCTTTTTATTCCCACAAAGCACTGTGGTGTGCGGGGCGGGCGGGCGGGCACAGCTGAGCAGACTCTGTGGTGGTGGCCACCGCCGCCGCCAGCCGCATGGAATCATGGGAAAACAAAAACAACACCGCTCATTCTGTGGGCACAAGCAAAACAGGACCGACCCGTATAGCGTGCGCGTACGTATACGTCCCACAGAACGAACCCTGACCAACAGGAAAATAGACGTTCTGTGTTTTGCTGCAGGGCATACAGAAGCCCAAAGAATACCGCACAGTGTCCACGGATGGAAGACACAGACCCTTTGTAAAAAGAATGCGACTAGAAATAGCTACTGTGTTCCCGAGCCGACTGTTGTTAAGTCACATCGTTGTTAAAAAGGGCTGCCGTTGAACATGTATGCTTCGTAATAAGGCGTCGCCTCCTTATTGTTTTCACAAGTCACTCACAATCAAAAGAGAGATGAATAGGCATCAATTATTTTTGACTATGCTCTCAGCGGACAAAGCAGGAGAGAGAGGCCATTGCGTTAGTGCGCAAACAAAACACACACACACACACACACACACACACACACACACACACACACACACACACACACACACACACACACACACCCCCACACACACACACACACACACACACACACACACACACACACACACCCCCACACACACACACACACACACACAGTCATCTGTCCCGAGATGTGTTCTGTTATGCAAGCGGGGCCGGCCCCCGAGCGAACAACTAATGATGTGTAACTGCACGTCACATACAGTAGTCTCCTCTCTTATGCTGTGTTCGCACTAGCGGCAAGCCGGCAATACAAAGCTAACAAATGGCCACACATGACCAGCTACAGACAGTAGACATTGCTGCTGAGTTGTTGTTCAACCCATTTAGACCCGAGGCTAAAAGAAATTACTTCAGTTTTCTGAAAAATCGGTTTCTATGTCAGTGGTTCTCAAACTATTTCATGTCAAGGACCCCAAAAATTATATGAAATTGGCAACTGAAAATGTTTTGTTTCAGCGACCCCCCAAGAAGCTAAAAACGTTCCCTGTGAAAGAACATATATTCAAAGATTTGCGCCACATCTTCACGATTTCTCAAAAATGTGTGCCGCGCTATGAGCTTGTAGATCAGCCATGTTTCAATAGCTAAAGTATAACAGAAAACACCAAAAGGTATTTCCGTCCTGCAATGGGGTTTAATGAAAAGGATGCGGTCAAATAGCCCAGGGTACTAGTTTTAGTCAACGGCAAGAGAGAGACGGGACGTGGAAATGGTGAACAAAAAAAAAAACATTATTATCGTTTGAGTTCAGCTCGAGTTCAGCTCCATTTCTTTTTTCGTAGCGCACCATGCAACGACAAGTGACGGAGGACACTTTGTAGCTCGTCCGTCTACATGTCGTTCCACTGGGAACGACGTGGAGCCTGTCGCCGCGTCGCCGCCAGCGTCAACAGAGCATTAGAAGCGTATTTGCTGTGATCAAAACCAGTGTGACGAGTGATTATGCTGTAGTGACACCGACATGTAGAAACACACATGTGCACACATGCGTGTCTATGTGAATGTTTCTTTGTTAGTGTGTGTGTGCGTGTGCGTGTGCGTGTGTGTGTGTGTGTGTGTGTGCGTGTGTGTGTGTGTGTGTCTGCGCGCATGCCGTGCATGAGTGCGTGCAAAGGAAAGTATACGCGCAAGGTGGCCAGACAGATTAAAGCAAATCCGTCACACCTCGTGGGAGAATTCTGCCCACGGTATACTAAACCCTATATGCACTCATGAGAGTCATGACAATTACCGTATACAACCTATCAACACCACATGAAGTGAATACACGGTTTAGTGTTGACTGTACGGCAACACTAAACGGGTGTGGTGTATTTTGTCAACATTCCGATATTAAGCAAAACGCTACTGTCCTGCAGGCCATTGGAACGGGCCTCCGTTCTACTCTTACATTCATTCGTGCTGTACCCAGGGTTCAATTTGGTAAAAAAAAAAAAGACAGAGGGGGACATATTCTTAAGCACTTAAGCCCTATATACTGTAGATAAAATGTTATATGCACACTTGTATTCTCATACTATAATAAATATTTGCTCAATACATCCGTGAGTTATCCGACTGAAATACAGAAAATAGCCGATTTTCTTTTTACATTTTAAATTGAACTGAGCAGAGTGCATTGGATGTATTTTGAGTTCACCCTTTTTTCATCAGCCCACTTACCACAAGGGAAGGAACTCAAAATACGGTAGCTTTAATATGCTTAAATATGCTACCACCTACAGTACCACCCCACCACCCCTTCTGTCTTATTAGGAGAGTAAGTGGGGAGGTTAAAAGGGACAGGATGAGACACAGGTGCTTGTGATTAGATCCGTGCGCATGCAGTACACGGCCTTATCTTGTGCGCAGCACTCTGTTTATATTGAGTGAGGAGGAGGCAGGTGTTATAGTCCACTAGCAAGCTGTGAAGCCGGGCGCTCCATTCGACCCGGCAGCCTCTCCAGCTCCCGCTGTATTAAAGTGGGCAGCCGAAGCAGGGCGGTGGTTTATTAAAGCTACACAGAGTCAATTGACAGTCCAGACATCTAGACATCCGCAGCGCTGCTGCTGCTGCATGTAAATGTTTACTCCTCCACGCAGCACTGAGCAGCTCTGGTTGTGGTTATTTGACAAGGATGTGGACTGATTGTGTGTTCAGCGGCTTGCTCGGTGGTAGGTTGCAGTCAGTCAGTGTGGGGTTTTTTGAGTGGTGCAACCACTCCAAGGAACAGCAATGTCCGTGTTCACCTATGTGTGTGCCTATGTATGTGTTGGTTCATGAGCACCAGTATGACTATGACTACCGTACCAGTAGGGACGCTGTTGTGCCAGAAACAGAGAGAGAGAGAGATAGTATTAGTGCTGCACTGTTGCCTGCTAATGAGAGAGAGAGAGAGGAGAGGAGGGGGGCGTTATGATGACGTAACCGGAAATCAACCAACCGCCGGCTTGCAAGGGCTTCTGGGAAACTGAGTCGCTTTGCTCTTTGACTTTTGACCCGGATCACGGAAGTGGCTTTTTTTGTCGGCTCAATAACAAATCATTGGAGTGTTTTCAAGCGGATTGTCATGGATCAAAGGCGAAAAATACTTTGGCGTTATGCTCCAAAGGTAATTAAACAATCCGGGCAGCCTCGGTATACATGTCACATATTAATATAACGCCGTCAAAGTGTTAAGCAACGCTTGTAGAAAGGGTCTAAGGGTGCGACAGAGTATGAATGACTGTAGCCGTAACTTTTACAAATGACTGCAGTGCTGCTGCCGACTCATTTTCCCAGCTTCACATAATAGCGCAGCGTGTTAATAACAACGCCTGCTGACAGGTGTGTCATATTATCCCTGCCATTCAGCGGCTGTCAGGCTGACAAACTATCAGCCGCCGCATGAAGACTCATTAATTAAACCCTCCTCGAGTCATTGATTTGATCTTCTTCAAGCTAAAAGACATGAAGGGTAAAAATAAAATGAAAAGAAAACGTATGAAAGTCATGTTCTGTGATTTTAACCTTGCTAAGAAAAAAAATCACACACGTGTGAACTGAGTGGTGCAATCCACCCCTCTCTCTCTCTCTCCCTCTCTCTCTCTCTCATTAGAGACACAGCACTACCCCTCTCTCTGTTTCTGGCGCCCCCTACTGCTATTAATAAGTCACATACTCGTGCTCATCCAGGTACACAAACAGGTACACAAACAGGTACACGGACATTGATGGTTGTAGGAGTGGTTGCACCACTCAAAATTAATGGTGTTTCTTATAATGAACCACTGTGTAACCCTGGCCTATTTAGTGCAAGTCTTTCTAGGAAAAAATATTTAAAATAGCAATGTCTACTATGGGGGAGCGGGGTTCTTTGACAATAAATAAATAAATACATACATTTATACTGTATATACATGCTTAAAAAGGTTAAAAGACGACATTATGCAAAGTCCGTATAGCTGCATCTGTCAGGAGACAGGGGTAAAAAGATCACAGCAGCTCTGTTGGATTGCCATCTAGTGGAGGCTTAAGTCTTGCCTCCCCCAGTCAGCCAGTCAGTCAGTCAGTCAGTCAGTCAGTCAGAGAGCAAGACACCCCGTACGCATTCCTCCGCCACTGACAGTTAATCATTGACAGACTATCGTTCGGCAGCAGCCAGCCAGCCAGCGTTTGGAAAGACAAAAGGCTACTGTAATGCGGTTCGTCTCGGGCCAAGAACGCTGTCTGTCTGATTACACCACTAGGACGGCTATGGCGGGACAAGTCCCCCCGCTCCCCTCAGTCATCATTACCTTTCAGAGGACGCAGCGAAGCGCAGCAGATGAAGTGAATATGCGGGGGGGGGAGGAGGAGGAGGGGGACAATGTACTTCTGCCTGTCCACCAGACAAGGGAGGGCCACTCCACCTCCTCCCACACACACACACACACACACACACACACACACACACACACACACACACACAAGCCCTGCAATCAATCCGTGGATGGGAATTTTACCGTGCTGTGTGGGGGACAGTATCGGAATACTGTATGTGAAATGAGGCCTTGTTTTTATCTATAAGCACGCACACACACACACACACACACACACACACACACACACACACACACACACACAGTCACACACACACGCTGTTCAAGGGCAAATGCAAATGCATTCCATCAGTGTTAACCCAGATGTTTTTGGAATGTTTACAGTAATGTGTAATTCTGGAGAGTTGCACTTGCTCCAAATGAGACAGTAAACCGTACAGGGGAAACGACACTGTTGATCATTATACTTACTGTGATGTGATTTGTGATTTGTGGCACAAACTTAAAATGATTTGTGCTACAATTTCTTGAAACTCTAACCTCGTTCTCTCAAACAACTAGTGCCATTTTAGGTTGGCCCCAAATGATATTTCACTTCTTCTCACAGATTACCCCCCCCCCCCCCCCATGTACATTGACACTGTTTTTCTATGCGTAAATCATTGCATGCAAACTACGATGAATAATGAGCACTGCGTTTGTACAAAAGTTAAGGCCAGCATGATGGGTGATTGGAGTGAGTAACCTTTACACACCGGGAGAGTAAAACTTGTGTCAAGGTTTATTTACGGATCAGGAGATGGCATCGTTGCAGAGATTGACCTACTTAATGTCTTTGGACGCATGTTGGTATCATTTTGATTCTGGTAAATGGATGGAGAAGCATTCACATAGAGGCCAATTAAAGCTATTTATTTCACATTATACAACAGGTCGTTTCGAGGAAGCAATGTGATTGGTTGAAACAGCCTTCTAGTCGTGGTTCAAACGAGCACCCCTCCGCACCTAATCAAAACGAAGAATTCAGCTGCTCTTTTTCCCCAGAGTGCAGCAAATTAATAATCACGTTATACCACACCCTCTCGTGTGATATTGCTTGATTCACCCATTCAGACACACAATCGCGCACCGACAGCAGAGGAAACCGTGCAAGGCACAGACCTGCTGTTAGGGTTTCAGGGACACGTTGACACGGCGACGTCGGCGCAGCCAGGTGGAGCCGGGGATCGAACCTAACGAACCTTAACCATTCCAAGACGCCCGCTCTACCTCCTGAGCAAACTGCTGCCACTGGACAGGTGGTACAGCACTTATACCTGAGGCTGTTTCTAAAAACACACACTAAGTCCTCCTGACCTATGTTTCCTGAAAAAAACGTCAAATGTTAATTTATTTTAACAAAAACTACTACTGAAATGACACAAGAGGCGTTCCCGGCTTGAAAGTTGAACATACTGTATAGGTTTAACAGGTCTAAAATGGAAAAATGCTTTTAAGAAAGACAAATCTGGTTCTCATCCTTCGCAAATAAGTGCGGACAGTCGGTCCCAAATAATGTATTTGAGAAACAAATCAAAATGTCCTGAGGTCTCAACAAAGAAATTGAGCTGAACTCATTTAGGGGCAGATTCACACGGAGTCAGTTTCATTCAATCTGTTCCCAAATACGATTGCCTGCCCTGGTCCCCGCTGGCCATGATTCACATTGGACCTGATTCTTCAGGACATCCCTAATCGTAAAGGTTTCATCATGGTCACACAGAGTAATAGAGCACCGAAGTCCTGACGTAACTCGCTCATCCCGACGATTCCCCTGGTTCGCGGAAGTAATTTCTCTATGGAGAATAACATGGGGTGATCTTAATATCGTCTACTATAAGCGTTGTGGTCCAAAAATAAACAAGCTGTCTCGGCGTTATTGTTAGGGAGGTGTCTCTGTATCGTTTGCAACAGTCAGTCACTCATATATGATACAGTCTGCTTCTAGCTAAAAACTAACTAATTCAGCAGCAGTAACATTAGCGTTTTCTCTCAGTCAGTTGATTCTTCATATGCATATGAGTGAAGCGGCCGGGGTGACATGTTTATTTTTCAAACACAGTTATTATATGAGGCGATCTAAAATCGCCTCAATGGGGATTTCAATGCAACTAAACAAATACATGAACCTGGGGACTGACGCCCTCTACTGAAAGTGACGTCAGACTTCGGTGCTCTATAACAGAGTCCTAGTCCTCACCCTCTGGTCGGGACATCCCTAATCGTAAAGGTTTCATCATGGTCACACAGAGTAATAACAGAGTCCTAGTCCTCACCCTCTGGTCGGGACATCCCTAATCGTAAAGGTTTAATAATGGTCACACAGAGTAATAACAGAGTCCTGGTCCTCACCCTCTGGTCGGGACATGCCTAATCGTAAAGGTTTCATCATGGTCACACAGAGTAACAACAGAGTCCTATCCTCACCCTCTGGTCGGGACATCCCTAATCGTAAAGGTTTCATCATGGTCACACAGAGTAATAACAGAGTCCTAGTCCTCACCCTCTGGTCGGGACATCCCTAATCGTAAAGGTTTAATCATGGTCACACAGAGTAACAACAGAGTCCTAGTCCTCACCCTCTGGTCGGGACATCCCTAATCGTAAAGGTTTCATCATGGTCACACAGAGTAATAACAGAGTCCTAGTCCTCACCCTCTGGTCGGGACATCCCTAATCGTAAAGGTTTCATCATGGTCACACAGAGTAACAACAGAGTCCTAGTCCTCACCCTCTGGTCGGGACATCCCTAATCGTAAAGGTTTCATCATGGTCACACAGAGTAATAACAGAGTCCTAGTCCTCACCCTCTGGTCGGGACATCCCTAATCGTAAAGGTTTCATCATGGTCACACAGAGTAATAACAGAGTCCTAGTCCTCACCCTCTGGTCGGGACATCCCTAATCGTAAAGGTTTAATCATGGTCACACAGAGTAACAACAGAGTCCTGGTCCTCACCCTCTGGTCGGGACATCCCTAATCGTAAAGGTTTCATCATGGTCACACAGAGTAATAACAGAGTCCTAGTCCTCACCCTCTGGTCGGGACATCCCTAATCGTAAAGGTTTCATCATGGTCACACAGAGTAACAACAGAGTCCTCTCCTCACCCTCTGGTCGGGACATCCCTAATCGTAAAGGTTTCATCATGGTCACACAGAGTAATAACAGAGTCCTCTCCTCACCCTCTGGTCTCTCTGGAAGGTGACCCTGCGGTGGCGCTCCGTCCGTCCGTAGTTGAGCCTCTGCACCATCTTGTCCTTGAGCAGCGAGGTGTAGCCCAGGTGCTCGTAGATGGGGTTGGTGGTCATCTTGGCGATGTACTCCGCCGCCTTGGTCTCGATGTAGAGCGTGATGAGGCCGTCCGTCACCAGGTCCAGCACCGACTCGAAGCGCTTCTCGCCGACAAAGTGCTTCCCGTCGTAGAAGAGGCGGTAGTTGAGGGTCTGGTGGCCGAATCTGCACCGTCGCAGCGAGGAGGTAATAGTTAGTTAGTTAGAGTGAGTGAGTGAGTACTAGTCTCTATCTGCTTGTGCAGCGAGGAGGTAATACAGTAGGGGTGTCAAAAAAAAGATTCCCGTTATGAACGATTCAAAATCGATTCATAATTTCCAAAAATCGATTTATTTATTTTTTTTAGATTTTTTTTCCTGGTTACAGTTACAGGAGTTTTCACCACAAGGTGTTTGTGATATGAAATCTAAGCTCATCCTAATCACAGTAAACGTCATGTCTTCAGTCATTTTCAAGTTACTGTAGTATATAGTCACTTCAGTGTAGATTGTGATGAAATCCTATGTATTGAATCGATAATCATTTTGAATAGAGAATAGTGTTTTCAATAACAGCATTTTGCTGCCTCCTGCATGATGTGACATTTAGAAACAGGTGGTAAAATCATGCATGTGCATACTCTCTAATAGCAGACCTAGTGCGTGCTCTTCTGTCACCGACTACATTACCTTAAGGCCAGGGTGTGCGTCCGTCCCTTACCTTAAGGCCAGGGTGTGCGTCCCTTACCTTAAGGCCAGGGTGTGCGTCCCTTACCTTAAGGCCAGGGTGTGCGTCCCTTACCTTAAGGCCAGGGTGTGCGTCCCCGGCTGCCGTTGGCTCTCTCTGATGAGGTACGCCCCCTCCGATCCCACCAGCAGCTGATCTGCATATTCACGAGAGAGGACGCCGTGGAACCTGGAACCGACACACACACACACACACACACACACACACACACACACACACACACACACACACACACACACACACACACACACACACACACACACACACACACACACACACACACACACACACACACACACACACACACACACACACACACACACACACACACACACACACACACACACACACACACACACACACACACACACACACACACACACACACGCGACAGATCCACCGTGACTCTCTATAGTCTCTACCAGTGGTGTTTTTGGCAGCACATTTAGATTTTAGTCTCTTGACTTGAATAGTTTTCATTTAGTTTGAGTCACATTTTAGTCACCTGGAATGTTTTTAGTGTTAGTCTAGTTTTAGTCGACTAAATATCATATGATTTTAGTCGACTAAAATGTATTTCGGCGGGCCTTGATGCCGTCGTAGTGACTGTTTTTACACTTGCTGAAAATAATCTACAAACTCATAATAATCTACAAGCTCACAACACAGTTGTGTGCTGAGACGATTCATTTCATATTATGTCTCTGACATATTTGACCTATAACTATGACATTAATGACATACCACAACATTTTACCATTTTAAACACACGCAGTGTTGCAATGTATGGCTGATAATGTAGTGCATAAAATAATGCATGGAAGAATCCTACTGGGTAGAGTTTATTCCGAGACATTTGGTACTATCTATTCTATCACGCGCGCACGCAATAAAATACACTAGCAAACAGATACGCACACAAACATGTGCCAACTACCAATACACACATACATAAGTACTGCACACACACACACACACACACACACACACACACACACACACACAACCTAAACCACTAAACCACATCTAATACCAGGCAATAATGACAGATAACACCCAGCCCCGCCCCCTGCGCAGTGCAGAGCAGAGCAGTTATTAAGAAAAGGAATGAAGTTACAGTACACTCACTCTCTGCCGTAGTACTTGGGCCTGTTCTCCATCTGGAAGACAGACGAGATGGATTAGTACATTGGCCGACGGGAGTGATATCATACCAAAAGAAAGACTTCAAATGTAATGGCTTTAGCGATCGCTCCTCTCTCTGGCAGTGTGTGGTGTGTGTGTGACTGTGAGTGTGTGTGTGTGTGTGTGAGGGACAGATATCACAGTGCCTTATGTCTGCATCCCTGCCTGCAAGCTGCCGCAAACATTTTTTTGTCGTGCATGGGCGGAGGAGGGTTAAGAACCAGCATATCCACGCCGTCTCGCAGAAACCTTGTAAAATACTCCTTGGGCTAAATTCGGCCATATAGCCACTTATGCCCAAATGTGCTGACCTCATCACATGTGATGACGGCTATGGGCATTTTTAGGCAAAGGAGTGTTTTTTGTGCAAAACTAATGCTTGCAATGGATTCAGCATCATGAAAACCCCCTAGTTTGACATGTCACATGCTACTTAAAGTATAATGTCACAAAGTTTCCCAAGGGAGTTGGGTTGGAACAAACATTTCTGTGATAGTAGACACCTTTATGAACACATCTGTGAAGAAAGCTAGTGGTAAGCATTTTTTTGCCACAACTTAAGCTAACTTTACCTAAGTACTAGTGGACATAGAAGGTTTCCACCCGACCCACAGCGCTGATAGAGAACACAGGCAGCTACGGTGACGGCTGGAGGGCTGCTACAGATTTAATGACTCCAGTGTGATGTTAGGGTGTGTTAGTCTTCTTATCCGCAGTGGGAGAGTGTCTCACACAAGCATTAGGGAAGGCTTCAGATCAATACACTGTACTTTATACATCATGCGCTTTACTGGGCGGGGTCTAACATAAAAGGAAAATACCAGCACAAAGTCTTTATTCAGAGATGGTGACCCGTGGAAGTGTAGGGCGTCTTTTTAAGTATCGCAGCTTTAAGTCTAGTTATATCCCACTGAAAAGGCGAGGAATATGGTGCTTTTAAATGTCAACCCCAGTCCAAAAAATAACATGCTTCGGAAGAAATCTCATTATACCTTCCATTAATGTGTCCCATTTTTCTTAGAGGTGTTTTATAAGACATAATATACCGTACAGTTTCTACTAGGCCTCTGAGGAAACATAAAAACCTAAAGCCTAGATTGAATTGTATGGCTTCATATAAGTTAACACACCAACAGACAGATCCTACAGGATGTGTGTGTGTGTGTGTGTGTGTGTGTGTGTGTGTGTGTGTGTGTGTGCGCACGTGTGTGTGTGTGTGTGTGTGTGTGTGTGTGTGTGTGTGTGTGTGTGTGTGTGTGTATACTGTATGTATGTATACATGCATGCATGCACAAACAATATCACGGGTAATACATAACAATGACTTTGATTCACGATCTATATTGGAAGTTGAAAAAAATACAATCTGCTATTTTTGTGAATTCCCAGTTGTCATAAAAGAAAAAGAAGATCATATCAGATTTTGACATGAGGCCTATAGCTTTAGCTCATGGCTGCATGCTGTCACTGTCATTCTCCTCAAACTAATGGTGTCATGTCGTGTGTGTGTGGGCTTTGTCGCTAAGCTAAACGCTGCTCCTATCAGAAATAGAATGCACTGACTGTCCCAATCGTTACACATGACACGTGCCAACCCCTCTTAGGGTTGGTCTGATTTATTTGACTGACTTGTCGGGAACATACAGAACCATCAGTACAAAAACAGTGCACGCAGTCAAATTATAATCATTGCCATTTGCCCAGTGTTGTTATCTATCGTGAACAGCAAATTACATTTTCAGCTCAGGATACTAATTGTATCCAATCGAGAAACCCCACAGAAACATCATCCGTCGACTTCAGTCGTATATAGTGTTCCAGTTTCAATTTGGTCCGTTAAATGTTTTGAACGGAAATATATATTTTTCCATCACTTCCAATTTCACTCGTTTATGCCTGTATCCTGTACGACAATTACAACAAATTGGTATCCCAAACTGAAAATGTATTTTCTGTTTGCTGAAGAGCTAAACAAACGCTCTATGACGACGATAATTCTTATCGGAATATAGAGTAATTTAACAAAAGAAAATAATTAAACAACAAAATACATAATCACTTAACACACCTTAACCCATCCCGGGAGGGAACCCCTTTTGGTGTTTTAAGCATTATGATATAATTTAGCTATTGAAAAATAGCAGATCTACAAGCTCATAGTGTGGCACCGAGTGCCACGCTACTAGCTTGTAGGTCTGCTATTTTTTAGAAAATTCGTGAAAACATAATAGAATCATAGCTATTTCCGAAAAGGATTTCGAAGACATTTGTTTAATTTCGACGTCAGGCCATTAACCCATTCTGACCTGAGATCAGATTCATACACTGGACACACACTGGTCTGATGAACCCATTCTGACCTGAGATCAGATTCTAAAAATGTCAGTCGTTCTTCGATTTTTCAAAAATAGCAGACCTACAAGCTCGTAGCGCGCCACTCAGTGGCGCGCTATGAGCTTGTAGATCTGCTATTTTTCAATAGCTAAAGCATAACATGATGCTGACACCAAAATGGGTTCCCGTTCAGAATGGGTTAATACACCTTTAATATCTCTGAGATTGTACAAAATGTGCACTCTCAGAGATACATTGAACCTCAGCCATTTACAGTGCACCGTGTGCACGGTTTGTGTGTGACCTTTAAACGTGACCCCATATGGCCTGTAGCCTGCCCACCATATCCATTTACCAGATCCTATATACTGACCTCCTGAGGACACGTCACCCTCTTGGGTCTGGGGGCCTCCTGCTGGAGCTGGTACACTGGAGAGAGACACACATGGTTTAGTTAATGGTCTGGGGGCCTCCTGCTGGAGCTGGTACACTGGGGAGAGACACACATGGTTTAGTTAATGGAGGGTCTTCTTCTGGCCCCTGGCTGGCCGACGGGACCCATGTGCCCGTGCAGCGCAGAACGCAAAACACATCAAGAGCACAATGTGTGACAATCATAGAGTATTAAAAGGATAGAGACTAAACTAGCGTGAAGCTCCGCCCCCTCCGCTATTCATGTCAGTGGAAGTTGCTCAGTGGCGTTTTGAAGCACCCGGAAGGCTGCCGGAAGTACCGTCTTTTCGCTGATTCAGCATTTCACTTCCGCATTTGGACACCAAATTTTGGTGTCCAAATGCGGAAGTGCACCCAGAGTGCACCTGGGCTTTACATTGGGCGCTCGGTTGCACGGGGTTTCCTCGTCAAGAATCCACGGGTCCGCCTGCAGTCCTTCCTCTTACCACTAGGGCCCAGCGCTTCAACATTGGAGTGCATAGCTGGCCCCTTGGTGACAATACTGTGGTGTGCGACAGGAAGGACAGAGGCAGACAGAGAGAGAGAGAGAGAGAGAGAGAGATGTGTGACAATACTGTGGTGTGTGACAAGAAAGACAGGGCAGAGATAGAGGGAGAGGGAGAGAGAGAGAAATGTGTGACAATACTGTGGTGTGTGACAGGAAAGACAGACAGACAGACAGACAGACAGACAGACAGACAGACAGACAGACAGACAGACAGACAGACAGACAGACAGACAGACAGGCATGAAGCACAGGACAGAGGTGTGTTCTGTTCCCACCCAAAATCGGTCTGACTCAGGTCTGAATTTTACCACATCACATTGACCCTTTAAAAACAGGAAAGCATCTGTGTCATTTTAGATTTTTGGATACAAATAGCAGATATAAAAAGCTCATGGTGTGGCACGAAGTGAGCTTGTAGACTGAGCTTCTAATAATCTTGAAAATGTGTGCAAATCTTTTTAACTCATAATCTTTGCTTCTGGGGGGGGGGGGGGGGGGTCCCTGGAACAAAATGTTTTGAGACGGGGGTCCGCGACCAAATACATACAATGTTGGGGGTCCTTGACATGAAAATATTTGAGAGCCCACTGATAGGCCTGAGGTCCACATCATCTCAGCTGGCACCAATCACCCCATCAACTGCAGTGGTTTCGTCCCCATTCAGTCAGCCTCTGATTCCCTAACTCCTCCTGCACCAATCATCTCTCAGTGCACTTTTGTGAACTCTCAGTCCTTTTCAAATCAAAGCTGAAACACATTCTGTTTGCACAGCTTGGCCTTTTACCACTGCACTGTAATTGTTTATTGTGTTGTATTCAAAATGACCTTTTATAATGGGATTCGTTTGCAACTCTCTTAATCCGTTTTGGGCGGGAACCCCTTTTGGTGTTTCAAGCATTATGTTATACTTTAGCTATTGAAAAATAGCAGATCTACAAGCTCATCATAGCAAGCTTGTAGGTCTGCTATTTTTGAAATATCGCGAAAATGTGGCGCAAATCTTTGAATATATTCTTTCAGAGTGAACGTTTTGAAGTCAAATCTTTGCTTCTGGGGGCCGGGTCCCTGGCTGGAACTACATATTTTCAGATGTGGGTCGGCGGCCAATTACATATACTTTTGGGGGTCCTTGACATGAAAATGTTTGAGAACCACTGACATAGAAACATGCATTTTTCAGAAAACTGTCAGGCATTTGTAGAAACGAACTCGGGTCTAAATGGGTTAATGCTCCGTCCTAATGTCTCGATGCTCGATGTAAATTTAAACATTGCCTTTGCTCTTGCCTGGCTGTACAGTACGTACAGTGCGTGACATGCATAGCAATGGCTTGCTATGTCACCACCATGTCCCAAATTTACATTTCAGTCACTGTCTCCGTTTCCTGTCAGTGAGGATGTAGTAGAGCATGGCCACTGGTGTTTTAATTTTAGTTGACGTGTTTATGTGTGGATTTGGGAGCCGTCACTCACAGCGTGGTGGATAATATGGATATGGCTTCAGTGCAGGCGTTCCTCAAAGTGTGATTGAATATCCCAATGTGTTCAATGAACTCTGTCTGGCAGAGCTCCAGCACTTTCAACCAGCTGGCATCAATCTTTTAGGGGCATGATGTCGTTAAAGGGCTTCGGTGTTACAAATATTAAGACTGGTACCCGGTGTCCGCTGAGTATTGGGCCTAATCAGGAACAACGATGTACCGGCCAGTCAGAGGGTGATACATCATGTTGGAGATGCATGCTCCACGCTGCGATGCGTTTAAGCAATATTACACGAGAGGGTGTGGGTTAACGTGATTATTGCCACGACAGTGATGCGGTGAGGAACGAGACAAAGTCGAATTCCGCAAACATCACTGAAGCATTTCTGAAGACATTTCTGAAGACAGTTACCCTTAAAACTAATGAAACTAAATGACAGATGTAGTCACTACTCACTACGACCACAAATGTCCCAAGAAACTAGCTAGCCTAGCCACCGAGTTTGCTAGCGCTCTGGGAGAACAGAGCAGCTGAATTCTTTGTTTTGATTAGGTGGTGAACGGTGCTGGTTTAACCCACGGCTAGAAGGCCGTTTCAACCAATCAGACTGCTTCCTCGAAACGACCTGTGGTATAACACCCGTTTTACCTATCCGTCTGTGTCCCTTTTATGCCCATACATGGAGTTCCGTGTGATGCATCCCAGGCCTTAGTCTATGTCGTAGACTCTATGAAATCATATCGATGCCATCAGGGATTATATGGGCATTTGCAGATTTATCTACGTTTAGGAAATCTGCCGAACCGACCGACTTCCCACGTGGCACGTCACGGCCTCGAGGCCTCTGCGATGAGCACACCGAGTTTTTACAAGTATATTACAGTAGTATAAGTGGTTAAAATAATACACTGGCAAAGTGTTTATACAAACAACTGGTACTGTGTTTATTTACTGCTGCATGGATTGGACCTGTGGCCCATTTGATTTCCAGATAGTTCTAGTATTGACACTACTGTAAAGTGGAGGTGTAACCGCCTAGATTCAAACCCCGTACGCGAAACCAGACATTGACCACTGAGCCAATGGGAGGCATTAAGCTATACTGCAGACAATTAAGTGAAAGCCAATCAAAAGTAACAGGGGCTTCTTATACTGTACCCAGAGTAATCTAGTAAGAGAGTGACGACACTAAGCGTTGACTCCCATTGTAACAATGGAATGCGGAAGTTCTCATTCTATCTCAATATGATACGGTAGTTACAATGTTTGGAACTATAGCGCATATAGGCCCCTGATTTAATTGCGGCGAGATCAAAGCGTGTCGGTCGCCACTCTCTTACTATTCCACTCGGACTGCACCCACAGTGGAACTTTTTGAGGTGGGAATGCTGTTCAAACATGCGGCCCGCAGGCCAGAACTAACCTGCCAACGATAATATCTGGCCTGACAAGTTCTTTTGTAAATAATATCCAACAGCTGACTGACAGTCCCAAGTAGTATATGGACAGCGATAGTGTTTACTTCATGAAACCGGGTAGGATTAACTTTTGGATGAAAAACCTGTTGTTTTACATGCCTTTTAAATGATACATTGTTTCTCTCCGTTTTGAGAGACCTTGGACCATGACAGAAGCTTTGTTTTACACGCCTTAAAATGATACATTGTTTCTCTCTGTTTTAAGAGACCTTGAACCATGAAATAGTTCTTGTTGCAAAAGGAGCATGATCTCTGTCTCCAGATACAATGTTGTTACAATGGGGTCGCTGGCCGATTACATATCATTTCCCGGGGGTCCTTGACATGGAAATGTTTGAGAACGACTGAAATAGAAACACAGGGTTTTTTCTGACAACTGTCATGATTTAGAAGACATTTTGTAGAATCGTTCCCAGGTCTAAATAAGTTAACTTGGTGCAACTATATAGTGCTGGTCTTCAGGATAATACGGTGGACCAACAGGTGCAACTAATCATTCATTGATTGCTTGATGTCCTTGTCCAGGCAGGGAACAGAGGAGGTCTAAAGGAGCCATTATCCTAGACGAGCACGGCTAATCCCTCAGCGCTTTATATACGAGACGGCAGCCTTTATATACCTGAGCTCCCCCTTTGTGTGAGTCAACGGGGACCATATTTCACGCCGACAGCCCTGCTCGAGCGCTAATGCAGCATGCTAACGGTATACATTAATCCTTTTGACCTGGATGAGGAGTCGGACGTGCACAGATACACACACGGCACGCACACGCGCGGGCGGGCGGGCACGTGCGCACACGCGGTTAGTCGGGTATGAACAGTACCAGGCTTCTGTGGGATTAGACATACTTTAAAGTGCTTGGCAGAGCTTGGCAGAGAAAATCACCGAAACCATTGAAAAAAGGGAAATGAAGAATGCGAGGCATGCAGCATCCCCCCCCCGACACAACAGCATCACAGCTGGGCAGAATTTGGTCTGTTAAATAAAAGATATAGCTTGCTTAACTATACTGTTTCCACAGTTCCAACAAGGCATTTGACAGATATTGATATGTAAATCGTGATACAGTGCATACAGTAATGTTTGGACACATTGCTCATGTTACAGGAGCAACTTGACTCTCTTGGCCTCTTGGTATCTTAAAGGGGAGTTTGATGAATGCTTATTCATTCACGTACTGTATAGTTAGTTATTTAGTTTGGGCTCTATAGCCGAGATATCTTCAAATGTTGCTCAGATGATTTTGACTTATTTTGCACAGTGACACGTGGTCTTAAAGTCCCCCTTTTAGCACATGAAGGAATGCAAAAGCAGATTCCACCAACATTTAACAATTTGAGTTGCTGATTTTGAGTTACATCATGGCATTAAGGTCAGCACACAAACTAAAACAAAAAAAGATCACCAGTGCTCACTTAAAGTCCCTTAATAAGTGACACGACATGACAATACATATGAATATACCACCACAGCAAGCACGTTTACAATAAGTTTCAAAATAACAATTTTGAGAAAACCTGTTGGTTTTTAGCTTGTTACAGACTGTTTTAGTATTTTTTAAATGTTTTAAATATTTTTTGAGATTTTGCATTATACATTCCTCAGCATGTGTCGCGCTGAAGGAAGAGAAGGCACACGCTGAAACTCATCCCTTTGTATACGTAGCCCTAAAAGGACTTGACGAGGCTGCAGCTGGTGATCTTTTTAGTTTCACTTGATTTTTCTCTGAACCGTGCCACCCGGTTCAGAGACTGCTGCTGGAGACGAGGGCTCGCATTCCTTTTGCAGTTACAAGGTAACTTACACAGTCACACACACACACACACACACACACACACACAACCCCAACCTCGACCAAAGTGTCGTCGTTTTTGCTTTATATAACAGACCCTGCGAAAGCACGGCGTGTTAAAACACATAAGAGCACATGAGTCAATAAAAATGCTGGAACAGACCGACTGGTGCAAGTTCAGGGACAGGGTCAGTCAATGTTGAAGCTTTTTTGCAAGGCAAATCATGCAGCCAACTCCCAAATGGTGTCACCCACCATCCACACGCCCTTCAGAAGCATGTTAAATTCTCTTTAAGCATTAACTGGCCTTGGCACGCCGAGTGTACCGTCAAATACTCTCTATCAGTTAAAACTATTCATATTGGCTGCCAAACATGAAGCGATAAAAATGAAAGAAAAGCACCATTTAAAGAACTGTTTCTCGACGTTCTCAGCCAAATGATTAATAGCTATGAGAACCAAATTGAGCCATATGCGTCTGTGACCCTATAAGAGTCTATACAGATGGAACCAAATGGACCCTTTGGTTCCATTTGTATAGACTCTCAGTGCTAATAAGCGTGTGGCCAAATCTGCATATCAAACAGGCAGTCAGTCGCTGCAGG
Organism: Protomyctophum bolini; assembly: GCF_963924005.1. Taxonomy (NCBI): domain Eukaryota; kingdom Metazoa; phylum Chordata; class Actinopteri; order Myctophiformes; family Myctophidae; genus Protomyctophum; species Protomyctophum bolini. The sequence continues at coordinate 41,487,080 of NC_137868.1, read as the reverse complement.
CCTAGCGGTCCAGGCGCTATACTACCACATGGGCCCTAATGCCACGGGTTCGAATCCCGATCCTGATTCAGCTTTTGATGCGTGTAACTCCCCGTCTCTCTGTCTGTTTCCTGTCATTGTCTGGTATCAATTAATACTACTATCAATAAAGTCAGTCAATGACACAATTTATTTTGAGAATCACTGATTTTAAAAAATGGCTGCCACATAATAGTGTAAAAAGGACGAGATGTCTGTGTGTTTCGTTGTATTATATAAACACTGTCATTTTAAAGGTTCACGTAGTCCTTAGTGAACCCGTTTTTAATGCGTATTACTTTGTATGCGCATTACCACTCATCTTTCTACAGTGTAACCACCTTTTAGTCCAGCACCAGCAAAGGGACTGGATGTGCAACAACCATAGACTGTACTGTTTTGAACTTAGCCACATAATGTAGCCCTTGTTCTTTTGTTTGAATAACCTTTCATATTTCTTCCCAGTTTTGACTTCTTCTGGCTCAGGGTAGAGAGGCACGCCGTTGCCAGAAATGATGCACCGTGTGCCTTTTGTCCCTCCCCCTCCTCGTGCGCCGTAACAGTCCTCCTAGAGGCTATGGAGAAATAAAACTGCTGCGTACGGCTGAGCTACTGTAAACCATGTCTCAGCCACCGCGGGAGGGAAAGGAAGAAGTCCTGACTGTGAAATGGTGTTATTTTGTCAGGGCGACTTAACCCATTTAGGTCTTTTAGGTCTTCAAAAACCTTATGTTTCTGTATCATCTTGTAAACAAGTGTAATGCTTAATTGGGTCGTCCACTCACAGTTAACGGTCTTTGTATTGAGTTTGTGCTTGAAATGTACTGTAATTCTGCAAATAAATATTTCAATCAATCAATCAGTGGTGCTCAATATTTCATGTCAAGGACGCCAACAATGATATGTAATATGCCTCCGCCGACCCCCATCTCAAAATATGTTGTTCCAGGGACCTCCCCAGAAGCAAAGATTTGAGTTAAAATGTTCACTCTGTAATAATATAATGTATTCAAAGATTTGAGGCACATTTTCACGATAAAAAAAAAAATAGGAGACCTACAAGTTCATAGCTATGAGCTTGTAGATTTTTTCAACAGCTAAAAGGGGTTGACCGTTCGATCTGAACTTGCACAGCATGTGCAAGTTTAGCTGCTCTGCGGCGACATGGGCATAAGGGCTATACGCTTGCATGCGGGCCCTTTGTCTGAGACAAACTTCTTCCTCGGGAGACAAATAATAAAGAGCCCTGAACCTTGTGACTGTCAGTGACCATTGGTATTACGCAAGGGAGTGAGGAAGCCAATGTTCCACTTATCACACATTTATACGCTATATTATTTATTAGCGTATTTGCCACCGGCTATGGGATCTGTGTAGTTGTGGTTGAGGAGGTCCCTGTATGGACTGCACAATGCCATATGGTTCTATGCTATGGGAGATGTATAGTCACAGTGGCTGGTCCCTCCCACGGCCTGGACGAACGGAAAGCGGGTATAGACTGTAGTTTTATACCGTAAATAGCCTGTCGACGTGAGATACTGTAATTGGGTGCGCTAGTGGGTGACCGGGGTAGTGCATCGATCACATTATTGCTAAAATGACCGTTTCGATTCTGGTTCCAAACTATCATTTAATAACTGGGTACCCCCCCTGGAACTCCCTCAAGGACCGACCCCTGGGGGTCCCCGGACCCCACTTTGGGGAACCACTGATGTAAGCTATAAGCGTAATGGATCCAGCTCAAAGTGAGCCACAGACACGCCTCCCTGCAGCTCCACACGCTGCATGCTGCGTGAAAAAAAATTAATGCAATTTCTGCTGAGTTCCTGCAGTTTTCTTCTGTAGCAGATGCCATGCAGATATAACGGGTCAACCCCATTTCCTCGGCGCTCCACACAGCAAGCAGCGTTTAATAATAATGAGCTGACTGTTCCCAAACCCATCCAGCCATTTTTTTAAACTGAGACGCGTTGCAGGTACATAATAAGTGTAGGAGTTGCATTTCCTGGCTGATGATGATGATGATGCCAACCTATTTTCTTCAGAGACCTGGGATTTGCCTTTGTGTGCGTGGGTGCGTGTGTGTGTGTGCATGCATCATGTGACTGCGTATATGTCTGGGTATGTGATCACTTATTTGCATGAGCATATGCTGGTGCATGTGTGCGTGCGTGCGTGTCTGTGCAAGTATTGTGCTTTTGATCTCTGATGAGAGGTACATATTGTGTGTGTGTGTTTGTGTGCGTGTGCGTGCAGCATTTAACTGCAACATATTGAGTTTATCCCCCCACAGAAAATTGAAAACCTAATTCTTCCTCACACACACACACACACACACACACACACACACACACACACACACACGCAGGAGAGAAATGTTCCTCCTGTTATTTATAGATTGAACATAAGCGCTCCTTTATTTTGACAAGCATCGGCGTGGAGGCAGAGGGGGTGGGGGGTGTGTGTGTGTGTGTGTGTGTGTGTGTGGGGGGGGGGTCAAGGCTTACACACATTCTTAATCAACGCACACATGACTCCGCAGACACGGTTACTTACAGTAGGACTTCCATATGGGCGGCTGGTAATCCTCTGGGTCTGCAACAACAGAAAAGAACAAGGGAGAGGTAGTGTTACACACAAAACGCAGCACGCCGTTTAACAGACTCTCTCATTAAAAAAATCTCTGCTGTACTTTTCCCTTCTCTGTGGACTGCAGGCGGTGAGCGCATCCCTGTGGGCACTACTATAGGGCAGGGGTTCTCTAACGTTTTCATGTCAAGGACCCCCGAATTGGATGAAAAAGGAAGCACGGTCGCACGTCGAAGAACACTCTACAGGTGCTGAACAAAAACATATACGTACCCGACGAAGACCCGGAAGGGTCGAAACGTTGTTACTCAATAAAGGTTTCCTGGGAGCTGATATACTGTACAGTACAGTGTGCGGACAACCCTTCTTTCTCAACGACCCCCAAATTGACACCAATTAGCTCCCCCTTTGAAAAGATATGCCAGGGACCCCCATATGAGAAGATTTCTACGTCTCCATCAGTGATTCTCAACCAGTTTAATGTCAAGGACCCCCCCAGTTTGATATGCAATAGGCTACGGACCCCCCATTTAATGTCATTGCTATCTCCCATTTATACCCATTTTATACCCCTATTTATATTGTAAAATCTATGTTAATTTAACTCTGAGAGTGTACAAATGGAACCAAATGGATACACTCTCAAGAGTTACAGAACCATAAGGGTCCATTTGGTTCCAAACCATCCTTTAGCCGAAGACCCACTGGAACTCCCTCAAGGACCCCTGGGGGTCCCCGGACCCCACTTTGACAACCACTGGGGTTAGTGTATGTACGTCAACGCCGTATCATCTTCTCTGCAATAATTATGCATGAGATTTCCCACCCGTGCCGATGTCTCTGGAGAGCCATGAATAATACACTTTGTGTTCCGTTCTGTTCGCCGTCGTCTGACCAAAGGCCGATCGATAAAGACATGCTTGTTGTTGGTTTTTTTTTTAGCATACCGTGTTACCGGTGGTCAATACTGCCCTACTACAAAGCCAAAAGCAGATTTTAACTGACACAAGTGTTTAAAAAGTGTTTCAACTGGTCAGCCAAACGAGATATCGGTACAAACGATATCACACTAATTGTATATCTGTTATTGAGGGAATTGATTTGATCTCCCAAAAACACGAAGGCTAATTTGACTTTTGGGATACACAAATAAGCCGGTATGTCCAAAAACACAGACTGCACATTGGCTTTGTATAGGGCAGAATATAACTATTACTACTATTACTATTTATTATAAATACTATACTATGTTGACCGGTGTTCCCCTCCGTTTGTCCCCGTACACTTTTGCGACGCAACGCTCTCAAAGGCTATATAGAAGTGTATATTTGTATGTCTCTAAATGTCACGATGAATTGAACACGGTGGACCCTATTGTAAACAAGTGTAATGCTTTATGGTGTCGTCCACAGTTAACAGTTTTGTGTCGAGTTGTGCTTGAAACGTACTGTAAATCTCCAATCTGTTAATACATACTTCAATCAATCAATCTCGTAAATGGGATATTTTCACTGACTGTTCGCCCAAGGGGGGGGGGGGGGGCAGAAAACAAACAGGTTCAAACAATGCCATTTAATTAAATGACGGAAAGTAGATATCATTCCAAAAACGTGACACCCAGGAGATTATTCTTTATTCCCTCGGGGGGGGGGGGGGGGGGGGAGAGAAAGCGCTGTGTGGTCGTATGATGATTAAGCGGCTGATGTCTTCGATGGTTGATCGTGTGATTAGCCCCTGCCAGCGCTCACGTTCCTGGAATGCCAGCTAATGGGGCAAGGGCTAAAAATACCACACGCGAGTTGGAACGTCTCCGGGTTTCTTGATCTACACACAGACTGGATGGGTGAGTGACACGGGAATGAGGACGGGTAGCAAGTAGCTATACTACTAGGTCAATGGCATTACTCTGTCGTTAGTGTCGCAATCTCACAGTTCAAAGACTAACAAAGGAAGATCGGTGTCACTTCACATTCTCACGGATTTAGAGAGTGAGGAAGACACACACACACACACACACACACACACTGAATGGGTTAGGGCCGGGGTGGTTCACAATGGTTGACTATAGTCAGCCAACGACTGACTGTTGAGTGATTTTTGAGTGGTGCAACCACTCCTACAACCAGCAATGTCCGTGTTCACCTATGTGTTCACCTATGTATGCATTAATGAGAACGAGTATGACTGAGTACCAGTAGGGGCGCTGTTTGCCAGAAACGGAGAGAGAGAGAGAGATAGTATTAGTGCTGCAGTGTTGCCTGCTAATGAGAGAGAGAGAGGAGAGGGGGGGGGGGGAGTTGCACCACTCTGTTCACACGGGTGTGATTTTTTTATTATCCCTTTGATTACAATTACAACAATTTAGGCATTTGGCAGACGCTTTTAATCCAGAGCGATTTACAGTAAGCAAGAAGAATAAAATCGAGGTAATTACATCGATCAGAAAAATCACACCCGTGTGAAGTGAGGGGCGCCAATATATTAAAGTCTAACTCATGTTAATTAGGTGATGTAACGGTGATGTAAAAACAAACGCCGCAAACTCAAACATTAAACGCCATTAACAATAAAGAGAGAATATGACGTAAATCTTCCCTTCATTGTCAATGGCGTTTACAAGACCAACATTGAACTAAAGACAAACATTAAACCGGTGTATAGGATGGGCTAGCGCCTCTCAAACATCGACAGTATGAGCATATACTGTACTGTACATGCATGCATCAGAAGCATGTCTGGCAGACACTGGCCCTATACCTCTCCATATACTGTACCAGAGAGAGTGAGAGAGGGGATGACACGATTCAACCCCATCTCAACATAACAAATTGCATTTTTATAGCGCTTTTCCAAGTGCTAAAAGCGCTTTACAACGGTTCATTCATCAATGATTCATTCGTTCATACATTGGGAGGTGAAGCGGCGAACAGTTCGACGCCGGCGTCCTCACTTCCCACATTCACGCACCGACGGTGGCGAGCTCACACCGACCGACTCATTGGATGGGTTTCAGTCAGTGTCTTGCCCAAGGACACTTTGACTTTGATGTGGACGGGAGGAGGAGGAGCCGGGATTCGAACCGCCGACCCAGGGATCATTGGACGACTGGCTGCCTCTCTACCTCCTGAGCCACGGCCACCCCTTGTCACACAGTTGGGTCGATGCCTACATGGCAGGAACACGTGCTGCTGCGAGCCACCTGGATATAACACATTGCACTGCATCTTTCATGCTCTAGTCTAGAGAGAGCTGTGCTTTTCAACCCCCGGTTCATATCAAGGGCCATTATTTATTCAGCATTTGAGACCGCCATTTGATGACATTTAGCCTCTCAGACACCAGACTTTGAATATTGTGTTATGTCATTGGATATGTTTCATGTCCACAATTCCACGCTGTATTGATGTTGGTACCATTAGGAATAGGAGAGGTAAGATAACAGGCAATCAGACGTTGATCAAAATAACAATTCATCTACATTACTTCTACACATGTAGACTTCTTGTGAATGAATTAATGCAGTGCAGGTGTTTAACAATAACTTTTATTTAACTGAAGAGTTAAAGATCATACTCAACTCTACATCAGACCTCAAACCTGTAGATTTAGTCGACGAAAACCGTATGATATTTAGTCGACTAAAACCAGACTAAACACTAAAACATTCCAGGTGACTATACAATGTGACTGAAACTAAATGAAAACGTTTCAAGAGACCATGACTTAAAACTAAAATAGAAATGTGCTCAACACTGGCTGGAACACCATTAATTGATTGATCATTAAAATAGACACGGATCTGAAATGCACCCATCCCATTGGTCAGTAGTCAGACCGAGGGGGGGTGGACCCTTTCACCCTCCCCGCGGACACTTTCACGATATTCAAAGTGGGCCCTGATCCAAAAGAATAAGCGCTGCTATACTGTATATACAGAACACTTCATTTCCACAGAGGGACCACTTTGTATTTGGACGTCCCCAATAATCTATTAATCGCCGAATTCAATTTGTGAGTTCTAAACTTAATTCGCCTTCGGAGGCTTTAATGTTATCGAGGCACGCACAGCACACAGCGTGTCTCTGATGGATGGCGGGCGCTCGCATACATCAACCCCTGTGCGGTTACAGTCAATTTGACAACTAGAGTAATTGGTTGCATCACGTGAACGATGAATCACGGCCGAAGTGCAGAAGATATGCCTGTCTTCATTTAAAACATCCCCCTGCACATTTATCACCAGATCAATAGCACGCACACGCAAACGCACACATGCACACGCACGCACACACACAGCACACCTGAGGGTATAGGACTCAAAAGGCTAGTGGAAACCCCTTGGGGATGTATATAAAGAACCTGGAGGAATGTGTGTGTGTGTGTGTGTTTGCTCTGGTACTTCAGTTCTCGTGAGGATAAAATGTGGATGATAGAGATGAAGAAACCATCAAAAGATAAGAGAGCCCCGGTGGCCCACCTGGTATAGCACATAATACCACTAAGTCTTTATAGACAGTTTGGGTTGAGGGTTCATTACATGAATGAAGGTTAAGGTGAGGTTAGAGAGTTGCGGAGAGTGAATGCAGTCAATGACGTCCGTGTATGGCTGTGTCTTTGTTAACCCATTCTGACCTGAGATCAGATTCATACGAGGTTTCCACGGGACACACACTGGTCTGATGAACCCATTCTGACCTGAGATCAGATTCTAAAAATGTCAGTCGTTCTTCGAATTTTTCAAAAATAGCAGACCTACAAGCTCGTATCGCGCCACTCGGTGGCGCGATATGAGCTTGTAGATCTGCTATTTTTCAATACATAAAGCGTAACATGATGCTAACACCAAAATGGGTGCCCGGTCAGAATGGGTTAAGGCATAGAGTATGTGGGTGTTGTGGGAGCGACACAGAGCGAAGGAAAGATTGTCTCGGGGGGGAGGAAAGAGAGAGTGATTGACAGAGAAAACTTGAGAAGGGGAGACATTCGGGGGCATGTGTGATTGCTATATACATAATGTCTCACTATAGTTCACTTATAGATTAGGATATTCTTATCTCGTCACACTGCAGGCAGCCAGCAAGTAAAAGACTGCAAGGCGTTCGTCATAATTCCCTCCATATTGTCCTCCACCGTCTATGCCCATTCAAACTGGCACTGCACGTCACCAGAACACGGCGGTTATGTCGGAACTAAAGCCTGTACCCGGCCGGCACACGCCAGTAACTGCACCCAAAATGAACTACTGTACATTTATAGATTTGATAGAAAATGTTGCTAGGAGACATGAAGCCCTCATCAGCATCGTGTGGATTTTACAGACATACGTACAAACGCACAGAGACATTTATAGTTACAGTAGATGTACACTTAGGCTTTCTATAGACTTTCTATAGCCTTGACGACTTTACAGGCGTATGCATAGGATTTTTTGTTTCTTTCTACGTGATTTTGTTTAATCCTTTTTATTAGAAATGCAGCAATGTTGAAAACGGATGTCTTTGTTTCCTTCTATGAGATTTACTGAAATCTCAAAATGTCCCTTTTCTTTGTATGTAATAATGTTGGATAAACCATGACAGAGACAAATAAACTATCTATCTATAGGCTCAATTTATATAACTTAGAGAGCATTTTTAGCACTCCATAGTCACGCGTGCATAGTTTCATTATATAGATATTCCACTGTTGTTAGGTTCTTAGCTTACGTAGGATTCATGATGACTATTTTCATGCATTTGATGTATTATCGTGTTTTTGCTCTTGTTTACTGTAAATCGCTCTGGATTAAGAGTGTCTGCTAAACGCCTAAATTGTAAATTGTATAGACTACAGCTTAGTTTAGCTCTCTATATGAGCTTATTATTATCAGTGAGCAACACCGTCACGCACGCTACAGACCCTTACAGGTCTGTAACTCAATTTATTTCAAGTTTCCTTGAAATGAAAATGCTTGAGAACCACTATATAACCGCACTAATAATAATAATTATTATTCTGTGTGGTTTCTAGCCTGTGTACTGTATAGAGACTATCCCTCGTCCCTCGCTGACGAAGCAAGCAAACCCAATGCAGGTTCAGGCCGGCCGCAAACCAAGTATCTCTCTCATCTTATCTCAACCATCGGTGCATTTCATTTGATTGACGGCGGACACGTGTACACTGTACGCCGTTGTAGATCTATGGAGAAGTGGACGTTTTAACCCATTCTGGGCGGGAACCCCTTTTGGGTGTTTTAAAGCATTACGTTATGCTTTAGCCGGTTGAAAAATAGCAGATCTACAAGCTCGTAGCGCGGCACTCGGTGACTATGAGCTTGTAGATCTGCTATTTTTGAAAAGAATATGCCGCGCAAATCTTTGAATATATATATCAACCAAATCTTTGCTTCTGGGGGTCCCTGGAACAACATATTTTCAGACGGGGGTCGGCGGCCAATTACATATAATTGCTGGGGCCCTTGACTTGAAATATTGAGAACCACTGATACAGAAACATGGAGGTTTTTCAGAAAACTGTTTAAATTTCGACGCCATGAGGCCTAAATGGGTTAAGGGCATGTACTCTGCGCACGGGGGAACCTCCCGGGGGAACGTCTGGGTTCACAAACCATCGATTATAGGCATCAGGCTCCATTTGTTGATATGCAGCCCAAATGGTCAGGGGGAAAAGAAATTAAAAAAAAGAAACCGTATTGTCCTCAGAAACAGAGGAGCTTTGTTGTCACAGTGCCTCTGCGGCAGCCGGCCGGCCGGCCGACCGACCGACCGACCCGGCCCAGGCCCCGGCAGACGCAGATGAATTATTCCAGTGGAGCGCACAGTTTTAAAAAAAAGAACGTGATTTCATCTGGCCGGCTGCCAAATATGCTCTTTTCAATCTGATTTGGTTTAATAACTGATGCCATCTGAAGAAGTCTGAAGAATCCCGCAGCAGTCTGGGGGTTGATGCAAGAACGTGCACGTGCTTGCAAGGCTATACAGTACTGCACGGCGCACACACTAGCACACAGCCACAAGCACAAGCACACATACATAATAGACAAAGTCATACACGAGTGCGCGCACACATGCACGCACACACACACACACACACACACACACACACACACACACAGAAACACCAAGGAAGGACATCAAAGGGAATTCCAAAGTGGGGTGGGACAGAGTTTGCGTCTTCACTGTCTTGTCTAGTTTTTTTTATTCGGGTGGATCTGAGATAGGCAGAGCGGTCGGTCGGTGGAGTCTTTTTCCCCTGGAGGAGACGGATATTAATCGTGGCGCCCTCCATTACCTCCAGCCAGTCAGAGGCATTCGATAGAATAACCACCGGCGTCCGTTTGCTATACCGTTGGGAGGACGGAGAATACGAGATGAATAAAGATCAAGATTCTTTAAGACTTCATCCACACAGTGGTATAACCTTCAGCACGGAGATCAATCAACCGCCACACACACACACACACACACACACACACACACACACACACACACACAGCAGGACGATTCTGTGTGTGTAGAGGCAGTGGGGGGTGTGCGCGCACACACACACACACACACACACACACACACACACACGCAAAGCTGCTAGGATTATATAGACTACACACACAATCGTTAGATCCTAACCCGATCAAGGCGAAGCCCCAGACCAGTGGCTTTCAACCTTTTTCATATCAAGGGCCCATTATTAATTTGGCATTTAAGAAGCCACATGGACCACCGTTCTGATGTCAGACATTTAGCCTCTCAGACCCCAAAAAATAAGAATAATAAGAATTGTTATCGTCGGATATAGATTTTGTCCATAATTCCATGCTGTATTGATATCGGTACCATAGGAGAGATAACAGGGCAAATGTTGATCAAATAACAATTATTCTACATTCTCTAATTGTGTAGACTTCTTGTAAATGCAGATAATTTAACGATAACGATAATTTAACTCTTGAGAGCATACCATTTAACGTGGTTTCATATTACGCTCTCAAGAGTTAAAGATCTATATAAGGGTCCATTTGGTTATGGTTATCAACTCTCCATGATTTAGCTATAGGGTCCACCTGGAACCCCCCCCCCCCCCCCCCCTCAAGGACCACTGCCCCCAGACTACAGCAACTGTCATGTAAAATGTGATTCATCTGGTTAATTTTAATTTATTTAACATCGTAATGCCTGATTTACCTACACACCCTTGGTTGTTGTGACATGTCGCACTCTATACAACACCAGCACGACAGCCAAATATAAATCACACTTAAAAGGTGACTCAGTGGTCACCCAGGTCTCTGGCGTGGCAAGCCAAGCCCAAAGGAAATTCCCTGACTCGGGAGCGGGGAACATATTAGACTTTTAGGCCATTGTGAGCCACTGAACTCTACTACAGAAGGTTGCAATCCATGTAAACAAAACCTGGTTTAACACATAATCCTTAATCTAGATTTCTGGAGTCTTACATTACAGGTTCAATCAATCTATATCAAGCTACAGGCTATGTATGCATTACACGTACAAGTATACAAGCTCACAACAACAACAGCATGGCACAGCGCGACACATTGTGAGCTTATAGATCTGCTATAAACCCAGCTATGCAATTAAGAATAAATCAGGCATTTGTTGTTGTGTGTTCTGTGCATATTAATGTAGCCAGTATAGCTCTCAGTAGTCTAGTTAAAGCAGTTATGAGTTATGAACAGCACTGCGGTATCATCTCAGCTCATTGTTAATGAAGGATGTTAGACGTTTTCTCTACATGAAACCACACGATCCATATAAACTGACAGCCGCGCAGCATATGCTCTGAGAGACATCCTTGTCGTCCTACCCATATGGAGATGTGCGAGCGTGCACGCACGCGCACGCACGCACAGCAGCACAAACCAACAAACACACACAGGAGTTAAAAGTAGACGTTTTGGGAATCGCAAGGTTCCCGGTTCGATCCTCAGCTCCTCCTGGCTTAGTGTCGAAGTGTCCTTGAGCAAGACGTCTGAACCCCCGGCCCTATATTTGCTCATGATGACCAGGTTGGTGCATTGCATGGTTTCCTCCACCATCGGAGTGTGACTGTGTGAATATAATGCACATTATATACACAGCACAGGAATAGACTCCAGTGTGTTACCGGCTGATACCGGCAATAAGCCACTCCCGACCTACTTCCTTACCACCACCGGAGTGTGATTGTGTGAATGTAATGCACATTGCACAGCACTTTGGGGGGAAAGGGGCACTGTATAAATACAATTACCATATCTCTGCTGTTGGGAGGAAACCTCATAACTCCAAAAACAAATTCAGGAAATGAAGATTTGTTTTCTTTCTTCAGGAAATGAAAAATATAAATTTCTCAGGAAATTAAGAAAACCATATATTTTTTAAATCAAAGCAATACAGCCTCATCAAAGTTGGTGTTGTAACTTTATATATTTGTCAATTACTTCCATGAGAGGGGGAGAGGTGGTGGAGTTGGTTGCTTTAGCAGACATTTTGAGGGTCCAATGGAGTTAACAGGTTTTGTCCAAAGCACCGTTTACTACTTTCCATTGGTTCAATATTTTCAAAACAACACACACACACACACACGTAAAGGGTGTTCAATAGCACTGATTTATGCCCCCCAAAAAAATCTAAGACCTCAAAAATTGAGTTATGAGGTTTCCTCCCGACAGCAACGATATACAGTACACACATTCAGGGTCACAAACACACACACAATGTGTGCACGCACGCACGCACATATAGAATTATGCACACACACACACGAGGCCCTCCTGCAGAGAGACCATCTGTGGTTTACTCTGCCCCTCAAAACCAGCATCTCCAGATTGCTTCCACACACACACACACACACACACACACACACACACACAGCTACTGTATCTATTTATACTGTGCGGTACGGTGGTGTCGAGTGCCAACAATAACCATTCGGTGAATAGTATAATAATCCAATCTGCAAGCTCCCAATGAATGTGCTGCATTATCCGAGCTTTCATATAAACTCATATGAAACCGCCAGGTATCTCCAGACAGCTACACTCCAGACATACAATCTCGGACTGGTACAGTATTTTGGTATCTCTGTCAGAGGTTCTCTGGCGGTGTGTTTATCTGACACTATGGGTGGGCTGGAGAGCCTTTGGGCAGCTGTAACGTTGAAGTGTACAGACCAACACTGCAGGTGTTCGTAGCCATTTAGACCAGAGGCCGATTCTAAAAAACAGTTTTCTGAAATACCTCCTGTTTCTGTATCAGTGGTGCTCAATATTTCATGTCAAGGACCCTTAGAATTATATGTATTTGGCCGCCGACCCCCATCTGAAAATATGTTGTTCCAGGGACCTCCCCAGAAGCAAAGGTTTTAGTTAAAAACTTTCACTCTGAAATAATATATATTCAATGATTTGAGGCACATTTTCACAATTTTTCAAAAAATAGCAGACCCACAAGCTCGTAGAGCGGCACTCGGTGCCACGCTATATTTCAATAGCTAAAGTACAGGAAGGGGCCATCAGAGATTTATTTTAGCTACAGCGACGCCATTCTGCATATACATGTCACGTGAGTGTGTTGGGAGGTGCAAACAAAAAGGTACAGTAGATGGCTGGAATTCTGCGCCGATTACATCAACGCAAAACATCCTCTTCGGTTCAAGTCGGTGTTGCACGACTCTCCCTCGCTCAAATCTCTCTCTACTTCTACACTCTCCTGTCTCTACAATAGAAGCAAAGGAAAAAATTAATATTCCATCCATGACAAATCCCTCTCTCAAGTCATCCCGGAAAAGGACCCGACATCGATCTCCAGATCTGTGTTACAAATCTCTGTGAGCGAGTGCATGTATATACGCGTCTGTCCTCCTGCCGCGTCTCTCATGAACACGCGTGTATCACTGACTGACTGACTCCCCACCGGGAGAGTCACATCAGCGTGCACCACGATTGCATGCAAAAGTCAATGCTATAAAGCAGGGGTTTTCAACTGATTGTGAACCAGGGACAACCACCTTGACTAAGGATCAACCTGGGGACCACTGTTGTGTTGTAACGAGATATGGGCTAAGATTAGTGCTTTTGTAACACTTTCTATGGAATGCATCCCATGTCTTATACTGTTTCTCAAACGATGGTCCACGGACTTAACTGATATACAGTACTGACACATTTTTTCCATATTTTACTATCTTGAAGCAGATCTACATCCATACATTATGGCTATTATCGGCTATTTGAACTATTTTAATAATAGTAATAATAGTAATATATATATTGTAAAAATGGCAAATACGTGCAAGATGATGACATGATTATATGGGCACATTTCCTAATAATGATGACTCAATCAGGCAAGCTGGTACACTTCACCCATCTTGAGATTCTAACTGCCTTTTCTTTGGAATTTCTTAACCTCAGACTTCCCAGTAATTCTGATAACATTGACGCACTTCCACGGAACAGTGCACAGACGTTTAGTGCACTGTTCCGTGGAAGAACGCACGCAAATTCACACAGAGCGTCGCAAATGATGCGACGCGAGTGAGGCGAACGGTGAGCGACGCGTCACCCACGATCCGCGTGTCCGTCCCCGTGTACGTGGAGATCTCGTGATGTGACCAACGTGACGCCATTGGTACCGACGTCATAGTGTGGCCACCAAGTGCTCTGATCACTAAACTTAAGTATACCGTACTCTGACAAAAGGTACGCACTGACACAACGGATTCCGATGACAACAAGGACATTTTCTTTTTTTAACCCACGATTTCGTAACCCATTTTGCACCTGGTGCATGCCAATTGCCTATAAGCTGTTATCCTGGGTGCTACTCTACCTCTGCCAACCTGGGGAGAGCCCCGAACTGAGCTCAAGCTTCTTTCAATGCATGAGGAGTGGATTAAGGAACACGTTATTCCAACCAGTTCCTCTCACCTCAATCAGGCGCCCCGGCTGATCATATCAGGGAGAGGCAGTATAGAAACCAGGGTTTACCTACTGTATACCCTAGGGGACACGGGGGAGAACATGCAAACTCCACAAAGAAGGGCCTTTCTGCCCAAACCCCACCTCGGGTATATGGGCGCCGATCATGACATGTGAAGCGACAGCGATAAAAAAAAAAAGAAAAAAAGTGGAGCAGCATGCGAGTGACACAACAACAGAAACGTATAACCCAACTGAAGGACTGGGGGTGGAAGAGGGGGGGGGGGGGGGGGGTTCGTGACTTCATGATTTATATTTAATGCTTTATTTCCTGAGATCATCGTGCTTGATTTCCTGAGATCGTCATGCTTTTTTACACTCAGGAATGTGTAGGAGTCTCCCCCCGCTGACCTTAGAGCGCCGTGCCGCCGGCATGCAGGCAGGCAGCACGGCCGCAAATGATATTTCCAGGGACAGCGAACGGTTGCAAAACATATCAGATTATTTCTCTCTTTTCATTAGAAGATCATTCAGAGTTGCTGCTTATTATAAGATCTGGACGGGTATACAGGCAACCTATTCCGGCTCGTGATTGTGCCATTTCCCAAGGCACCATTGCTTTAAAGTTTTTATTATAGGCTGCTATTGTGATTTTTTTAAATATATATATATATATATATATATATATATATATATATATATATATATATATATATCCCACAATTTTTGTAACCCATTTTTTTCCACCCAGTGCCAATTGTCTTGTGTAATCCTAGAGGCCGCTACACTCGCTCTGCCATCCTGGGGAGAGCAACGGACTGACCTCATGCTTCCTTGAATGCATGAGGAGTCCAAGCTGCTTCTTTTCACCTGACAGGGGGGAGTTTCCCGGGTTGGGACATATTAGTGTGTGGAAGTTATTCTGGCCAGGGAGAGGCAGTTCTAAGAGACCAGGATCATTACTGCATGTTTTTTTTAGAGGGTAACACGGGGAGAACATGCAAACTCCACACAGAATAGGCTGCTATTGTTAAATAGAATACTACAAGCATAATGCTAAGCACGCACGCACCTCCACTCAGTCACTCAGGAAGTGGCCAATAAAAGTACAGAAGAAGATCTCACACCTATAATTCCCTCCTCAGCCCAACCGACCGCTCTTGTTCTCACTTTCTAACCCGTCACACGCACACGCACACGCACACACACACACACACACACACACACACACACTTAGAGAACCCAATGAACTCTGCCTGTGGTGAACTTGAATGAACCATATCCCCACCTGCTCTTACTCCAGGTATGACTTTTCAAAGAGAAACAGCCTCAAAGTAATACAAAAAAGAAATAAGTTCCTCTGTAGAACTATCTGGGGATGTCCCCAATGTTAAAAGTTATTTTCAACTTATAGCCTGAGCTCAGAGAGAGAGAGAGAGAGAGAGAGAGAGAGAGAGAGAGAGAGACTATAAGTTAATATATGAAGCTCAAATGCAGACAATACCGTCAACAACGCCCCTCAAAGAAGAGATTATTCAAATGTTGTGTGCGACTCAAAAGAAAGAAAAAAAAACATAACTGCAGGAAAATAATGATACCCTTGTGACCACCACTCCATCCTTGGCATGGACACACAGCTTGCAAAGCTCTGATAATTACATTGAGGGCCCGGCGGTAATGACAGCCCTCTGCAGCCACAGTAAGAAAAAGACTTTCCTCTTAAAGACGCAGTGGTCAGAATGCCGAGACTCCAGCGCGCTCAGTAACGCGGAGGCATGAAAGAAGATCGGCTCGGAACCACCGTGTGTCTGTTGCTCTCACTGGGGCAGTGCCTTGGCTGGGGGAAATATGACGCCAGCTTGTGGGGTTGTGCGGTACGGTTGGGTTTGGGGGGGTACGTGAGGAGAATGAGGAAAAATGCTACATAAACACGGCCTACTATGCTTGCTCACCCTTAATGGCAGACCTATGTATAGCATTAACAAGGATTGTTGCTTTGTAAGTAAAAAGGCTACAAACAACTCCTTTCAAATTGTGGCTAGTATAGTACTGCGATGGGTGGAGTTGTATTTAGGTGTGTGTATACGGCCGTAAGCAGGTTATCACATTTAGAGTTAACAGACTCTTCCAAGCATACCCCCTCTCCCCCCTCAGTCAGTCAGTCAGTCAGTCAGACAGACAGACAGACAGACAGACAGACAGACAGACAGACACACACTCTTGTGTGGTCACAATATAAAGGCAGCGGTGCTGTGTGTGATAGCGCACTGTGTACTTTACACCCAGCAATCTCTTGACTCTGTCAGCCCAGAGCGACAAGCTTTAAGACGTCGCATGGTGGAACTGCACTGGTGGCTCATTATGGGTGTGTTTGAACAGCTGCAACCCCATTGCGGGTTCACATTGGGATTGGGTGTTACTTACCATGAGAATTTGGCTCATTTAGCCTTTAACAGAGGGAGAGAGAGAGAATAACTCACTTTTTTTTGTCCATTGTTTCCAAAAAAGGGAATTAATTAACTTAGGGGCTCCACGATAGTATATGCACTATCACTGGACCATGAAAAAAAATCTACATAATTTTTCAAAATGTCACATAATGAGCCCCATGCGTGTCTGTCTTGGACTGGGCAGTGTTTTTGAAAACTGGCAGACTGCTATATAGTAGGACAGTTGCCAAAAGAAGACGCTCTTTTAACCGAATGGAAAGTCAACAAGGGAATTGTGGGGATAATTGACAATGTAATTATACCAACCAAAAACCAAACCCCCACGCTGGCTACACCATGTCAGAACCATAGCAGACTGTGTAAAACCTCACGGTCCCAGTCTGTGTCACATGAGAACCGCTGCCTGCCCTCCGGTCTTAGTTTCCATCACTCAGTGCAGCGTACGGTGCGGTTTGTGGCCGAGAGGGGGAATCGAATCGTTAATTATTAGGAGAATAGGAGTCATTATTATGGAGAGCTAGCTATTTGATCCCTTATACATGCCGGCGATGCCGCCCTTTTCCGGAGCTGAATCGTAAGAAGAGAGTTATTAAATAACAAGGAAAATACAAGGAAATCATATTCATAATAGGTCCCATCACCTCATGAAAGGCGCACCATCATGCATGTAGGGCGGCTATCATTTGTAGAAATACACATGGGAGGAGAGTATGTAAAAAAAAAAGTTTGATTCGTGCAAGCATTTCCACGCGCATCATCCTATTGCCAATTTGTTACGTTTGTGGATTATTGCTCTACCAGCAACTTGTATAGGCCTATAATAATAATAATTATTATTATATAGGCTAACAACAACGACGATAATAACAATAATGCCACATAAAGCACATTATCCATTGATTGAAATAGCCTACCGCCCTATGCGCCTTTGGGCTGCATTGTATAGTGACAGTCGTCGAATTAGCCCAATTCAATAGTGTAGCTTCTTATATTGACTCACCAGATGACAGTGATGAACCTGACAGGCTCGAACTGCTGGACGCTGCCATCCCAGTCCAGTCCGTCTTCGTCTGGCTTCCCTCCCGGTGGGTGGTGGGGGTGGTGGTGGTGGTAAGGTGCGCTCCGCGAGCCGGCTCACGTTCCCGGCGATGCCTCCATCACGTCTCTCTCGCTCTCTCCTCGTTATTATTTTATTGTACCTTTAATTCGTGTCTTGGTTCGTGTATGTATAGCGGCCACGTCTGATGATGATGATCGATGTTTCTATTTTTCAGTCACGCATATGTGTCAAAAATGTCTACTTGATTTTTCGATCACTTCTTCCACTAAATTCTTTCCCTGTGCGCCGTAGTGGTGGTGGTGGTGGTGGTGGTGGCGGCGCACACGCGCACACACTGCCGCATACTGGAGACTGGAGAGGTATACTTTCGCCCACTGGCAGGATAAAAATAGTCGTACAGACAAACTATACAGCAGCAACACATGCACTTCTGACTGCTAGTCACCCTCCATGGCATTCCAGTTTCATATAATGTTATATTTCTATAGCCCACGTTTCCTTCTGCAGAACTGTATTGAGCTCAGCTCGGCCATAGCAATAGTTTCCAATCCATGTGCCACTTTAAGATTTACAATAAACACACCACACTCACTGCAACGTGGGCGCGCCGCTGCGCCTTCTTAAAGTGAAAGTCTGTGGGAAAATACTGAAAATAGTCTAGATGCCATAGTCCAGAGGGACGACCTCGCAGTGGTTGGCTGGTTGGTTGTCAGGGCAACTATTGATGCGAGGAGGAGACTAATTGAATTGTATAACACTGTGGCTAATGAATGATGGATGAATGGTGGATGGACATGGATAGAGGAAGCTTGTTTATTAGCTATTTGTTGTGATTCAATGCTGAGATCATTGGTATTTATGTATTCACTTATAATGTCTTTATGTTTTAATGTGTGTGGTGTCCTCTTTTTCCCCCACGATATTTTTAGGCCTTTATTGATAGACCACACTCACAGTATAGTTTGATAGGAAAGGGGGAGAGAGATGAGGGGGAAGACACGCAGCAAAGGTCGTCGGGATCGGGACTCGAACCCGCGACACGCTGTCAGGCTATGGATTACCAGCCTTAGGTGCCTGGACCGCTCGGCCGGCCCAGGCCGTGTGGTGTCTTCTTAACCAGGGCTCGCCTAAGAGATCTCTCCAGAGTCCAGGTAGTCCTCAGACAAGCCCTCCATCGTTGCTTCCAGTCATCCCGGTTCTCCATACTCACGGCCAGCTGGTTGGTATAGTGGTACTTTGCCCATGTTGGTTCTCACAGCACCAATTTGCTGGCTGGCAGTTCTTGATGTCATTGGCAGTGTCTCATTCTGGCTCACCCTTGGTATTCCCTCGTACAGAATCTTGTTGGTAACTCTGTGTACTCTTGCTGATGTCAAGTACTGCATGTACTGGTGTAGCACCCGTCTAGAGACTTCTGCAGGGTTGGCTTCAGGGTCCATAGCATTCACTGACGTATAGATGAACATGAGTTTGATTTGACGGGGGAGATTGGAGTTCCATACACTGGGCATGCCATTCAGGGCCCTCCACGCAAGTGTAGGCTATACGTTTGGCTAGTAGAGTAGTGCCTTCCTCACTTTAAGATCTTGCTCGGTTGAGATGAGTGAGTCCAATGAAGTCCTTGACTTCCTTCAGCACAGTGCCTCCTGTGAGATTAGAGATTAAACAAAGATCGATTGATTGATTGATTGATTGATGTCTTTATTGACATAGGCAATACGTGAAGTTGTACATGCATGCCTATCTGTAGCCATGGTTCATGACTCTCGTATTCATACGAGAGTCATGAAGTAACTGCACCCTGTTTTTGGCGCTCGCTACATTTACAACGTTTCCGTATATATAAACATTCGGAATTCAAATATAAAGTACTCACAATTTGTCCCACGGGTGTTAGTTAGTTGCAGCTCCAGCGATTAGAATTTCTGCGTTGTTTAATAAAAAGCATTTTTATCCAAGCTGTTATTTTGCCATTGGCTTTCAACTACGCGCCCCTATCGGTCGGGAGGAGGGTGGCACTCGGTGTGTTCGATATAGGTACTCTGACCGCCCTGCCAATACAGACTAATAGGAGAGTGCGCTCCCGGTGTGCAACTGTGGATTTCCCAAACGAACCCCGTTTGAAAAAAGTAGCCGGGGCGCTCGGACAAAAATGCTTTTTATTAAACAACGCGGGATGCAGCAATTCTAATCGCTGGTGCTGCAACTAACTAACACCCGTGGGACAAATTGTGAGTACTTTATATTTGAATTCTGAATGTTTATATATACGGAAACGTTGTAAATGTAGCGAGCGCCAAAAACAGGGTGCAGGTACTTCATGACTGTCATGATAATCATCATGGCAGTCATGTTTCAGGGCTAGCCTATCTGTCAAGAGGATAAAACACAATAAACCTCAATAGAGCTTATTACATTGGTGTACTCGACTGTAAACTTGTAACCCCATGCCACATTTTGATGTTCAACCTAATTAAAAAATAAATACACCAATCTCTTAATAATTTACTTTGAAATCTCCCAGAAATAATGTATGTAATGAAAAACACACAAATCTAAGACACTAGTTTTCTAGTGTCTTACGTGTGTGTGTGTGTGTGTGTGTGTGTGTGTGTGTGTGTGTGTGTGTGTGTGTGTGTGTGTGTGTGTGTGTGTGTGTGTGTGTGTGTGTTATCTTTACAGCATTGAAATTCAGGGCAAACCTCTTTTCGAGAATACATTATTGTGGTATTATGTTGTATGTATGTATCTCCATTCTATTAATTAGACAATGCTGCCCCCTCGTGTCAGCGCCCGACTACCATCCCTCCACGCTATGGGATATGTTCGCCCACTCATCACTTGATTGACTTGAACAAAGTTTGGCTGTCACAAACGTCTATACTTATGGAAACTAGTTTTAAATAATGTAAGACGTTTCTATGATGTTTCTGTATTATTGTAGTATTTATACATTTGTCTGTCAAACTGCTAATAAAGACAAAAGTATTCATTCAATAAATGAATGAATGAATCAATCAATCACAAGTTGAATCCCCTATTTTGGGCACTACGTTGCAGCAGTGACTAACGACCGACCAACATCATGTTATTAATGGCAACATCGAATTTGCTATACTTGCAGTACATTGAGTCATTGTATTGCGTTGTGCTTGAAATGTACTGTAATTCTGCAAACTGTTAATAAATACTTCAATCAATCAATCAACCAATCAATAATTGTGCCTAACGTTACACAAACGTATAAATACGCAACACTAATATGCTTTGTCGCAATATTAAACATGATCATACAATGCTATGTTCATTCAGGGAACTGAACTGAACTCAGTCTATACTAACTAGAGTGGGATCAATATTCACTTTGCAGTTTATCTAGGTGTAGCGGATGCGGAAACAGAGCCTGTATAATGTACGGTAATGTGTATTATGTGCAAAATAATGACCGGATACGGTAGGCGTGCTCCAGACCGGATCAGAGCACTCAACTGTAAATAGAAACCAGGTTTTTTAGTTTCCTTGTGTACTGCGGAAAGCCTCGAGCCTGGCGACTTGCGGAATCATTTTAAAATAGTGTGAGCCAACAATCTGTCTCGAGAGAGACTTCTAGTGTGTGATTTGAAAGAAATTGAAAATGAAATTCATTTTTTGTTTTACTGCCCATTATATGAAGAATTAAGACATGTATTATTTTTTTAAATGACAACCATCTGTGTTGACTTTTTCTGGTTGGAGGACTATGAAAAAATGGAATTTTGTTTTAGGAAAGGTATTTTTGCTTTGACAGACTTTTTATGCAGGGCGTGGGAAATAAGGCAGAATGTTTTGTTTGTGTAAAAGAAAAAAAAAAGGGAATAACAACAAAACAAACCTGTTTCTTGTACACAATGCAATATTGACGCAATGATATGGTGTGTCCGTAAGTCCATGTGGGCTGGGCGCCTTTGGTGCATGACACAAAAATAAAGAAATCTATCTATCTATCTAACTTCAAAAGGAGCCTGCAACACTAAACAAACGAATAGGGAAGTGAGCAAAACTGTGTCACATGATCAGTCCAGTCCGTTTGATCATGTGACAATTTCAGTCACAACATTGCAGTCACAAATCACAACCACAGATACAACAGTCACATTTTGCCTCTCTGCTCAGCAACTTAAAGACTCCAGAATAGGTTCACTGACTATACTGTCACAGCTGGCTACCGAGAAGAACACCACACATTACAAGGTAAGTTGTGTTTAGCTCACTATTACTCAGAGCCTTAGACATAGACATTATATAGACATCTATTATACGGCTTTGCTATACTCATATAGCCCTAGATAGAATGTCTGTGATATTTACATACATCTTTACATACACAGCCATAGATTGATTGATTGCAATTAAACACCGCGGCCGTGATTGCTGGGACCATGGACTCCCAGCCATCACCCGCGGTGTTGAATTATTAGACTGTTTAGACTGACAAGCGCGCATAAATCTGCTCCGCACGGCGTGTGTATAGGCTACTCACCCAATACATAATTCCTAAGACTTTGAGTCAGATATTGTCTTAATACGTTCTGGCAGAAAACGTGTGTTTAGTCAAGCCACCTTTCCACGACGAGCTGCACACGGACGACATATCGTCTCTCATATCAGGGTGACACTGCATTTATCAACTTGCTTGGATCAACAAACGTCATCATAAATTGACCAGGGGAGCACAAACGGGTGCGTTATTGCGATTGGTTAATTAATCACACCACCTTATAGGTTTAGGGGTGGCTGAAATCCGACACTGCCCCCCCCCCTCTTTACTTTATTTGTCATTAAATGTTACTGATATTAAAAAGGGTATCTTTGAAAAACAAAAAGGGTCCCGTCAGACACTTGCCAAAATGTTGCGCTTTAGTTTAATATAATAAAGAGCAACATTTTGGCAAGTGTCTGACAGTGTGCGGAGCTTTTTCTTTGTTTTTCAAAGATACCCTTAGGCTTTTTAATATATGTTCTATCGCAACTAGCTGTCACTATAGCCTTCTGAGGTGTGCATTAAATGTTCTGATGAATTGAAAATGGAGGACCCGTCCCCCCCATCTAATTTAACATTTGTGGAGTTGGTCACCTGACCAAAAGCGGTTGACAGAAACTGGTCGACATGTTCTGTTGCCCCAACACGGGCAGAAACAAGGCCTTTTAACCAGGCTACTTGCACACACTACAACTCGCTTACAATTCGCAAACCTGGCAACACTGTTCCGTGTTCTCATAGGCCCTCCAGGCCCGCCCCCACAGCTACTTTTCAGTCTCACAATCGGCCATCTTGCTTTTTACTTCGATGCGCGAGTGGACATTTAATGCAAATACATTAATTATAGCTCCAGCAAGCAAACACAAACACCTCAACTCCATCTCATTGTGAATAAGAATTCCGAGGGGAAAAATAATTTTTGGAACGCCACTTTCACCCAGTATGAAGCTAAATGTGGAAGCCGTGTGTGTCACACCAACACTGGTGACCCAGAGAATCCTGTGCCGATTCTCAGGCATCTGGCCTGAGGCACTGCCTGCGAGTTGGCTCTGCGTGCGCTTTTTCCAACTCTCACTGATTTATCCAGCTCACACGTCAATCACAGTCAGCAGCTCTCAGCCTGCACACACACGCACGTCTGTCTTGCGCACACGCGCACACACACACACATACACACACACACACACACACACACACAGAGACACAGAATAGGCATGCAGGCTAAGGCGAGTGGCAATTTAATGCAAATAAATTATTTATAGGTCCAGCAAGCAAATCATGATGGTCTGTAGGTCACAATCACATTCCGATTTGAGGGGTTGTGTTTTGTATGACATTTTGGCCAGTAGTTTTATATCTATCTCAGCTTTTGCCTGATAGCACACATGCTAACAGTGCTGACCACAACGTTAGCAGCATTTGATGACAGCTTGCCATAGCAACGTACAGTGTGCGCAGACCTAACGTGAGCTTCTGGGACAGAAACTTGCGTTTTCATGACAGCAGCAGCTGCTGCACCCTGTGATAGATACTGTGCTAAAGATGCTAAAGCAACACAAAACAACATCCACACGCAAAACAAACCAGGGACCAGGGTTGCCACATATCGTGGATGTGAGAGTGAAACAAGCAACCAGGTCTATAAAAATGTTAATAGGCCAGTTCAAAGTAGGTAAATCAGAAATGGTCCGGAAATTAGTCTTAAAATAATCAATTATAGTGTTGACTGTCACACTTTGTTGTCTAATGTTGTTTCAGAGCAGTGGAACTCAAACATTTCCATGTCAAGGACTACCAATAGATAAACAAGTCCAAAGTAGCTTATAATGATCAGACTTGGCAACACTGTCTCTAGGTTGAACGTTCGACTTTACAAGCTCACACATATGAAATATGTTTTTTTTTAATCTTCAAACTGAGACATATTTGATGATAATACTGTTAGCACAGTCATCATACTCCAAGAGCATACAAATGGAACCAAATGGACCCTGATTTTCCCAGAGAGCAAATGGTATCAAATGGGGGTCTGTGGCCTAATGCATTTCAAACTGGGGCTTCTTGCTATTATATTCTCTGCATATCTTATCAACTTGGGGTGAATATTTCACCACAATACTTTACTGAATATTTCACAAGAATATAACACAAGAGTCAAATGTACGGTCAAATGTAATCACAATATAGGCTACAGATGTACATATTTATGACACAGTAAAATGTCGAAAATTAGTGCTATCCCCCCCCCCCACACACACACACACACACGACAGGCAAGGCTGTTGTTTGCATCGTTAGCAGGCAGCAGCTACCTTGCCACTGCTCTCTGTGACTGTAGTTGTTTCACCATGTTTGCGTATTTATGAGAAATAAAAAACACTTTCTGTTATTGCAACGACACTGGGATGAGCCCGGCGAAGCCGGGCGAAATTCTAGTTGTAAACAAGCGCACTGCTTTTCTGGGTATTTCGATCCTCTTAACAGACCTTGTATTGAACTGTGCTTTCCTTGAAATGTGCTTACTGCTCACTCTAAAAACTACTGCGTCAGGCACCCAGAACTTGAGGCAAATAAATTGACTCTGGGAGCCAACCCAGGGCAAAGTGGGTTGGCTCCCATACAGTCAATTTATTTGACTCTATGGGAGTCAAATAATTTGAGGGGAAATAAGCGTACCACCTATGTAGGTGGAAAGAAGGGAGGGGAAAGAAGCGTACCACCTATGTAGACGTGCTGCGGCGCGACAGCTTGGCTGACAACACTGCAGAGCTCAAGAACCTGATGATGTGGATAGGAATTTGTGGAGGGCAGCGATCCAGGTATCCCGAGTTGGTGTTGGCTAGACCTCACTCTCGCAGCAACTAAATTAATCAATCAATCAGTGACACTATTAAAAGCATCTTACATTATTCCTAATGCAGTCTGCAGACAGTACACGCCTGGTGTGACATGAAGAGGGAGGAAAGGAAAGGAAAGGTACTATGTTTACCCAGGGTAACTGGACTAAGCTCAAGAACTTGTTTACAGCCAGACCCTGCTCATAGAACATTTCATGGTAGGGGTTCAATGCCTTGTCCAAGGGCACTTCAGCGGTGGTAATTGTAACGTGCCGGTCCGGGGATAGGAACTAGCGATCTTCCGATATCAAGACCGCAAACCGTTCGGCCACCGCTGCCCCCAAAGTAGCCCCCAAAGGAGTGATTGTCTTTTGCAACTTGATATACAAAATGTATAAGGAGCTCGCTGCTGAAGGCAACAGCGGGCCTGTAGCTACTTGCCAGAGGACCATGTGAGCTGAGACTCTCTTCCTTTTTTGTGGTTTTGTCTTTTTTTTGTGACAGAATGTTAATACGGGAAACGCTGAGCGTCGTCCTCCTGCTGTCGGCGTGTCTGGAGTTGGCACAGGCGAGAGGCTGCTCCAGTTGGTTCTGCAGAAAGTCCCACCGTGTGAGCAGCGGCTACGGCGGAGCTGACCCTGGATCGCCACTCTTTCTCACGCCTTACCTGGAGAAAGGCAACATAGATGAAGGTACGCATCTTCACGACCCAGTTAGACTCGATTAACTCAGACCGAAACCCTGTAACTTCACAAGATGCTAACTTCACAAGAACTTAAGAAGCTGAACATGTGGTGTCCAGAGAGTGAGAGAGTATAATTTGAGAGAGAATGAGGAAAGTACTATAGAGGGTATGTGCGTGACATCATCATCATCAAACCAGGAAGTTATGCAGGAACGCCTACTGAGTGTCTAAAAACTACTTTCTGGCCTTGACCAGTACATCCAAACAGAAAAGTCATATCTAATTGCAATAAACGACATTAAATGATGTTAAACTCACTTTTCCTGCCACTCGATTTGCCATTCACTTTATGCATGCGCATACCCTCTATAGGAAATGGCAATGAAGTAGGCTACAGCTATATCACCAGGAAATTATAAGGATTGATTAAGCAATGATGATTATTAGACTGAAGCCGATTTAAAATAAAGTGACAAGTCACAGAACCGTATACACATCACCTCCATAAGGACAACATATATCTAGACATGTGAATGTACATTAATTCATATACGTAATGTATTATACTTGGTTCTTCCAACATACGCATTGCTTATTTATTGTTCCGTATATTTCTGTACATTTCTGTATTTATTCTCTCATTGCAGCATTACTGTATTGCACTTCTGGCTAGACGCCAGTCACGCCACTCTTCATTTCATTGTCAAAGTAATTTGTATACTGTGGTCTCACGTGCAGGTGAGACATCACCTGATGATCACCTGATGAGACATCTTGTGATTGTGTGTTTAGTATATTTTGGCAGGAAATTCTATCCTCGCTGTTGTTTGACCCATTTAGGACATTAGAATAGATTCAACAAAATGTCTCCTAAATCATGACAGTTTCCTGAAAAGCTTATTTCATGTCAAGGACCGCAAAAAAATATATGTAATTGGCCGCCGAACCCTATCCGTGTTGTTCCAGCTAGGGAGCAAAGAAGCAAAGATTTGAGTTAAAAATGCTAGCTCTGAAAGAATATATATACCGTATTCTAAGATTTGCGCCACATTTTCACAATTAAAAAAAAAATGGCTAAAGTATAACATAATGCTTAAAACACGAAAAGGGGACTGACATGTTGTTGTTGTGTTTTTTAGCCAGGAGACTGAGTCTGGTGGGACCTCTGCCCAGTGACCCTGGTGTCAATGTCAAGAGCTACGCCGGGTACCTCACCGTCAACCAGAAGTACAACAGCAACATGTTTTTCTGGTTTTTCCCTGCACAGGTAAGGAAATCTGCCGGGATATTTTGTTTGGAATTCGGTGGGGTGTGGGGGAGTCAACATCGGTACACTACACACACACCACGCTATCTAGTATCGGTAAATATCAGTATGTGATAATGAATTGCCCCCACATGTGCATTTTGCACCCAGCCCACTCAGAGTAAAAGAATGCAAGCTATGAGGATGGTTTTTATTTTATTTAGGCTGTACACCGTTTGAATACCAAAGTCTAAATCGGGACTACTACTTTTGCCGCTCGGCAAAATAACAAAAGTCCAAGTCCCGCAAGCAAAAATAAGGAAACACAAAGTAAAAACATTTCCACATTTCCATGAGGCCAGAACTCGATGAACAAAAACACTGATTGTAGAGCCTCACCAATAGGTCCTACAGCGAAGGGGCAATAGTATTGGCTTAAGTTTGACGCGTGCACATAAAGATTCAATGTCCAGAGAGTTTTCGATAATGTCAATCCATTTATTCACATAAAGCCATAGATAAACTATTCACATAAAGCCATAGATAAACTCACTTGATATAACAGGACATGAACTGTTTGGCTTCCCCTATTGCACACCTGAGTGCCATCACCCAACTGACGGGTAATAATGGTGACCAAGGTAACCAACCACCCACCCTCTGACAATTTCACAGCATTCATTTAGATAAACGAAACAAAATAAAATAGGAAGGTATTTTGGCTCCAACACTAATGATGAAGTTACAAAATGAGTCTTCATTCACAAAATGTGAAGAGAACACATAATTAACAGGTTTTCACAGGCCAATGAAGTGGTTAATACTCGGCTGACTGACATCAGGCCATATCACTTTCTCTTGGAACATTGAAAACCCAATGTCAAATGCCTAATATACTGTGCATTATATCCAGTATATATTTTGTGCATTGCTGTGTAGACCAACAGTACTTGATTTATGTTATTTAGTAAAATGTAAAAAATACATGCTATATATGAATCATGCAGAGGATGACACACTGTACTTATTCAGTGGCGGTTCTCTATTTAGTCTGACTCAGCGCCGAAGCTGTTTATTACACTCGTGCTGTATTTATGTAGCCTACTTTTTTATTTGTTGAGACCTTTATACTTTGTCTTCTTATCCTGAAGCGGTCTGTCTTTGCTCTTTTGTATAGATTTATCTCTTTCATAATATTTACAGCTGTAGCAGTCAGCAGATATACGGGAATGAGAGGGAACGGAGTAGGGCTTGGCATGTGACACATTCGCTAGCATTAGCCCATCTGTCTTCAAACTGTTCAAGCGTTGCCGCAATTAATGCAAAACCATTGATGGCCCTCTCAGCCTGATTAGCTGAGATGGCATGCAATTACATGATATTTTATAATTGCTTTAAAAATGTATTAAAATGCATGCCATTTTAACATTAACATGTTTTTAAATGTACAGTTGTACTGTCTGTAGGTACATCCATAAGTCATAACACACTTTTGCAGACATACTGTAACTGATCACATCTTTTCACAATGTAAGCATTTTTATTTCCGACTATGGGAGACTGCAGTGACTGCTTAGTGCTCACTAACATGTAAAAGCCCTATTACTAGAAGTATCACCTTTTATTTTACCAGTAAGACGCCTTGAAGGCGAGTAGCGACCGCTAGGGCTGATACACTCTGCCGGAATAATGTCACTTCATTATTATTATTATTTTTAAATCAAAGGCTACTTAATATCCAAACCCAACAGATAAACAAGTGCAGCAAGTGCCTATACAAAGTGTCGCCACAAGATGGTGCTCAAATCATAGCTTTAGTTCAAGATCCAGATCGCTTTACTGGCATGAAAGGCTCACTTCAGAACTAAAGTTGTCAAAGCATCCAAATGATGCCATTTGTTTGATTTTATTCCAATGTTAAATAAAATGTACTCCTCACATTCCATGTGTCGGTGTTCTGCAGGTGAGACCAGACATGGCTCCAGTGTTGCTGTGGCTCCAGGGGGGGCCTGGAGGGACCTCCATGTTTGGACTCTTTGTGGAACATGGACCATACTTCGTGTACAAGAACCTGACTGGTACAGTGTGGCTGTTCAGACCGGCAGCCCCAATGTCCACATGTTTGGCTTTTACAGACAGCACAAAAAACAATTATACGGACAGCAACTCGCGACGTGTTTTGAGCTTGTAGATTGGCTATTTTCGCCGAGCGATATATGACACAGTTATAAGTTGAGCATTACTCGCCCTTGCGAGTAATGCTTGCAAATAACTCAGTCCTAAAGATTGTATTTGAGAATCAAATCGTACTAGGCTTGCATGTTCAAAGCCAGAGTGATTCATATAAACCCAGAGGTCTTCCAAGGTTATTCAGGCCAAGGACCCTTGAGAGAGAGAGAGATTAAGCAGGGACCCCCACTACATAATTATAGTACAACATGCAAATCGACATTAACATGAATGCAACCATGATGACAGTACCGTCAAATAAGTATGTGAAGCTAACTATCTATGAAAAGGTTTAATCTACATGTTTAATAATTGGTCAACTTGACCGCTGGCTCTGTACTTCCCCACCACACAAAGTATAGTGGACCTCTGTAGTTATTCTGAGGACCCCGTGTTGAAGACCCATGATACATACACACATCCTACGTATAAACGCGTCCTTCCACGGCAACTCTTAACCCCCAATCTTTCCTCTCTTTGCAGTCGGTTCGAGGGAATACTCTTGGGCGTCGAGCTATTCAGTGCTGTATATCGACAATCCCGTAGGTATTTGTTTTATCATTAAAGAAATGGGGGAGGGAGGGAGACGGGGGACTGATAAAGATGGTTACTTGGGGGGGGGGGGGCACGGTGGCACAGTCTGTAGCGCTGTCGCCTCACAGCTAGAAGGTCCCGGGTTTTATTCCCTCTGGGGGGCGGGCTCTCTCCTCCTCAGTGCCCATACCCGAGGCGGGGGTTGGCGAAAGGGCCCTTCTGTGTGGAGTTTGCATGTTCTCCACGTGTCCCCTAGGGTACTGTAGGTACCCTCACAAAGAAACATGCAGTAATCCTAGTCTCTAAACCTAGTCTCTAAAAGGGGAAAGGAACTGGTCGGAAATAACGTGTTCCTTTCACCCGCCACGTCCTGCTGGGGAAACTGGGTGAAAAAATGGGTTGCAAAATCATGGGAAAAAAAAAAAAAAGATTGTTTCTTATATACACCGACTAACAATAAATGAATGGTGTTGTAGTGACTGTAGTATTTACTAATCGATATTTATGTCTTATTGGCAGGTTGGAACAGGCTTCAGTTTCACAGACGATGACCGGGGCTTTGCGCAGAACCAGGAAGATGTTGGCAGAGACCTGTATAGGTAACACGACTAGCTGGAGCATCACTAGTAGTACAGTACGAGTCAAAATATTAGCAGGTTTCACTAGTAGTAGAATTCATAGTAATAGCGGTGATGGTATCAATTGTGGTCATAATAATGTTGATATACAAACATAGTAAGTCTAGTCGACTCTAAATTTTGAGCAAGGTTCCAGACAGATTAGAGCCCCTGACTTAAGTTCTATTATGAAATGTAAGTGAAATATTTCAAAAAAGTATAAAATGCATGTTTTTCTTTTTGGTTGTGGCACAAGAAATGTGTCACACAGCATTTCTTGAGCTACTGTAAGCTCCAGATACACAGACTGACACTCTTATAGACTGCTCGACTCCTGTAGAGTTTTAGATGCCGTAAAATAAGAACTGGAATGCATACAAGAACCAAGTATGCATGAAAAGGAACTGTAACGTTTAAAAATGGCAATGATGAATTCAAACCAGACGCATAAAAACTTTTGTCTGTGTTGCCAGGTTATTTAAAATGGTCTTCATCACTAATAACGCCTCTCTTTGCTTCTCTCCTGTCCCACCACCATCTCTCTCTATCCAGTGCATTGACTCAGTTCTTCCAGATCTTCCCAGAGTATCAGGCCAATGACTTCTATGCCACTGGCGAGGTATGTATAGTTGCGTCTTTTTAAAACCGTTATTATTAATTTACAATACTGACATGGATTCAAACGCGCATCGTCAGTCTTAATTACTATCTAGTTTGCGGCTTTATCTTTTATCAGTATCCGAGCCCTGGCTGGCGGCGGCTCTAACGACCTAATTTCCCCTCTGGGATCAATAAAGTTGCATCTTATCTTGTTGTCGAAAGGGGTTGATTATTATGCAGGTCTCATGCGCACACACAGCCAGAGACCGTGATTAACATTATATAATTTAACTGCACATGCCGAAAGAGCCAGCGAGAGAGACGAAAACACTTTGACAGTTGTTTAGCTAGGCAGTCAATCCCAGCATCTTGAAATACCACCGCTGCTGGCATCTCAACTAATGGCCTAATTAAAACGCTCCTCCTCTGTTTATATTCCCGGCATTCAGCCCATGCTTTTTATCCAAGGGTGACTCGAGTCATGCAACGGCAGTGCAAGACCTAACTTTATACGTCGACGCAAGCCAAATGTTGCGTTTTTTTGTTCAAGGTCACAAATCCAACGGAGATGTTCTCCAGTGATTTGAAATTAATTTCTCTTTCTTGTGTCTGTCTGTCCTTGCAGTCGTATGCCGGGAAGTATGTTCCTGCTATCAGTTACTACATTCATAAAAGCAACGCCAATGCCAAGGTTAAAATCAACCTCCAAGGAATGGCCATTGGGGATGGACTCTGTGACCCGGAACTGGTATGTTTCTGACTTTGAGCACATTTTGATTTTATACAGCCGGGTAGTTTTCTCAGCCAAGATGTCTGATTGGTCATATTGGGTGTGTATTGGATTTATCAAAGTCGTGCTGCTTAATTGGTAACTGTATTTGGTTGTACTGTACTGTATCAACAACTCCTCTGGCATCCCAGGTGCTAGTTGGCAAAAAAAAAAACCTTTCAGACTTAAGCATAAACACTGAGCACAGTTGTGTAAATGATTTAATTTGTCAAGGTGTTGAATGTGTGTGTTGGGCTACCATTAAACACAGACGATGGTCCAAGTTTCACAACTTTTGGTTTGTGTACTGAGTGGAGTGACCGACTGGAACTCATTTTTATGAAAGTTCCATTAACACCCCGGCAGCAACCTGCCCTCGTCCTGTGATTCACTTTTGAGTTTTAATGCGAGTGCTTTGCTACAGTACGCTATGCCGCTGTCAATCAAACTGTAGTAGGGCGTTTGATGAAGAACGACAACTACAGCTTACTGTTCTCTGATGGTTGACGGTGGTGATTTCGTCGACTAATACTATGACAAAAACTGTCCGACTACCTTTTTTTTTTTTTTTTCAGACTAAAACAAAATGAAAACTAAAGCTATATGACTAAGCTAAATATATTGACAATTTCGTCGACAAACAAAAACTAGACTGAAATGTTAGGAAGGGACTAGTGGAGAAGAGATCCAGTATCTAGACGGCTAAAAAGTCATTTTACACTTTGTTGCATGCTGAAAATGGCAGATTTTACAAGCTCACAACAACACGGGTAGATCGGCTATTTTCAGCAAGTGTAAAATTCTGTCATTACGACGGCATCAATACATTTTAGTCGACTAAATCAACCGACTAAAATCTTATGATATTCGGTCTACTAAAACTAGACTAGGGGCCCATTCATACTCCTATTTTAGAGCCGAATAAAAGTCGGTTCGGCGCTGTAGAGCCTACAATGTGACGTCATTTGAGGTTCGGGGGGGGGGGGGCGGGTACCGTCCTAAAGTCGGCTCTTCGGTGCTACTGAAAATTTCTGACGAGCTGAAATCTTTTCGGCACTACAGCGCCGAAACAGCGGTTAAAATAGGAGTATGAATCGGCCCTAACACTAAAACGTTCCAGGTGACAAAAATGTGCCTAAAACTAAATAAACTATTCAAGAGAGACTGTGACTAAAATCTAAATTTGCTGTCGGAGTCAACACTGTGTGTCTGTGTTCTGCTGGGCGTGTTTCAGATGCTGGGCGGCTACGCTGACTTCTTGTACCAGACGGGGATGATCGATGAGTTGCAGAGACAGCATGTGGTCCGGGAGACGGACGCCGGCGTTCAGTTCATCCAGCAGCAGAAATGGGTGGAGGCGTTTGAGGTGGGAGCGGTACTGTTGATGACTCCGTCCATTAGCCCATTCTGACCTGAGATCAGATTCTAAAAATGTCTTCTTACATCCTGACGGTTTACTGAAAAAGCCATGTTTCCATGGCAGTCGTTCTTCGATTTTTCAAAAATAGCAGAACTACAAGCTCGTAGCGCGCCACTCGGTGGCGCGCTATGAGCTTGTAGATCTGCTATTTTTCAATAGCTAAAGCATAACCTAATGCTGACACCAAAAGGGGTTCCCACCCAAAATGGGCTAATACTATGACAACTAAAAGTTCGTCTAATACTATGACAACAAAATGTTCGTCGACTACCCTTTTATTTTCACTGACTAAAACGAAATGAAATTAAAACTAAGCTATGATGACTAAAACTAAGACAAAATATATTGCCAATTTCATCAACAAATAAAAACTAGACTGATCCAGTATAAGTCATTTTACACTTGGTTGCATGCTGAAAATGGCAGATCCACAAGCTCACAACATTTGGGCTTGTAGATCTGCTATTTTCAGCAAGTAAAATCGGTTATTACGACGCCATTAAGGCCTGCCAAAATAAATTTTACTCTACTAAATCAACTGTAGATTGAATCATATGATATTTAGTCGCCTAAAACTAGAACTAAAACATTCCAGGTGACTAAAATGTGACTGAAACTAAATTAAAACTATGACTAAAACTAAAATCAACAACACTGGGTGGGAGACGATCGAGGGCCGTCATTTTAGTTTGAAGAATCTTTTTTTTATGCACAAATGTCGTGCTTGTGAGCGGACTTATATGATTTAGGTGGGAAATGAGTTCTTTGTCATAAAAAGGTTTTCTTTTTCTATTGACCGGTCTGATTGATCAAACGTTAAACTAATTTATGTCATCCGCAGAATGCCATGGACATCATTTAATGTTTTTGTAATGCTATTTCTCTCTTTTTTTTAGTTCTTAAATAAATGTTAACTACTTTCAACCCGCTGTCCCTATTTTTGGCCGTGTTATTACAGGCAACATTTCAAATAACTTCAAAATAGAGAAAATATCTGCAAGCTTCGTGGAACGACTACTGTAAGTAGGCTATACTGTATACAGTATATGGGCTAAGTAGTTAACAAGAGCATACTGTTCCTTGTAGCTTATTATGCCTAAGCATGTCGTCCATCTCTGTTCCTTGTAGCTTATTATGCCTAAGCAGGTCGTCTCACCTCACCCCTGCCCACTTTGACAGGCTGGAATGGCTTAGGGTCGACGACAGAGTACAGCATCTTGCAATGGGTCTGGTCCACAAGACTCGATACACCACCAAGATACCCATGTACCTGTCTAAATACTTCCTTAATGTCAACGAAGTCCACACCCACAACACCAGAGGGAGTTCAACAAAACCATGTGCAACCCAGATTCGGCACAAACAAGGGACTAAATAAATTTCGCTCCTATGCCACCAAAATGTGGAACGTCCTACCAACAGTCATTAAGACATGCGAATCCCTTGACTCCTTCAAAACTGCTCTCAAAGGGCACCTACGGACGGCTGCAATTTGAAACTGGCCCCCGTAAAATCTGTACCCCACTGTATATATTTATTTTCACTTTTTACCTCTATGATGATTTCCTGTTTTGACTATATAGTTGTGTATATTCTTTAAGTCTCTAAATTACATGTGTTGATGAATTGAAAATGGTGGGCCCTATTGTAAACTAGTAATGCTTTTATGGTGTCGTCCACGTCCACTCACAGTTAACAGTTTTTGTATTGAGTTGTACTTGAAATGTACTGTAATTCTGCAAACTGTTACTAAATCAAACGTCTTGTCTCCATGTTCTTCAGGTGTTTGACAGGTTGCTGAATGGCGACGTGGACCCCTACCCCTCGTTCTTCCAGAATGCCACGGGCTGCACCAACTATTACAACTACATGTCGTGTCAGGTACGCTGAAACCCTGACGGACGTTTGACCCACAGCTCACGCCTCAACCATACAGTAACTAATTACCCAGCTCACTCCTCAACCATACAGTAACTAATTACCCAGCTCACTCCTCAACCATACAGTAACTAATTACCCAGCTCACTCCTCAGCCATACAGTAGCTAATTACCCAGGTCACTCCTCAACCATACAGTAACTAATTACCCAGCTCACTCCTCAACCATAGTCACTAATTACCCAGCTCACTCCTCAACCATACAGTAACTAATTACCCAGCTCACTCCTCAACCATACAGTAACTAATTACCCAGCTCACTCCTCAGCCATACAGTAACTAATTACCCAGCTCACTCCTCAGCCATACAGTAACTAATTACCCAGCTCACTCCTCAACCATACAGTAACTAATTACCCAGCTCACTCCTCAACCATACAGTAACTAATTACCCAGCTCACTCCTCAGCCATACAGTAACTAATTACCCAGCTCACTCCTCAACCATACAGTAACTAATTACCCAGCTCACTCCTCAGCCATACAGTAGCTAATTACCCAGCTCACTCCTCAACCATACAGTAACTAATTACCCAGCTCACTCCTCAGCCATACAGTAGCTAATTACCCAGCTCACTCCTCAACCATACAGTAACTAATTACCCAGCTCACTCCTCAGCCATACAGTAGCTAATTACCCAGCTCACTCCTCAACCATACAGTAACTAATTACCCAGCTCACTCCTCAACCATACAGTAACTAATTACCCAGCTCACTCCTCAACCATAGTCACTAATTACCCAGCTCACTCCTCAACCATACAGTAACTAATTACCCAGCTCACTCCTCAACCATGCAGTAACTAATTACCCAGCTCACTCCTCAACCATACAGTAACTAATTACCCAGCTCACTCCTCAGCCATACAGTAACTAATTACCCAGCTCACTCCTCAACCATACAGTAACTAATTACCCAGCTCACTCCTCAACCATACAGTAACTAATTACCCAGCTCACTCCTCAGCCATACAGTAACTAATTACCCAGCTCACTCCTCAACCATACAGTAACTAATTACCCAGCTCACTCCTCAACCATACAGTAACTAATTACCCAGCTCACTCCTCAACCATACAGTAACTAATTACCCAGCTCACTCCTCAACCATACAGTAACTAATTACCCAGCTCACTCCTCAACCATACAGTAACTAATTACCCAGCTCACTCCTCAACCATGCAGTAACTAATTACCCAGCTCACTCCTCAACCATACAGTAACTAATTACCCAGCTCACTCCTCAGCCATACAGTAACTAATTACCCAGCTCACTCCTCAACCGTACAGTAACTAATAAACCTTTGGACACTGACCTTTTGAGAATTCCATAGTTTCGCGTTTAGCGTGCACGGAAATATAAATAACTAAAAAGAAATGTGCATTGATATCTCCTGCTGACTTATTTGTTGTATCACCTAGTCATGATGTTGATGGTATAAAGCAGACACTGTTGGTCATGTATTGATCCGGTCCTTTTTTCGTTTTTGGTAATGAGGACAACCAATGCTCTTGACACGGTCTCTCTTAAAAATAATCACTGTTTCTACCATCGTTTGATCCAATCTTGTCATTCTGTTGTGAGTGAGGAGGGCATGTGAAAATCACATCTTCAAATATTCCCAATGCATTCTAATGTCTTTTATTGTGTTTTTCTCTTTACTTTGTGCATTTGTCCTCTAAAGACCTGCAACTAGGCACATTAGTCCTCAAAACACCTGCAACTAGGCACATCAGAGTCCTCAAAACACCTGCAACTAGGTACATTTATATGTGTGAAAGTAATTCCCATGATGACGACGATGATTCCTTCCACAGGAGCCCGAGGACCAGTCCTACTTCTCCCAGTTTGTGACCCTGGCGGAGGTGAGGCGTTCCATGCATGTGGGGAACCTGACGTTCAACGACGGCTCCGAGGTGGAGAAACACCTGGTTCAGGATGTGATGAAGAGCATTAAACCCTGGCTGGGGGAGCTGATGGACAACTACAGGGTGAGGCTCCCTCCTCCCAACGCCTCCATGTGACCGTCCACTAGCCTGACTGCTAACGATTGCAATACAATTATGCAATGCAACAAGACGATGATAATATGGTTGTATAACGCATTCTCTTCCCTCTCGTCGGGCGTCCGTTCTCCAGGTGTTGATCTACAGCGGTCAGCTGGACGTCATCGTGGCGGCCCCTCTGACCGAGCGGTTCCTGCCCACGGTCAACTGGACGGGCGCGGCCGAGTACAAGCGGGCACCTCGCTTCCACTGGAAGGTCCAGCCCACCGACACGGAGGTGGCGGGATACGTCCGACAAGTGGGCGAGTTCTACCAGGTGAGGAGACGAGTATAGAGCGTCGCAGTCCCTCCCCCTTTCAGAACGAGTGGCCCAGGAAATGAAATGCAATGCATTTCTCCCATAGGATTTTCTTAAAGTATTTATTTAAAAACGGTTACGCCGCGGACAAAGCCAACTTGGATCGTGACAAATCATGACAATGAACACTATTTTGGGCCCATCAAATCATTAGAAAGAAGAAAATAAAGGCAGGAGACAACACTATTTGTTTGGTTTTTCTTCTTATAAATTATTTGATCGGCCCAAAACATTGTGTTCATTGTCGTGATTTGTCACGATCCGAGTTGGCTTTGTCCGCGGCGTAACCGTCTTTAAATAAATACTTTAAGAAAAGCCTCTGCCTCTGCCCTACTGTAGACATACTGTTGCACAGTATGTCTTGTTGCCCCCACCCCACCCCTCGGCGTGTTGCCCTACTGTAGACATACTGTTACACAGTATGTCTTGTGCGTACGCCTTGCGACCAGTGGCCTTGTGGTTAGTGTCTACTGTACCTTGGGACTGGGAGGAGGTGGTTCCACCTCTGCCAGAGTCCCTGAGTCATACCAAATAAAGACTATGAAAATGGTGCCCAATGCCTCCTACTTGGCATTACTGGTATAATAGTCATTATTCTTTTTTAAAAAAAGCATAATGACTCTGAAAATAGCAATGGCTGAAAGGCATACGGGGCTGAAGTGATTAATGTATGTTTTGTAATAATAATCAAAATCTACAAAGTAACTAATGACTAAGGTTTTCAAATGATTGTAGTGGAGCAATGTTTGCCTCTGAAATGTAGTGGAGTAGAGGTAAAAGTACTGAAAATTGGAAATAAACATGGGAACCTATTTAGCTACTGCTCCCTTATGTACAGTATGATAATTGTGAACAGATATTTTTTTTTATGTGACCTTATTCGCCTCTGCTCACAATGTCAACCATTTGGCGAGAGATGGGATGCTAATTAACCACTTAGGCCCTATATACTTAATCGTCCTTAAGTTAAAGGTTAATGTGCTTACTAACGCCACGCCTTAAGATTAGTATGACATACAACTCAATTCGTAGGCCCTTCTACCTTAGCATGTACAGTGGGAGCCTTGCTTGCTTCCCCTTATATTTTGTATATTAATATACATTACATATTTAAATGCAAAGTAATCATTAAAAGCAATGAATGGGCATTCGTAAGATAACACTTTCTCATTTCACATCCGAATTGCGTTATATTTCAATACAAATAAAATGGACCATATTGAAGTTGCTTTTATCGACCACTTTGATACGTCACTCAACTCGACCATAATTCCGTGTCTTGTCTTTTTATCGTAGGTAATCATTCGAGGAGGCGGGCACATCCTGCCTTACGACCAACCGGAGAGGTCCTTCGACATGATGGACAGATTTCTGTCGACGCAAGGCTTCAGCTGATCTGACACTAACGAGGCGTTTCGCTTTTCTTTTGGACTGGAAGTGGAACTCTGTTGATTTGGGGCCTTCTCTTTTAACAAGCCATGTGTTCTGTTCAGCTGACTGCGAGCAACTTTGATTTGAAAGACTTAATTTACTTGTAATAATCTGTTCACCATAATAATGCATAATTGCGTTCTCAGATTCCCTCGAATTAAAAGAAGCAACCAACGCTGAATGTATAAACCGCTCTGTGATGCACTAGCAAAATGAAAGTTTCAGATACGCCTCGCAAAAAATTACCCCGAATCAATTCTTGGGGTCTTTCGTCGTATATATCGTTTTATTGTGTGACATACTGTACTATTGCATATGGATGAATATATTTTTTTGATGGAAAGGTTACGATTACGTGGAAAAGTCAATAAAATAAATTGAAAAAAGCACACGACACGTGGCCCCGGGGTAGTGGCATTGAATATCAATATTGTGTCATAAATCATTGCAGTTAAAGCAGACTGTTGGACGGAACGTGAAGGAACTCCCAGAGCAATGGGGCTAATACCTGAAGGGCTCTTTGCATCACATTAGCGTGCATGTTCACTTGTACATACAGAAGCGGTTCCTCTAAAACGGCCACTGTGTAAATAGCTCTGTTCCGAACCTACTTTAACAAGAATCGCGATGACGCAAATTTAAGCCCCAAACCACACCAAAGGGTCGGGTTGGGACAAAACGTTTTTTTTAAGGTACCTTTAAAAACAATGTCCCGACCCAACCCTTTGGTGTGGTTTAGGCTTAATTAAAGGTAGAGTAAGTGATTTCACTTAATTCAAATATCACTTATTTTTTTGTTTTGTTGTGATAATCCTCTCTACTATAGAGTGTGCTGACCATATAAGGAGTTCCTCCCTGTCCCCAGTTAACCCCTGGGGGTCAAAAAACCTTAGGTTTCGTTTTTGACTCTCTATCCTGATTGGACGAAGGCTTAGGTCCCACAGCCAAAAACGAAACCTAAGGTTTTTTGAGTGAAATCACTTACTCTACCTTTAAACGAACTGCTGGATGGGGCATACAATCATTCCTGAGCTGTCATTCTGTGCATTTGGGGAAATAAGGACATTGGCGTCATTTAATAGTCCCATTTTTGGACTGAAATTCTAATCCTAAAGGTTTTCTTTGTTGCCATGTCAGTGGAGTGTGCTCCACCTTTTTCATGTCAAGGACCACCAGAATTAGCAGGCTTCATTTGCACTAAAATAAGCTCCATCATTGGGACCACAAATCTGTTAATAGATCTGCACATGCAGTAAATGCACTACAATGAAATTGGCTATAGTGGTGTTGGGTATTTTGGAGAAAAAAAAACACCCTACCAAGGTAGCCACTCTGTTCTTTCACCAGACGACTATTACACTGTCTAGACATTTTAATATTTAATGAGCATTCTAGGCCTTTTAAGCGTTTAACTATTTAATGGGCAATTATGGTTCAAGGTCATGCATTGGGTCACTCACAACAGGCCAGATCATTGATATGAACACACTGGGAAACCGTGAATGACCTTTCATAGCACCACCATGATGAGACCGATTTGAAAAATGTAGAGTGATATGTCCTCCTTGGCCTAGTGGGACTTAGCCTGGCTAATAGCAACAAAACAAATGCCTGCTGGACCACACAACAGTGTGATATTAGTCTGGCTTATTATTAGCCAGGCTAAGTGGGACTGTGCATGCAAAGTTTCACTGCAATTCTCCATATATGCAGACCGCGGCTATCTTACCATATAAGTTAATGGCAAGGTGCTACCTAGGTTCAACTTCCATTGGCAGCCCATTCATCCCAACAGAAAAGTCCTATCTGATTGTATTAAACAACGTCCAACTCACCAACATGAGTAGCTGTCTGTCTGTCTATGAGTAGCTGTCTGCCTTCCTGCCTGTCCAATTGTCCATGAGTAGCTGTCTGCCTGCCTGTCCAATTCTCCATGAGTAGCTGTCTGTCTGCCTGTCTATGAGTAGCTGTCTGACTGCCTGCCTGTCCAATTCTCCATGAGTAGCTGTCTGTCTGTCTGCCTATGAGTAGCTGTCTGCCTGCCTGCCAGCCAGCAAGTTGGTTAACAGAAAATAAATTGTTATGGCTGAGTAAAATAAAATACAATAAACACAATTTGCCTGAAAATAGATTACCCAGCTATGACCTTTTTTCAGAGTAGTGATATGGCTGACTGAGTAAAATAAAACAATCTACCTGAAAATAGATAGCTATAAGTATTAAGTGAAGAGCAATTTCCACAATTTCCATTTCCACAATTTCCGCAATTTCCGCAATTTCCTCAATTTCCATTTCCACCATTTCCGCAATTTCCGCAATTACCATTTCCACAATTTCCATTTCCGCATTTCCGCAATTTCCGCAATTTCCATTTCCACCATTTCCGCAATTTCCAACTATTAATGGCAGCTGGGTTTCATCATTCAAATAAAATAGAATTCTGTCCGTTTAGCTATAAAATTATGTCAGGGAATAGGGATACATGTCTTTCATTTGCATTGCATCTCCCCCCCCCCCCCAAGCTTTTATTTTCGTTTGAGTAATAGTACAACTCTAATAGTATTACTTATAATAATGTAATTAAAGATAACTTCATTCAGATATACAGATATACTCAACACAGAGGTTCCATGTTCAAGTCCCAGATCTCCTAGTTCAATTCTGGAGAACTTTGAAATATATATATATTTCTAGTAAAGTGCACGAGCCAAGTATAAATTCAACATTGCACAAAGAAGTTAATATCACTTTTCTCTCTGCACAATTAGCCACACAACGTCCAAGTCAGACGCCAAACACTCAGTCAACAGTCTCAGCTCACTGACTCTAATTCAATGTCTTATGATTATCAATGATTATGAA
Organism: Protomyctophum bolini; assembly: GCF_963924005.1. Classification (NCBI taxonomy): domain Eukaryota; kingdom Metazoa; phylum Chordata; class Actinopteri; order Myctophiformes; family Myctophidae; genus Protomyctophum; species Protomyctophum bolini. Next base: position 41,444,992 of record NC_137868.1, on the reverse strand, counting down.
TATAATGAAATGTAAATGTGTCTTATAAACCCATGGGGGTTGGTGCAGAACACGAAAATAAAATAATCAATCAAAAATCTATCAACAATCAATCATAGCAAAAAGAGTTGAAAGTGCATGAACAGCGCCAACGTTGTCCAGGTGAAAATGAACTACGCCGACACGCCACCCATACGCCGTTGACACGCCGTCTCTCTCTGGACGGCGTATCAACGGCGTATCAACGTCCGCTCACGCCGCGGACTTTTTTGGACTATTTTTGTGTTTTCAGACAGTTGAAAAATGAACTACGCCGACACGCCGTGCACACGACGTTGATACGCCGTCTCTCTCTTGGACAGCGTAGTAACGGCGTATGGAAGTCCGCTCACGCCGGAAATGTAAGAGATTTCCTCAGTGATAGAATGAATAAGTTACAGCTATATCTTTAATGCATTTAACAGATGGAATGAATTATTACAACTAGGCCTAGTCTTTAGTGGATTTATTTGATACAATTAAGCGATGGAATTAATCATTATAACTAAATGTCTTTAGTATTAAGTAGCCTATAGGAGAACATGACTAAAGGATAAAGTTTGCTCTGGGAAATCAACATGGGAGACAAAACAAGGCTACAAACGCATGAGACAATGAGCTGAGGACAGTGGTGGGACCCAGAGTTTTATAGACAGCAGATGGTTGTGATTGGATGAAGGTGGAGTCAGGAAATGGGTTGATTGACAGAAGATGACATGATTTCAGAGCTGCAGAGAATGATACAGGGGAAGGAGAGATGGGGGGGAATTACATAGAAATCCTCCCAGACGACAAAAGCGTAACAGCGTGCAAAACAACATACTATCGTAGGTCGTTTTTATCGTCAAACCATGAAAAACAATATAGCCTTATTAGCCTACTATAGTATGTTGTCGAAAACCATGAAAGACATACTATAGTATGTATGTTGTTTTTCATGATTTTGGTGAAAACCATGAAAAACAACATTCTATTTATATAGTACGTCGTTACTATATATTTTTTGTTGATGAAAGCATAATGGTTTTTCATGGTTTTCGGCTCATGTCTATACAATCAAGGCCTCGTTAAATGAACAATGTGTACATTCAGGAGGGAAGACCACGTAATCTGATCCCCACCGTAATCTCCAATCTGCCTGACATCAACTCCTCCCAAACTCACCTGATTCTAATCACTAATCAGACGTTTCTGATAACAACTCCTCTCTCTTATCTCGATCCTATAGGCCACCACCACCAACAACAACCCATTATCCCGCTCTTCCTCCCCCCCCTGGGCACACCTTAGCGGACAGCCGTGGACAGAAAAAGCTGTCTTTTACGTCATTTCCGAGTTTTTAAACAGCTGGTGGATGGAAAAGAAGGAGAGCTTCTTCTGTCCGCGGCTGTGGGCCGTTTTGCGCTTAGGTGTGGAAACAGTGTATGTGTGCCCAGGGGGTCCGTTGTGCAATGTGCATTCCCCACTATTCTCTTCTACCGCTTCTTGATGGGGTCTCTAGACATCAGACACCGTCACCAACAGATGCTGCGCAACAACAGACCCCAAACAGATTTATTGTTTGAAGGTGTGGTCTTATAAAAGCTCCACAAGAGCTTTTGAACATTTTGTCATAAATATTTTTGCCTGATGAAGACCTATATAGTGGTCGACAACGTTGTGGCTTTTTTGCCAATTAAATAAAGTAAGTGTGTGGAGCTCTAGAAACAAGTGTGTGGGTGTTCCTTTTTCCTTCTCCATTTTAAATAAAATGAAATAATCTAATTTAAATAAAAAATAAATAAAAGTTTAAGAAGTGGTGAAAGTAGTTGGTCAAATGTCTATTTTTCTCTTTTGGGTCTTGAGCTAAAAAGTTTGTCAACCATTGAACCCATTTTGGGGCGGGAACCCCTTTTGGTGTTAACATTATGTTATGCTTTTGCTATTGAAAAATAGCAGATCTACAAGCTCATAGAGCGCCACTCGGTGGCGCGCTATGAGCTTGTAGGTCTGCTATTTTTGAAAAATCGAAGAACCACTGACATAGAAACATGGCTTTTTCAGAAAACTGTCAGGATGTAGAAGACATTTTTAGAATCTGATCTGGTTAACAGGTAAGTCTTTCCCATTCTGTTTGTCTCTCATGGTGTTTCATGATTAGAAGTCCAAAGGCTTGGCCATGGAATCATGTGAGGCAGCTTGTATTATGTTACAGAACAAGTGCTTTATTTTCATACCATAATGTAGCTGCAGTGATATTTAACATCTGTACAAATGCAAAAAAAGAGACAAAATGGAGACAATACCATTAAAAGACACACACACACACACACACACACACACACACACACACACACACACACACACACACACAAAATGTACAAAGTTATGCAGGCTAAAATGGTTTCATCGATTCATTACACATAAAAACAAAATGACAATGAAAATGTAAGCGCTGAAATGAGCCTCGACATATACTGTAGGATATGAAAGGCAGCAAGTGCTATGCAAACATTATTTACAAAAACATGTACCACACATTTACTCCCTTCTCAAAGAAAGGTGGTTGCATTTACATGTACAAGATTACAGAATTAATGACATTCTATACAATATTTATAGTTTTTGTTTCGTTTTTATATTTAAAATGATACAATTATAATGTCATCAACTTGTAGGAATTGTTCTCTCTCTCCCTCTCATGCAAAACCCACACGAAACACACTCGTACTGTGCACACACTCTCACACCCATCCTGAACGTCTGCCCCCGTACAGCAGACAAAAAGGACAAACTATTAGGTCCAACAACTGATCAAACAGAACGAAACGTCCTGTCTATAAATGCCAAACGTATGCTACGTACGCCGTGCAACACCTTCGTACACATCGGGCCTAAAGTCTAAAAGAAAAAACGGTAAACTCCTCCCAGTGATTCCAGTCGAAGGTACTTTGAGGTCCATATAGCTTTGCAGGAGGTTCAATTGGAATGGTCCGACAATAACACATTGACAACAACCAAAAAACTTGAAAAACAAGGCAAGTTTTAGCTTTTTTCTTTTTTTTTTTCTTCTTTTTTTTTTACAGGGTGGTAATAATTAAGAAAGCCCTTTGTAAGAGAGAATAAGGTACATTTAGCATTCTCTCTGTACTGTTCGCACACACACACACACACACGTACACCACACAGAAATGGACAAAAACCATGATGGGGATCAAAGCATTCAAAGAAACGCAGCGTTTCTCATTCACACATGATGGAAGCTATACCTTTAGCCACTGACTAAACTGAAACTTAGGATTCTGTTAGGTTTAAAAAAGAAAGGGGGGTGAGGGGGACGACGACGACGACGTGCTAATACAAAAGTATAGATTTAAAGCTGAAGCCAGAGACAGACAGACAGACAGACAGACAGACAGACAGACAAGACTGTGTCTCGCTGGTGTCCGAACAGGAAAATGGAGCGGGGGGGGAAGGGGGGCTGATAGGGTTGGACATCGCTGAGAATTCCTCAGGCCTTGATAATAATATGGCTATTTTTTTTTACCCTCTGCTGCGACAGACAGACAGACAGACAGACAGACAGACAGACAGACAGACAGACAGAGGACAAAAGTGCATAGTCAGCATGGCTTCTTCACGCCTCCTATATACTGTACACAGTAAAAAAACAGTGTGTCATATACAGTCAGAGACCCTCGACCCGTATAGCGTTGGACGCCGACGGGTCCGCGTTTGGTTTTTTTTTGTACACCTCTAAAGAGTTTAAAATGAACACACACTGAGGATTATCTTTACTGTTTCACTATTAAAAACACAGTGCTATCCAGTCCCTGGTCACGCTGAGAATAAGAGAAGCAACATTCTTTGTGCCCATATGATGATGGGAAAGGAAGGAAGGAAGGAGGGGTGTAGATTCTTGTTACGTACATACATTAACAACATAAAGAAGGGACAATATTAATAAAGCGCCAGTGCTGGAAATACTCAGATAAGGATAAGCTGTCAGGGGGGGGGGGGGGGGGGGGGGGGGGGGGGAGCGAGAGAGGCAAAAAGAGAGACATAGGAGAGAGAGAGAGAACCATTGACGACGAGGTCAGAGGTCAGATGTAAAAAGGAATATTTTGTCCTCCTCGGTCAGCTGGTTTTCAAACCTCTCTTACATGCAGCAGAAATCCCTGACGAAGCCGCAACCACAAACGGTTTAAAAATGTAACGAAAAAAGAAAAGAAAAAACTGTCGCTTATACACCCAGTCAGTGAAAAGCAATTAGTTTAAAAGGCAGAACCGCTTGAAGGAAGAAGAAAAGAAAACAAACAAACACGATAATTAAGGTAATAATAAAAGAAAGCAGATCGACAGTCGCTTTTGCATAATATAGTTTTGCTAACAAAATTATTCGAAAAGAGAGATTTTCAGGCACGTTTGTGACACTCGGAAAGCATTTAGGCAATCAATTAATTATCTGCACCTCTTCAGAGAGAGCGGAAGCAACACTATATATAGCCAGTCGGTTCAGAACCTCATTCCTGTTTCATGCTGACAAAATGTTTCGGTTTCAAACCAAAAAAAATAAATCGCACTTTTTCAAATCAACTCTTTGGCTTTGTTCAGACCGCTTTGCAAATCGGATTCCTTTCCGGCTCAAAATGCGATCTTCAGGACAGACAGACACGCGTCTGCACTGTTAGTTTTTTTTGCAAGTGATCTGGATCTGGTTTTATTCACACGTCGTAAGTCGTGCGGCAATAGCTGATCTACAAGCTCACAGTGTGACGTGTCGCATTGTGAGCTCATCACAGGCCATGCTATTTACGGTGAGCAAAACGACTAACCCATTTTGGAGCGGGAACCCCTTTTGGTGTTAGCATTATGTCATGCTTTAGCTATTGAAAAGTAGCAGATCTACAAGCTCATAGCGCGCGCTACGAGCCTGTAGGTCTGCTATTTTTAAAAAATCGATTTTTAGAATCTGATCTCAGGTCAAAATGGGTTAAGTATGTATGAATCAGGCTTTTCTTTTATTCTTTTTAGAAATCAACGTTTGAATGTTTTGATTCCAATTGGGGATAATGGGCCAAAGTATCAGATTTGGGCTCCCAGTGTGAACATAGCCTTACAGACTTTAAGTTCCATTCACTTCCTGGTTCCGTTCACTCTCTCCCTCAACCTGACTGTGGGAGACAGAAGGCAGAACAAAACCCACACAAACACAGACACAAACACACACACACACACACACACACGCGAGCGGACGGGCGGACGCACACACACGGACGGACGGACGCACGCACACACACACACACACACACACACACACATGCTGGGAATTTATATTCATTTGGAATTTGCCACTGGAATCCAAACAAAACGTGGATCCTTATAGACGCAGTTATCATCACACACGCACACGCACACACACACACGCACACACACACACACACACACACACACACACACACACACACACACACACACACACACACACACACACACACACACACACACACACACACACACACACACACACACAAGAGGCATGGGTTCTTCTTTTAAAGCTTCAGATTGGTCCTGGAGAGCGGAGGGAGTGGGGCTGGACTCCCCGAGCTGCCTCGCGTCTGTAGTATCACAGTGTAGAGGGTTTAGAAGACAAAGAGCGGAACAAAAGAGCAGTGTGTCCTCCTCGCTTCAGACCAGACCCACTGGCTTGGCCAGACTGATCTTATCTTAGTTAGGGCGGACACACGCGCACGGCGCACGCGTGCACACACACAAATACACACACACACACACACACACACACACACACACACACACACACACACACACACACACACACACACACACACATATGCACACACGCACACACACATACACACACATGAGCATGCACGATCAATACTGGGATGTATTGCTTCAATTTGAACAAAATGGTATTTTCAGTATCACGCACACGCACACTCGCACACGCACACACACGCACACACACACACACACACACACACACACACACACACACACACACACACACACACACACACACACACAGAGAACACAGAGAATATGAGCCCAAGCACTCCTACAATATTGTCCGAACACCATCGTAGGGGCGAGGTTTAACAGTCGTACACCTTTCTAGGAAAAATACCAGCTTCTGCACTCCTTTAAAAACTATGATGGCAACCGTTTGACTTGGTCTGGGTACGCAACCGAAAGGCAGTAACATCACACACAGGCACGCACGCACACGCACACGCACACGCACACACACACACACACACACACACACACACACACACACACACACACACACGCTTCCGAGTCCTGTCGTGAATCTGACAGTATTCTGTGACATTCAGACACGTTCCTCTAAACATCAGTTGCACAAAGTGGGATGGGCCGGGCGCCGCGTCACAGAGGTGACCACTCCCACTATCCCAGTCCCTTTTCATAGCGGTGCCGTGGCGTGCCGTCGTGGCGTACCGAGGCCCCCGGCTTGGTACCGTCGTAAAAGTCCCAAACTATCAAACGACCGCCGAAAAAACCAAAGAATTATCTCGCTGTGTTGACGCTGCACCTTTTTGTCTTTTCTTCTTATTCTGCCAGTCTCCCTTTAAGCTAGTCGGTATACAAATAAGAAAACATATCAAAATAAACGAGACGTACTGACGAACCGCGTCGACAAAAAACGGGTGAGAATGTTAAAGGAGTTAATAAGGTTCTATAAAAATACATTTGCTACTGTAAAAAGAGGAGCCTTGCTGGGCTTGAGAGGTTTGTCTTGATGCGGTGGGGGGGGGGGGGGGGGGGGTGGGCGGGGGGTAGGAGGTCCTGAACGTGGGAGGCAGCGTGTACGGCTGTAGTGATAGGTGGAGGAGGGTGGGGGGGCGGGGGTCAGAGGGCCTATGGGGGGGGGGCTGAGGCTTTAGTCCATTGGTTCTCAAAGCGGGAGGAGGGGCTCCACATGTCTAGAACTCTGAGACCCCCTTTTTCCACCGGTTGGGTTCCCAGTTCTTATAACGTTCCAATTTTGGAGCTCTGGCTCACGGACTATGAGAACCACAAAGAACTGAACCGGTGGAAAAGGTGCCTGAGAGTGTCAAAACGGAGCCAAAATGGACCCGAAAAGGCTCCATTTGGCTCCGTGTGTACGCTCTCAGAGTTACAGGAGGGGGAGGGGGAGGGGAGGGGTCCTTGAAATGAAACGACAGCGCTTGAGAACCACTTCTTTTTTTTTTCTAAGTCTCTCGTCGCCGCTCCTCCTTCTAGTGGATGGGGTTAATGTCTGTGCGGTGGTTGGGCTGTCCTCCGTGGACTCCGGCGCCCCCTACGGTGGTGGTGGAGGTGGTGATGGTGTTGTGCTGGATGACCTGCTGCTGGGAGCACGCTGCCGGGACCGGGCTGCCCGCCGGACTGCTCTCTGGACCTGGCAACGCAAACAGGACACACGTTATAGGGCCTGAAAATAATGACTAATGACTTCTGAAATGCCTATATGTGTTTCTGTATCAGTGGTGCTCAATATTTCATGTCAAATACCCCCAAAAATGATATGTAATTGGCCACCGAACCCCATCTGAAAATATGTTGTTCCAGGAACCCCATCAGAAGCAAATATAGAATATATATTCAAAGATTTGCGCCACATTATTCGCGATATTTCAAAAATGGCAGACCTACAAGCAGACCTACAAGCTCGTAGTGTGTGTGTGTGTGTGTGTGTGTGTGTGTGTGTGTGTGTGTGTGTGTGTGTGTGTGTGTGCGTGCGTGCATGCGTGCGTGTGTGTGTGTGCCTGCGTGCGTGCGTGCACCCTCAATTATTTCCATATTGCGCATAGCAGCTCTCTCTCAAAATTAAACACACACGCACACACACAAACATAAACACATACACGCACAAAACCTGTTATCGTTGAGATACACCTTTATTAAACGCAAAAATATACACGACGACACACAAACATCCTGGACAGCTCATAGAAAGCGTCGCGCTCGTACATTTCAGTAAGGCCTATGATAATAGATCAGACTTTTATAGCCGCCATGTCCAGAACAGCAGAATTTACAGTCATTAAACCACCTGTCTCCACCCCCCCCCCCCCCCAACAGCCCATAAGTGCATAAAGCAATAAAAATAAAGAAAAAAGAAAAAAACGAAAAGAAAAAAAGATGAATCATAAAAAAGAAAAAACGAAAAGAAAAAAAAAAACCTCCATAAACATGGAGGCTGACGACTCGGGGACCCATTGGCAGTGACATGTGCACACAGGAGGGACTCATCAATGTTAACGAACGTCTCTCTCTAGCCCCGCCGCACCGCGCCCCGCCTCGGAGTCTCCTGAGCTCCGCCGGGCCCCGCCGCTATAACCCGTTCAGACCTGACACCATGGTTCTAACAAAATGTCTTCTGAATCCCGACAGTTTTCTGAAAAAAACCCATGTTTCCATGTCAGTGGTTCTCAAACATTTTCATGTCAAGGACCCCCAGGAATATATGTAATTGGCCGCCGACCCCCCCCCCCCCCCCCAATTGAAAATATGTAGTTCCAGGAAAGCAAATAAGATTAGAGTTAAAAACGTTCTCTGTGAAAGATTCACGGCACAATTTTCACAATTCTCCCAAAAAACAGCAGACCTTCAGCTTGTATAGGTCTGCTATTTTTTTCCTAAAGTATAACATTGAATGCTTTTAAAACACCAAAAGGGTGTTCCCGTCCAGAATGGGATAAAAGAGCCATTCAGCCATGAGAGAGGTTGAAGAGAAGAGTGAGCCTGCTTTTTCCTTGTACGCTCCCACAACAAGCCGCCGCACAGGGAGGGGAGGGGAGGGAGAGTCACCGCCCGCCCGCCCTCTCTCGCCCTCCTAATTACATGGAAATGTCACTCGTATCCATATCGGAGGGGAGGGGGGCGGGACTGTGATGACGTCATGCTTCTTATACTGCTGCTGTATGCTGCATGCCCCCGGGGCCAGGCCCAGTAATCAGCGGAGGTCCTGGGAGGGAGACTTTGGACGGGGCGTCCGTCGGGGGCCTCGACTCTGACGTCTTTTCTCCTGCCCCGAGTGTCTGTCTGTCGGCCGTCCTCCACGGTACAGTACAGTAGAGTACAGTACAGTACAGTACACCCCCACCCACCACCCCTCACACACACACTCCCATGGAAAAACAGGGCTCATAGGGAGGGAGAGACGGGACGGGATTCAGACGACTACAGCGATGGGACTTCTCACACCAGTCCAGGCCCTGCCGCCCGCCCGCCCGCCCCCGCGGCCGTTAAAACAAAACAAGGCCGTGTTTTTGTACGGTATATGAGTCCAGGGTGGCCCCCGAGGAGGGGGGGGGGGTTCTTCACCCCCAGAGAACTACCGAGTGCTTCTGCAAACGTTGTGCGAGACGGCCCTCGCACAACGAGACGACAGCAGGTCACCACCTGGCATGGTGGTGGTGGTGGTGCATGGTGGTGGTGACTGGGCTGGGGGCGGCAGATAGCCTGTATGTATGCCATGCAGCGCCCCAGACCAGCCACCAGGGTGTCCCGTCGTTCACACACACACACACACACACACACACACACACACACACACACACACACACACACACACACACACACACACACACACACACACACACACACACACACAGTTTGGCAGTTTGTCCCTGCCGCGAGGACAATTAAGGCACAGCAGGTGAAGCTGTTTTGTTTTTTAGAGGTCTGTGTGTTGTGTTTGTGCTGCGCGTGTGTGTGTGTGTGTGTGTGTGTGTGTGTGAGTATAGCTTTACTCACTGAGGTAACCTTGGGGGTCTTTATGCATAGTGGTGATGGGACAGTCCTTGTGGGTGAGGAGGAGCTGTTTGAGCTGGGTCACCTCGTTCTTCAGCATGGTCACTTCGTTCTGCAAAGCACAGCACGCACGCACGCACAAACACACACACACACACACACACACACACACACACACACACACACACGCACGCACACAATACACATATTTTATCAATAATACATAACAAAGCAAGGCTTTTGCAGACCTACAGACGACAGGTGCGTAGGAGAAGGACAGCCAAGTGACCGACCTTTTCTCTTAAGATCTTTATTCTGTTTTATTTTGTTCTTTGCTTTATTGTTTCGATTGCTGCGTTCAGGTCAGCGACAACAAGGACGACAGGCTTGTATAACAAAGTCTTGCACCAAAAAGGGCTTCCCCGTCCAGAATGAGTTAAGCGTTGTTGCCCTGAGCTTTGATGCTGTTGCTCTACGCACTGGAAGCTTAATATTCTTACTGTGTTGTTTTAAGTTGCTCTGAATAAGAGCAACCAGGAAATACGATACAGTGCCAGCGCTTGTGTGTGTGTGTGTGTGTGTGTGTGTGTGTGTGTGTGTGTGTGTGTGTGTGTGTGTGTGTGTGTGTGTGTGTGTGTGTGTGTGTGTGTGTGTGTGTGTGTGTGTGTGTGTGTGTGTGGTGCGATTTAACTTTCACAGGAACCTAGTCGCTAAGAGCATTCCATGTTCCGAGGTAGGTTTATGACAGCTAGCTGTCTGCCAACTTTTGCACAAGAGAGAGAGAGATAACAGACAGAGATTCTAATCTAAAGTAGGATATAGTTCATCTATCAAGCATTGCTTTGTTTCCACAGTACAAACTTGCCATTCATGTAAAATGCTACGGGGCCGCGCAAAGGCCTCCGGAATCAAAACAAAGCCGTTGTTGCGCTGAACACAGACGTTTCGGAAACACCTTGCACCTGTTCTCTCTACGCTTTCCATTTGTCTTTCTCACGACCGTTTCGAAGCAAGCGTCCGTTTTGGAATGGAAACGGAAATCATGGGGTTTCCCTGCTTCGGTGAAGATAGAGCGTTCACGCTCTTTACCCAGTTTTGATAGCCCAAAAGAGAAATTTTATCTGAAATCTTCCACCCCCTCATGGGAACCCAAATTCGTGAAAATAGCCGATCTACAAGCTCACAACACGTCGCATAGCGAAGCTTGTAGATCGGCCATTTTCACTACTTCGTTTGCCAATTTATGGAATTTCCTAGATTTCAGTTTAGATCCATGAAATTCTTCAAAAAATGAATCTTTGAATAAAATGAAACCAAATAGATCCATTTGGCTCTCAAAAGTAAAATCATTGTTAAACATCTGCATTACTTAACATCTCCTATGGATGTTGGCATCAACACAGCATGGAACAAAATCTCGTCCAAACGACGAGAAAACGTTCAACGTTTTGGGTCTAGTAAACCACGGCTCTCTCTCTACAGGGCCTCGCAAAACGGGGGAGCGATAAAACGCACCTACAGTTTTTTTTATCCCACGATTTTGTAACCCATTTTCACCCCTGTGTCAATCATCTAATGTGATCCTGGGCTCTACACACCCTCCACCAACCTAGTCCCCATATATAGGGGACAAGGGGAGAGCAACGGACTTGAACTCATGCTTCCTTCATGCCTGAGTGTCCAAGTTGCTCCTTTTACACCTGACAGGGGGGAGTTTCCCTGGTTGGACGTAGCGCGTGCAGAAGGAACACGTTATTCCAACCAGTTCCTTTCCCCTCCATCAGGCTGGCCAGGGGGAGGCAGTTTAGAGACCAGGAATACTGCATGTTTTTTGTGAGGGTACCTACTACCTACCCTAGGGGACACGGGGGGAGAACAGTTCTCCAACGCAAGTGTATTTACGTGAGCGCGGCCCCCCGTGAATTTGTTGCGCGCGTTGCTCGTCACGTGCACACGCCCGAGACTCACCGGACCTGGATTCTGTTTTTTTTTACACTTGCGTTGTCGCGCCTCTTCTTCAACAGACCTGGAGGAGGAGACCTAGTGTTGAACAACGCCTTGCGTTCACGTTTTACAACAACAAGGCCCTTTATATAACAACCGTATATATATACCTGAAGCTGCATGTTGGTCTGCGTGAGCTCCTCCGCCTTCTTCTCCAGCGACATCACCCACACTTTCCTCTTCTGCCGGCAGCGCGTGGCCGCCGCCCGGTTGCGCTCCAGGAACTTCCGCCGGCGCTCGTCGGGGTCCTCGTCCACCACCCGCCGCCGCCGCCCGCCGCCGCCCCCGCCGCCGTTGGGCTGGGGCGACTGCAGCGTCTGCGTGGGCTGCATCTGCTGGGCCGCGGGCGACATCTTTGTGTATAGCGGAAAACAAGAGAGGACAACAGGGAGGAGAGGACATCAAGGTCACTTTTCTATAGTGCTTTATCCCTCCTTAAAAAGGACGGCGGAGGGGAGGCACGTCTGACACTGTTTTTACTAGACATGCCACGACGACTCTCAGACGCGGGCGCGGCGCGCGGGGGTGGGGGTGGGGGGGTGGGGGGGGGGTCTGGCTGGCTGGCAGGCAGCCAAGCCACCTGTCTACTGTCACAGCAGCACCCGCTGCACTGTCTGTCTACAGCGGCCCTCCCCTCCCCTCCCCTCCTCTCCCCTCCTCTCCTCTCCCCTCCTGTCCCCTCCCCCAACCCACACACACACACACACACACACACACAACCTATATATTAACCTCCCCGCGGCTGTATTCCCTGTCTGGCAGCGTCCCCCGTAAGAACAACATCTGGTCGTGACACGCGTCCTGTATGTTAAGGCCAGGACAGGAATGACTGACTGATTGGAAACCTGACTGACTGACTGACTGACTGGGAGCCCTGATTCACTCACTGGGCCTTGTTAAAGAGGTGTCGCAGAGAGAGAGAGAGAACGGCCAGCTTTTTCCAAACCGCCCACTTCCACCCTAGACTTTAACGTCGGTTTAGACGACGCGACGTCGAAAAAGAGGCCGCCGTATAACTACCGCTGCCGCGCTCGCGCTCTCCAACCCGACTGACTGATCTTGACATAAACTTGGCAAGGTCAGCTGTTTTTCAGCCTTCCCAATCATTACCATTTTTATGAGAGGAGACCAACGGAAAATACAAGGCTCTTTGATGGCCGCTGTGTATACAGGCAGCGAGTGTTGTTTTAATGTCTTAATGGTACGTTTGGAGCATAAATCCCCCGTCTCTCGGCGAGCCCTTCGTCTAATACGTACGTGGGCATCGCCCGAGGATCGACGTGAGGACGAATAGGGAGATTCGGAGGTGCATACTTAGTTTAGACTATAGTCAATGGTTAGACACGGGTTAAGGTTAGGTTTAGGTGTGCTGTCCACCGTGGGAGGTTATAGGTTTAGGGTGAGGGTTTGAGATAGGTTGTAGTTGTATAGGACTAGTGACTGGTCTAACCAAATGACTAGTCTAAAAACCAAAAACTGTCTAAACTAACCCGGAGATTCGGATTTTGATGTCCTTTTACGTCGCGGGGGAGACAACGCCTCTGAATCACAGAACGAACAAAAAGACAAACACAAGCTCTGTCCATATTCATATAGCTCACGCAGTATATTACACGGCTACTTAATTAGGACGAGGCAGTCGTCTTGTCTGTCAGCGTGACTCGCTCTTGTAAACTTTTCGCCCTGTCTGAGACACCTGGAGCACATTGTGAAGCAACGTATATAAACTGCAGCTTGGCAGCGTGGAAGAAGAGTTAAGGGCGTGGGGTGGCGCGGGGGCACTAGTTTCCAACGGGGGCCCCAGGCCCTGAGAACCGTTCACACAAGGAACAACTTTTTTTTTTACAGCATCATCTGTGTGACCCCTTTCCACCTAATACCACCTGCCTCTGCCTCTGACCCGTGGCTGACCAACCGCACGAAGAAAAGAAAAAAAAGGGAATAAAAATGACCCCTGTGAAAGGCTGCCAGGAAAACTATATACTTGGCAGGCGGCCGTCCGGGCCGGGCCGGGCCGGGGCCACAGTGAAGGGGAAAATGTGTTTGACCTGCTAGCTTTTTACAGTGAACGTGAAACATAATTTAAGCCATTCTGGGCGGGAACCCCCTTTTTGGTGTTTTAACTAAGCATTATGTTGTACTTTTGGCTATTGAATAGCAGATCCACAAGCTTCGAGTGCCACGCTACGAGCTTGTAGGTCTGCTATTTTTGAAAAACCGTGAACATGTGGCGCACATTTGGAATATATGTTCTTTCAGAGCGAACATTTTTCACTCAAATATTTGTTTCGGGTCCTTGACATTAAATAGTTTGAGAACCACTGATATAGAAACATTGGATTTTCTGAAAACTGTCATGATTTAGAAGACATTTGTAGAATCGAACTTATAGGTCTAAATGGTTTAACCCATTCTGACCTGAGATCAGATTCATACGAGGTTTCCACCGGACACACACTGGTCTGATGAACCCATTCTGACCTGAGATCAGATTCTAAAAAAATGTCAGTCGTTCTTCGATTTTTCCAAAAATAGCAGACCTACAAGCTCTTAGCGCGCCACTCGGTGGCGCGCTATGAGCTTGTAGATCTGCTATTTTTCAATAGCTAAAGCATAACATGATGCTAACACCAAAATGGGTGCCCGGTCAGAATGGGTTAAGCCTACTTTTTACACAGTAACCTGCACTAATAGCTGTTTGTCCAAAAAAAAAAGAGAAAAAAACCGTGTTTGCTCAACAGGGCCCTCTAAAACAGCACCTTGATCCAGTCACGGTCCATTAGTGTGTGTGATCTCACGGCCAGCAGGGTTTTCACAGCGCCGGTCAGACCCCAAAACAAGGCCAAAAACAGGCCATATATTTAATCGTTTTAAATAAACATTTGTGGAAATAGTCGTGGTATACAATGAAGCTTGTGGATTTACTATTTCCACAGTTTAAAAAAAAAATGTTTGGACAATTTATGAGCAATCTTCAACAGATGAAGGGAAACGATTCTGGTAATTTTGCTGAAATTTGTTTGCGATTACAGCATGCTATAAGTATAGTTGCAATTAGACAGTGGTTCTCAAACCTGTTTGGGTTTAATACCCCCTTTCCTGATTTCTGGATCAAAGTACCCCCTTTTACCCAACATGATGCTTAGAAAAGGAACAAACTATATCTAGCATTAAACATATCGTTGCTGTCAGGCACAAACCTCACAACTCCATATTTAAACTTTTTTTGGGGGGGGGGGTAAATGAATGCCGTATACTTTGTGTCATACAAAAGTAGCAAAAATAGCAGCTTTACAAGCCCCAAACGTTTGAATTTGAATCCGTAGCCGTTTCGGACATCCAACCGATTATTAGACCATGACCATCCTGAGCACATTTACTTCAAACCGTGTCCAGTTTTTTTCCATGTTCTCTCACGTATACCCGGTAGCAGTTTGTCGGGCCTTGATGCCGTCGTAATGGCTGGTTTTACACTTGCTGAAAATAGCCGATCTACAAGCTCACACACGGCTATTTTCAGCAAGCAACGGAAGTGTAAAATGTCTTTTTATAGTTCTACCGGATCTCTTGTCTTGGATAACTGTCTTGTTTTTTGTCATCATAGTTTAGTTCTCATTTAGTTTCCATTTAGTGTTCGTCAGTGAAAAAAGGTAGTCGCCACAGTATTAGTTGACCAAATGTGACAAAATTTGACTGAGGGACTGCCATTGGATTTTTTTGAATTTTCATAGCTTCAAATTGACATATTGGTTGTTCAGTTTGACCCACCAGTTTTGGAGACATATGGCTTATAGAGTATAATGTCTTGCAGAAAACAGCCAGTTGAGAAAACAGGCTTGAAAGGTTCACTTCTGTGGTCTCTATAACATTACACCTAGCTACATGTTTGGGCATTTATTCCATATTTACATGTCTGACACTTATTTCAGACATGCTCTAGTAGTATGTGAAGAGTCCAGTGTTGGGGAAGTTACTTTGAAAGCGTAGCTTGTAAAGCTACAAGTAGCTCACCATGGCAGTAGCTTGATCAAGCTACATAGCTACCCCTGGAGAAATGTAGCTTGTAAAGCTACAGCTACATGGAAAAAGTAGCTCAGCTACTTTATATTTTTCAGCGTTAAATTGAGAATGTACATGCGGTGCATATGAAACAAAATATAATATCCTACAAAAAAGTCACATGCCACGATGCCAGCTGAAATATGCCTCTCAACAGTTTTATTTAAAAAAATAAAAAAAATAAAAAAGACTTACACAAATAAAAGAGGATCTGTTGAGGATACTGTGTGTTATACATGGCATTTAATCGTCAATGTTAACACATCTTAACTGTAAAAAAAGAGACCCTTGTATAATGAGAACTACACCTACATTATAACTAAACAACTGTTACATGATGACATTTGATCGTCAACATTTGAAGACCCCTGTTCTAGACAGATTTTCCCCCATTAAAGAAAGGATAAAACAAACCAATTGTTGAGAATGTTATTAAAACGGGCATAGTCTTTACAGTCACACAAATAAAAGAGGATCTGTTGAGGATACTGTGTGTTTAAATGGCATTTGATCGTCAATGTTAACACATCTTAACTGTGAAAATAATAATAAAGGTCTCTTGATAGCCACACCTATAAATAAATCTTAACTTAACACAACCTAAACTGTAACTTAACTGTAAAAGAAAGTTGGGCCTATATTTTTTTATATGCCAGGGCAGAACCGTTTGTTGACGCGACACATGAGCAGTCTCTCAAAGTTCTTATCGGATAAGCGGTTGCGTTTGGCACTGAAAATGTCCTTGCCAACACTGAAAAGCCGCTCACATGCGGCACTGGATGGGACACCACTGTTGAACTTGTGGTGTTCTAGTGGGGGGGTTGTTCTAGTACAAGCATTAACACAGCAACCAATGGTCAAAATGAATATATTTATTTCATGTTATTGCCCAAAATTGTAGCTTGTAACTTGAGTAGCTAAGCTACCAAAAATTACCCAAAAAGTAGCTGAGCTACTTGACGAGGTACACCAATATGAATGTAGCTAAGCTACCACAAGCTACAGCAAAATGTAGCTAAGCTACGTAGCTCAGCTACATGTAGCTTAATACTCCCCAACACTGGAAGAGTCTGCCTGTGCTATTAACTCATTAAAAAAAAAAAAAAATCTCTGGTGAAAAGCCGGAATTTACGCGATGGCAGTCTCTCAGTCAAATCAACACAGCTGTGTCCATCCATGGTGCATGGTGGTGGCCTTACCTGCGAACCCGAGTGCATGGCGTGGTGGTGCGGCGAGGTCTGGTGCGGGTGCCCCGGGTGGAGGTGGGGGTTGTGGGAGTTGTGGTTGTGGGGGTTGTGGTGCCCGCTCTGTGGGTGGTGGTGGTGCCCGCTCTGCCCGTGGGCCTGGCCGTGGGGGGCGTGGTGATGGCCGTGGTGCTGGTAGGCGTGGGGCGGGCCCTGGAAGGACATATACACACATATAAGTATTATTATATCATCGTCTCCTTGATCGCAGTCATTTCGAGATAGTCGCAGTTATTTTGGTCACATTCGTCGTAATTGTGTCCATGTTGAAAATGGAAACTGGTGGATTTATATAGCGGCCTTTAATCCAAAAGGCGCTTTACGTAGATTGTGCATTACATTCACCCATTCACACACACACACACACACACACACACACATGCATACACGGATGGCGGGGAAACCATGCAAGGCACCAACCAGCACATCGGGGGAAATTAGGGGTTCAGAGTCTTGCTCAAGGACACTTGGACACTAACTCTGGGGGAGCCCACAGGGATCGAACTGGGAACCTTGCGGTTTCCATCGGGTCACTCTACCCCTGAGCCACTGCCACCCATGTTCATACATAGAAAAAGCAGAAATATCTACAAGTTTACATTTCCAGCTATACAGCTATTTCTGCTATATTTACAAAATGTATACAAAATTCTAGTAATTTCTTTGTACATTTCAGTTATATCTGCCCTGTGCACTTTTTTTTATCACGAAGCCTAAAAGCCAGACAGACATTTTATTGCTGGTGGTGCGGGTGCATGTCTAACCTGTAGGGGGTGCTGGTGGTGCGGGTGCATGTCTAACCTGTAGGGGGTGCTGGTGGTGCGGGTGCATGTCTAACCTGTAGGGGGTGCTGGTGGTGCGGGTGCATGTCTAACCTGTAGGGGGTGCTGGTGGTGCGAGTGCATGTCTAACCTGTAGGGGGTGCTGGTGGTGCGGGTGCATGTCTAACCTGTAGGGGGTGCTGGTGGTGCGGGTGCATGTCTAACCTGTAGGGGGTGCTGGTGCGGGTGCGAGTGCATGTGATGGTGGGACGCCTGCTCCTGTTGCCGCGACGACATCATCTCCATCATGTGACCCATGGAGTTCATGTTGCCGTTGGAGATGGCGCCCGGGTGGTGCGCGAGTGCGGCCTTCAGCCTCTGTTGAGAGAGAGAGAGAGAGAGACACACAGACAAAACGTCAATTTTGAGGTCGGGGCTTGAACGTCCGTCCACACCCATTAAAGTGCTGCAATTCCACATTCCGCCAGTAGGTAGTGGCATCTTCAACGTTGCATAGCCTTACTGGGGGGGCTTGGGAACGCCCTCTCAAGGAACCCCCTTGGACCCCACTTTGTGAACCGCTGCGTTACAGCTGTCATGTCTCCCACATAAGAGTATATGCTACTGTACAACAATATCTTTGAATCTCAGCTCGTGACCCATATTGGAGGTCGGAGAGGCCCCGCCTGCTATTCCAACCGCTGCCATCCCTCTGCTGGCTGTCCTGTACAATCAAAGTTGAAATGCCCTAAAAACAATCTTCAGGAATGGAACATCATTCGCACACACACACACACACACACACACACACACACACCGAGGCACAAGGCGAGGCACAGGTTGGGTGCATAGTTTCCATCCATCAGTATGCTGACAGAATGTGTTGACTGTCAGGAGAGAGAACGGGCTCTCCATAAATCTACGCGTCAACACGGCGAGCAGATCATAGTCACTTAGCCTGTCCTCTGTCTCTCCTTCACTACCTCTCATTCTCTCTCTCTCTGCCTCTCCTTCATTGTGACATCTCTACCACCCCCCACCCCTCTCTCTCTCTCTCTCCCTCTCTCTCTCACTCCCCCTTTCAGTGTCTCTCGTCCCTCTCTCTCCCGTTCTCATTTATATTTAGACGTTTTGCCAACAGTCTTATTATCCGCGAGTCGTTAGCGTCTCTCGCTGCTCAAGGACACTCCGAGGACACGTGTCCATTTTAATGGACACATCATTCACTTATTGTGGGTGGAGGCGAACTTCATGACCTTTACAAGTATCAATAATAATAATAATAATAATAACGATAATGGCTGGGTTTCCCATAGTGAGTGGGGCGTGTGGTTCTTAGGGGCGGTCTTCCACAACAAGTCCCTTTCACTGTGAACATTTTCCTGTGCATAGATGTGCCACGCGACTTTCCTCATGAATTAAATGAAGTGCGACCTACCAGGCCTCGAACTACCTACCAGGGCGGCCTGAAGCCTACCAGGCCTCGTTCGAGGCCTACCAGGCCTCGTTCGAGGCCTACCAGGGCGGCCTGAGGCCTACCAGGCCCGGCCTGACCGGTCAAATTAAAGAATGCTGAATTAGCTAGCTTGTATTGGTATAACTTTGACTGCACAATAGCCTCCCATTTAACCTCCTTGTATAGGCCTAATATTTATTAACTCACAATCGAATATGTTATTCCATTTAATTCACAATGCACAATGGGACAGTAGTGTTTTCATATACAGTATAGGCCTACATTTACCTTGCGTTGTGTTTATAGCTATATCTAGCTATATATCTCGTGGTGTGTTTAAGCACATTTGAGTGAGGAGTATATAAACTGCTCCAAAGCAAACTCCACATGCCCCAACATTTTAGTTACCTGCCATAGTGTCAACCCCCTACCCCCCTGTGTCGGATCGCTGGTTAGACTGGCATAGTGTTAACCCCTTACCCCTGTGTCAGATCGCTGGTTAGACTGGCATAGTGTTAACCCCTTACCCCTGTGTCGGGTCGGTGGTTAGACTGGCATAGTGTTAACCCCTTACCCCTGTGTCAGATCGCTGGTTAGACTGGCATAGTGTTAACCCCTTACACCTGTGTCGGATCGCTGGTTAGACTGGCATGTTCGCCGATACCGACATGACCCGTTATGACAAATAAGAGCCGATACTTTTCCGATACCGATACAGTATTTCTCCATAACTTGAAATGACTGCAGACCATTTTAACCATGATTTATGTCATTTTCTAAAGGAAGCCATTGGACTCTGTTCATTTCAGTACAGTATGGAAATCAACACGCATGAGGGACTTGAAACTTAATTGCTTGAAATATGTCAATGTACTCCAGTAAAGTACCAAGTACGGTACTTTAAGTACATGC